>NC_081314.1:6567500-6922500 GCF_026419965.1 Kogia breviceps
AACAAGTTTCTAAAAGTGTGATTATTGTTTCAAATGGTATATGCATTTTCAGTTATGATTGATGCAGCAAATTGCCAGGCATAGATGTAGCAACAGTTTACATGCCCATCAGAAATGTATGAGAGTGCTTGTTTCCTCATACCCTTGTAACGCAGTGTGCATTCTTTTTGATATTTGGCAATCAGGTCGGTAAAAAATGAGTTATCTCTTTTTTTTTTGAGTTCTTAGGTATTTTATTATGAGGCAAGCCATAGTTAAAACACATTTAGAAAGTTTTAAAGCAATTTGAAGTAATAATCTTATGTCTGTTGAATCTAAATTTTTAATTTTTCCAGTCATTCACTTTTTTTTTTAACATCTTAAGTGGAGTATAATTGCTTTCAATGTTGTGTTTGTTTCTGCTTTACAACAAAGTGAATCACTTCTACATATACATATGTTCCCATATCTCTTCCCTCTTGCGTCTCCCTCCCTCCCACCCCTCTAGATGGTCACAGAGCACTGATCTGATCTCCTTGTGCCATGCAGCTGCTTCCCACTAGCTATTTTACATTTGATAGTGTATATATGTCAGTGTTACTCTCTCACTTCGTCCCAGTTTACCCTTCCCCTCCCTGTGTCCTAAAGTCCATTCTCTACCTCTGTGTCTTTATTCCTGTCCTGCCCCTGGGTTCATTAGAACCTTTTTTTTTTTTTTTTTCTGATTCCATATATATGTGTTAGCATATGGTATTTTTTTTCTCTTTCTGACATTTCACTCTGTATGACAGACTCTAGGTCCATCCACCTCACTACAAATTACTCAATTTCGTTTCTTTTTATGACTAATAGTCCATTGTATATATGTGCCACATCTTCTTTATCCATTCATCTGTCAGTGGACACTTAGGTTGCTTCCATGGTCCTGGCTATAGTAAATGGTGCTTCAGTGAACATTATGGTACATGTCTCTTCTTGAATTATGGTTTTCTCAGGGTATATGCCCAGTAGTGGGATTTCTAGGTCCTATGGTAGTTTTATTTTTAGTTTTTTCAGGAACCTCCATACTGTTCTCCATAGTAGTTGTATCAATTTACATTCCCACCAGCAGTACAAGAGGGTTCCCTTTTCTCCAAACCCTCACCAGATTTATTGTTTGTAGATGTTTTGCTGATGGCCATTCTGACTGGTATGAGGTGATACCTCATTGCAGTTTTGATTTGCATTTCTCTAATGATCAGTGATGTTGAGCATCCTTTCATGTGTTTGTTGGCAATCTGTATATTCTCTTTGGAGAAATGTCTATTTAGGTCTTCCACCCATTTTTGGATTGGGTTGTTTGTTTTTTTGATATTGAGCTGCATGAGCTGCCTGTATATTTTGGAGATTAATCCTTTGTCAGTTGCTTCATTTGCAAATATTTTCTCCCATTCTGAGGGTTGTCCTTTCTTCTTGTTTATGGTTTCCTTTGCTGTGCAAAAGCTTTGAAGTTTCATTAGGTCCCATTTGTTTATTTTTGTTTCCATTTCTCTAGGAGGTGGGTCAAAAAGGATCTTGCTGTGATTTATGTCATAGAGTGTTCTGCCTATGTTTTCCTCTAAGAGTTTGATAGTGTCTGGCCTTACATTTAGGTCTTTAATCCATTTTGAGTTTTATTCTGCTGATTCCTTTTAGAATATTTTTAATTGCATTTATTGTGTTGTTCATCATTGTTTGTTTGCTCTTTAGTTCTTCTAGGTCCTTTTTAAATGTTTCTTGTATTTTCTCCATTCTATTTCTGAGATTTTGTGGGGTTTTTTTGTTTGTTTTTTGTTTTTTTTTATTTTTTTAATTTTTTTTTTTTTTTGCGGTATGCGGGCCTCTCACTGTTGTGGCCTCTCCCGTTGCGGAGCACAGGCTCCGGACGCACAGGCTCAGCGGCCATGGCTCACGGGCTTAGTTGCTCCACGGCACGTGGGATCTTCCCAGACCAGGGCACGAACCCGTGTCTCCTGCATCGGCAGGCGGATTCTCAACCACTGCGCCACCAGGGAAGCCCTCATTTCTGAGATTTTGGATCATCTTTACTATCATTACTCTGAATTTTTTTCAAGTAGATTCTCTATTTCCTCTTCATTTGTTTGGTCTGGTGGGTCTTTACCTTGCTCCTTCGTCAGCTGCATATTTTTCTGTTTTCTCAGTTTGTTTAACTTACTGTGTTTGGGGTCTTCTTTTTGCAGGATTCAGGTTCATAGTTCTCATTATTTTTGGTGTCTGGCCCCAGTGGGTGAGGTTGGCTCAGTGGCCTGTGTAGGCTTCCTGGTGGAGGGGACTGATGCCTGTGTTCTGGTAGATAGGGCTGTATCTTGTCCTTCTGGTGTGCAGGGCCCTGTCCGGTGGTGTGTTTTGGAGTGTCTGTGAACTTAGCATGACTTTAGGCTGCCTCTCTGCTAATGGCTGGGGCTGTGTTCCTGTCTTGCTAGTTGTTTGGCATAGGGTGTCCAGCGCTGTGGCTTGCTGGTCGTTGAGTGGAGCAGGGTCTTAGTGTTTAGATGGAGATCTCTGGGAGAGCTCTTGCTGATTGATATTACATGGGGCAAGGAGGTTTGTGGTGGTCCAGTGTCCTGGACTCGGCCTTCCCACCTCGGAGGCTCAGGCCCAACACCCATCTGGAGCACCAAGACCCTGCCAGCCACACGGCTCAGAAGAAAATGAGGAGACAAAAAAAAAAGAAAGAAACAAACTGACAGATCCCTACGACAAATGGTAAAAGCAAACCTATCCAGACAAAATACACAAAGAAGCATACACATACACATTCACAAAAAGAGAAAAAGGAAAAAAAATACGTATGTATTAAAAAGAAGAAAAGGGAAGAGAGCAACCAAACCAATAATAATTATAATAAGCACTGAATACTATACTAAGATAAACATAAAACCATAAACAAATTAGATGCAGAAAGCAAACGCCGAGTCTCCTGTTGCTCCCAAAGTCCACTACTTCAATTTTGGGAACGTTTGTTGTCTATGCAGGTATTATTCAGATGCAGCATTTATCAATTTGTGAGGATTTAATCCACTGCTCCTGAGGCTGCTGGGAGAGATTTCCCTTTCTCTTCTTTGTTCGCACAGCTGCAGGGGTTCAGCTTTGGTTTTGGCCCCGCCTCTGCGTGTAGGTCGTCCGAGGACGTCTACCCTTCGCTCAGACAGGGCGGGGTTAAAGGAGCAGCTGATTAGGGCTCTCTTGCTCACTCAGGCTGGGGGGAGAGAGGGGTACGGTAGTCATAATTGGAATGTGGGGTGAGCCCGTGGCGTCAGAGGCCAGCATGACGTTGCAACAGCCTGAGGTACACCGTGTGTTCTCCGGGAGAAGTTGTCCCTGGATTTTGGGGCCCTGGCAGTGGCAGGCTGCACAGGCCTCCAGCAGGGGTGTGGATAGTGGCCTGCATTTGCACACAGGATTCTTGGTGGTGGCGGCAGCAGCATTAGCAGTTCATGCCCGTCTCAGGGGTCCGAGCTGATAGCCATGTCTTGTACCCATCTTTGGAGCTTGCTTAAGCAGTGCTCTGCCTTCTGTGGGCACACTGGGAAGGAATCTCCTCTCCTCACACATCCCGAAACAAAGGTCTCTTGCCTCTGCTGCAGGTCCAGACTTTTCCCCGGACTCCCTCCCGGCCACCCATGGTGCACTAGCCCCCTTCAGGCTGTGTTCACGCCACCAATCCCAGTCCTCTCCCTGGGGTCTGACCTCCGAGGCCCGAGCCTCAGCTCCCGGCCCCGCCCGCCCCGGCGGGTGAGCAGACAAGCCTCTCGGGCTGGTGAGTGCTGGTCGGCACCGATCCTCTGTGCGGGAATCTCTCTGCTTTGCCCTCCGCACCCTGTGGCTGCGCTCTCCTCCGCGGCTCCGAAGCTTCCCCCTCCGCCACCCGCAGTCTCCGCCCGCGAAGGGGCTTCTAGTGTGTGGGAACCTTTCCTCCTTCACAGCTCCCTCCCAGTGGTGCAGGTCCCGTCCCTATTCTTTTGTCTCTGTTTTTTCTTTTCTCTTTTGCCCTACCCGGGTACGTGGGGAGTTTCTTGCCTTTTGGGAGGTCTGAGGTCTTCTGCCAGCGTTCAGTAGGTGTTCTATAGGAGTTGTTCCACATGTAGATTATTTTTGATGTATTTGTGGGGAGTAAGGTGATCTCCATGTCTAGCTCCTCTGCCATCTTGAAGGTCTCCCCCAAGTTATCTCTTTTTAGTTTTCATGTGCATACCTCTATTTTTGCAAATGAAATTGAGCATATTTTCATATGTTTAAGAGCGGCTTAAAGTTCTGTTATCTTAAGAGTTTGTCCATTGCTGCTTTTGCTGTTGGGTTGTTGATTTATTTTTAGGAGTTTCTAGTTTAGTAAATTACTTCTTTTCTGTGATTTGTGTTGCAAAGATTTTCCCCATTTTTTCATATGGATTTCACTATTGATAATGGTGTTTTTGCCATGCAGATATTTCTAACTTTTAAATAGTTGAAATTATCAATCATTTCTTTTATGGCTTCTGTGTTTTATATCACACTTAGAAAGGCCTTCAGTACTCTTAGGTTTATAAATAAATTTTCTCATGTTTTATACCTTTCATGGTGACAGTTTTCACATTTAAAATCTTAATCTACCTGAACTTTATGTTGATGTAAGAAGTAAGTAGGGATCAAATAATATTTTATTCTGGATGGCCACCAGTGTTCCAACATCATTTTTGACAAATCTGTAGTTTCCTCTTTGATACATAATGCTCTTTTATATATATTTACATATATACACATAAATTCATTTGGAATTTAGGTTTATTCTTGACATCTCAATTCTGTTCCATTGACTTAGTCTTCTTTTATTTCATTTATGTTTCAGATTTTTAATTTTTGTTTATTTTTCCATATGAAAGTAGAAATAAATTTCTCATTCTAAAATTAGAATTGATAGGATATTTATTGAGATCATTAAACCTATGGGCTAATAGAGGGGGAATTGACACCTTTATGATGTTCAGAGGCAGAATGACATCTGATGGGTATATAACACCAGACTGCCAGACTATGTTCTTAAGTTCAGACTGTACCAGTTATTAGCTTTGTGACCTTAGGTAAATAAAACCTTCCCTGTCTCTGCCTGGATGATTAAAAATAAAAGAACAGTAATAGTACTAACATCATAGGGCACTTGTGAAGATTAAGAATTAATACACATAAAAGGCTTAGAACAGCATATCATACTCACTATAGTATAAATTTTACCATTAATATTGAATCTTCCTATCCAAGAAAATGAGATGACTTTTTATGTATTAAAATCTCATTTTGTATCTTTTCTAACATTTTAAGCTCTTTTATTCATATATATCTTTTTTTTTTAAATGCAGATCTCACTGACTTCTTTTTATACTTATTCCTGGTCATTTGTTTTTCCTTTCTGTGGTGTTGTAAACAGAAATTCTTTTGTTTTTAATTTTTCATTGAGATATATAGCACATACAATTATCTTTTTGTACTAATTTAAAATATACATTTGATGCATTATAACAAATGTATATTGTTGTGTAACAACCACCAAAACTATAATATTTCTCTTACCCCTAAAACTTCCCATGTATCCTTTTACAGTCAGGTTTCTTCCCTCCCTTAAGCCCTTACCTTAGGCAGCCACTTATTGCTTTCTGTCTTTACAGTTTTGCTTTTTCTAGAATTTACTGTAAATGGAATTATATAATACATAATCTTTTATGTCTGATTTCTTTCATTCAGCATATTGTTTTTAAGATTCATCCATGATGTTGTACAGTAGTTATTTACTTTTTATTGCTGAGCAGTGCTCCATTTTTTGGATGGATTTACCACATTTTGCTTATTCATTTACCAGTTGATGGATAATTGGGTTGCTTCCAGTTTTATACTATTATGAATTAAGCTACTCTGTTATGAACAGTCAAGTACAATTCTTTGTTTGGACATAAGATTTTATTTTTCTTGGATAAAATCTTAGAATTCAGGTTGTTGGTTTGTACGATAAAGATATATTTAAGTTTGAAAAATATTGTTAAAATGTTTTCCAAATATGGCTGCATTATTTTTCATTTCTACCAGCAATATATGAGTATTCCAGTTTTCCTACATCTTCATCAACCATTGGTATTGTCAGTCTTTTTAATTTTAACTAGTCTAGTGAGTATGTAGTGGTATTTCATTGTGGTTCTAATTTGTATTTCCCTAATAACTACTGATGTTGAGCATATTTCATGTGTTTATCTGTTCACTTCTTGAGTGGATTTATTATTGAGTTATAAGAGTTTATATATTCTGGATATAGTTCTTTATCAGATAATTTTCTCCCCAGTCTCTGCCTTGCCTTTTCATTTTCTTAACAGTGTCTTTTGAAGAGCAAAAGTTTATAATTTTTATTAATCTCAAACCAAGAAATATTTGCCTAACTTAATGATATTTTCTTAAGTTTCCTTCTAGAAATTTTACAGTTTTAGCTTTTATGTTTAGGCTACTTCTTTTTGAGTTTATTATTTATGTATGATGGTAGGTTAGGGTCAAATTTCTGGCTGGTACGTTTTAGATATATGGACATCCAGTTTTTTCCGCACTAATTTTGAAAATTCTGTTCCCTTCCTCAATGAATTACTTGGCACTTTTGTGAAAAATCAATTAACTATATATGTGTGAGTCTATTTCTGGACTCTTAATTTTGTCTTATTTATCTGTTTCTGTCCTCATCCCAGTACAAAACTATTTTGATTATTGTAGCTTCATAATAAGTCTTGAAAATTAGTATGTGTTCTCCAAATTTATTTTTTGAAATTATTTTGGCCACTCTAGTTCCTCTGCTTTTCATATAAATTTTAGAATCAGCTTATTAATGTTATGAGAAAAGTCTGTCTGTACTTTTAGTGGGGATATAGCTATAGATCATTTTGATGAAGAATGCACTGGGAGATCAATTTGGGGAGAATTAGTATCTTAAAATGTTGGTCCTTTTATTTATAAACCTGTCATAGCTCTATATTTTTAGGTCTTCTGTAATTTCTCTTAGCATTGTTTTATAGCATGCAATTCTTACACATTTTATTAAAGTTATCCTTAAATATTTTATATTTTTGGATGCTATTAAAAATGGAATTAAAATTTCAATTTAAGATTGCTTGTTGCTGGTATAAAGAACCACTACTGATACGTGTGAACTGTGCTTGTGTCATGCAACCCTGCTAAACTCATGTTTTTGTTCTAGTTCCTTTTTTTTGGTAGATTCCTTAGGATTTTCTACATGGAAGATCATGTCATCTATGACTAGTTTCACCCCTTCCATTCCAATATGTATGTCTGTAATTTTTAAATTTTGCCTATTGCACTTGGCTGGATCTAGAGTACAATGGTGAATAGATGTGGTAAGAATGGACATCCTATCATTGTTTCTGATCTAGGTAGGAAACATTAAGTTTATCACAGTGATATAAGATGTTAGCTGTGGGCTCTTGGCAGATGTCTCTTATGAGGTTGAGTTTCTATCACTAGCTTTATCATGACTGGATATTGAATTTTGTTAAATGTTTTACCTTCATCTATCAAGATGATCATATACTTTTTCTTTTTTTGTCTGTTAAATGGTGAATTACATTGATTGACTTTTGAATGTTAAGTCAACAGTACATTCCCAAAATAAAACACAATTCAACATAGTATATTATCCTTTGTATATATTTATGGATTCTAATTGCTTCCATTTTTTAGGAATTTTTGTGTTTATGTTCATGAGGGTTGTCCATAGTTTACTTGTAATGTCTACCTGCTTTTGGTATCACGGTAATGTTGGCCTCATAAAATGAGTAAGGTATGTTTGTTGTTCTATTTTCTGGAAGATTTAATGTTTCTTTGGCATTATTCTTCTTTAAATTTTTGGGACGATTCATCAGTTAAACCATCTGGACCTAGATTTATCATTGTGGGGGATTTTTAAATTTTGAATTAAATTTTTTTGATAGATACAGGGGTATATATCCAGATTATCAATTTCCTCTCAAATGAGCTTTGGCAATTTTTGTATTTCAAGCCACTTTTAAATGATCAATTTTATTAGCATAGAGTTTTTCATAATATTATGTTATTTTATTGTTTGTAGAATCTCTGTAATGATGTCTATCTTTAATTTCTGATGTTAGAAGTTTGTGTCTTTTCTCTTATTTAATCAGTCTGGCTGCAAGTTTATGAATTTTATTGATCTTTTTAAAGATCCAGTTTTTGGTTTCATTGCTTTTTTTCTGTTTTTTATTTTATTGACTTATTCTCTTATTTTATCATTTCCTTCCTTATACTTTGACGAGGTTTAATTTATTCTTCTTCCACTGATTTCATAAGGTAGAATTGTATAGGTCATTTGTTTCAATCCTTTCTTCTTTTGAATACAGTATTAAATGATATAAAATTTCTTAAACCACTGCTTTAACTCTACATATTTTGATACGTTATGTTTTTGTTTTCATTCAGTGTCAAATTTTCTTAAATTTCCTTGTGAAATTCTTCTTTGACTTTTGGGTTATTTAGAAGTGTCTTGTTTAATATCTCAATATTAGGGGGATTTTCCAAATACCTTTCTGTTAATCATCATTTTAGTTTAACTCCATTGTGGACAAAGAATATATTTTGCATGATTTCCATATTCTCAAATTAAGATAATTTATTTATATGTTTATTTTTTATGAATTGTTATTATTACCTAGAATACAGTCTTAATTCTTACTTGTGAATGTTTCATATGCACTTGGAAAGTATGTGTAATCTGAAGGTGTTGAGTGTTCTGTTAATGTCAGTTAAGTCAAGTTGGTTGATAGTAATGTTCAGGTTCTCTATGTCCTTTTTGGTTTTCTGTCTACAGTCTGATAATCTTTCTCTTTTAATTGGAGTGTTTTTACCATTTGTGTTTAAAATCACTATCAGTATTATTCTGTTTAAATCTACCTTTCTGCTGTCTACTTTATCTGATCTACTTTATTTGATATTAATATATCCCCTTTCTTTTGATTAGTATTTTATGGTATATCTTTTTTTAGCCTTTAAATTTTATTATTTGCCTTTATATTTATAGTGCTTTATTGTAGACAGTGTATATTTGGGTCTTTAAAAAAATGACTTGAAAATCTATGTCTTTTAATTGGGCATGTTTAAGCTATCCACATTTAATGCAATTTTGCAATCATTGGTTTCAAATCCATTTCGCTATTGTCTTTGTATTTGTCCGATATGTCCCATAATCTCTTTCCTCCATTTTCCTTCTTTTTCTCTCTTATTTTCTAGTATTCTATGAAGAATTAAGCTTTATTTCTTTTTTTCAATTAATCTTATAATGATCACTTTATTATTATTTATACTGCTTAAATTTTTTTGTGGTTGCACTAAGGGTTAGAATATAAATCTTTAACTTATCACTGTTTACCTTCAAATAAAATTATACTGCTTCGCATATAGTGTACGAACCTTAAAATAATATACTTCCATATACTTCATGCTTCTGTTGTGAACAATTTTTCATCTCAAATCCTATAAATTCCACAACACATGATGTTGTTTTTGCTTGAAATAGTCAACTATCTTTTAAAGAGATTTAAAAATGAGGAAGACTTTTAAACGTGGTCACGTATTTGCCATATATTTGTGTTTCTAGTACCCTCCATGACTTTTTGTAGACAAGATTTCCATCTGGTTTCATTCATCTGGCATGAGTTCTTCTTTAACTATTTTTTATGTTCCCTTTACCATTTCTCTCCTTCTCCTTCTGGGATTCCAATTACACTGTTTGATATCTTCCCACAGGTTACTGGTCTTTTTTTTTTTTTTTTTTTCATTTGTTTTTCTCTTGTGCTTCCACATGTTCAATCCATATGCCTTCAAGCTCTTTTTCTCCCTGTCTTGTAGAATGTGCTATTTATTCCAACTCAGTGTATTTCATTTCAGATACAGCATTTTCATCTCTAGAAATCTATTTAAGTCTTTTTATATTTTCTATTTCTCTCATCATCATGTTCTGTTTTTCATTATCTTCTTGAAAATATGGAGCATATCCATAATGCTGCTAATTCTTTCTATAATTTCTTGTTCTGTTTTTATTGGTTGAATTTTTATCTTGGCTATGGTTCATATTTTCCAGCTTCATTGAATGCTTGGTAATTTTGGATCAGATGCTGAGTATTGTGAATATTCCATTGTTGAGGTAGTTTTTTCTCATATTCCTTTAAAACGTATTGGATTTTACTCAGTGGGGCAGTTAAATTAGTTGAATCAGTTGTATCTTTTCAAGGCTTGCTTTTTAAGTTTTGTTAGGGTGGTTCCAAATCAGTCTTAATCTAGGACTAATTTAATCCTACTGCTAGGTCTGTATCTTTCTTACTATTCTATGGATGCCTCATGGATTAAAAGGTCTCGGGCTTCCCTGGTGGCGCAGTGGTTGAGAGTCCGCCTGCCAGTGCAGGGGACGCAGGTTCGTGCCCCGGTCTGGGAGGATCCCACGTACCGTGGAGTGGCTGGGCCCGTGAGCCATGGCCGCTGAGCCTGCGTGTTCAGAGCCTGTGCTCCGCAACGGGAGAGGCCACAACAGTGAGAGGACCACGTACCGCAAAAAAAAAAAAAAAAAAGGTCTCACTATAGCTGGTGACCTTATTCCCAGTCCTGTATCCTCTCCAGCAATTGTTCTTTTTTTTTTTTTTTTTTTTAATTTATATTTTTGGCTGCGTTGGGTCTTCGTTGCAGTGCACGGGCCTCTCATTGTGGTGGCTTCTCTTGTTGAAGAGCATGGGCTTCAGTAGTTGTGGCTCACGGGCTCTAGAGCGCAGCCTCAGTAGTTGTGGCACACGGGCTTAGTAGCTCAACGGCATGTGGGATCCTCCCAGACTAGGGCTCGAACCCGAGTCCCCCGCATTGGCAGGGGCACTCCCAACAACTGCGCCACCAGGGAAGTCCCATCAGCAGTTGTTCTGCCTACTGTTTTCCATGGATTCTGTCTTCAGTCCCAGATAGTTTCCTTTCATGCATATGCAGAGTAATAATTAGCTATAGACTTGAGGGAATTTTTTGTAAATCTCCAATGTTCTTTTCTTTTTTTTTTTTGCGGTACGCGGGCCTGTCACCGTTGTGGCCTCTCCTGTTGTGGAGCACAGGCTCCGGACGCGCAGGCCCAGCGGCCATGGCTCACGGGCCCAGCCGCTCCGTGGCACATGGGATCCTCCCGGACCGGGGCACAAACCCGCGTCCCCTGCATCGGCAGGCGGACTCTCAACCACTGCGTCACCAGGGAAGCCCTCCAGTGTTCTTTCTTTGTGTAGATCCCACTTCTTTGATATTCTTATTTTTTCCAGTTTTATTGTGATATAATTGACATACATTACTGTATACGTTTAAGGTGTACAGAATAATGGTTTGACTTACATATGTTGTGAAATGATTACTGCAATAAATTTAGTTAGCATCCATCATCTCATATAGATACAATAAGAAGAGTTAAAAATTTTTTTCTTGTGATGAGAACTCCTAAGATTTGCTCTCTTAGCAAGTTTCACATATATTACACAGCAGTGTTAACTATAGTCATCATGCTGTTCATTACGTCCCCAGTACTTCCTTATCTTATATCTGGAAGTTTGTACCTTTTGAAAATTGCAGGTGTCTCAGTCTCCCCAAACTCTCATTTCCGTCTCTCTAACTAAGTGAAATGACTAGTATCTGTTTGGGTTGCCCCTCATTAGATAACACTTCCACTAATACTAAATAATAGTGATGATATTGCATAATCCATGTCTTTTCATGTGTTTATGTATCTAATTAGTGTCAGATACTTTGGACATGAATTCTGAATATATACAGTCTACTAACTAAACTGGTACTTTCTTTTGTTTTCTTAAAACTACCTTTAAGTTTCCAGCTAACTTAATAAATATTTGATACTTTGTGCCTCATCCTCAGGCACCCCTTCTCCATCCAAAAAAAAGGCTTCATTTCTTTTCATCCAAATATTCCTAATTGCAATCTTTGCAAGACACTCCTTCTTTTCTGTTGTAATTCATAGCTTATTGATATTTTTATCTATTGATATAGATATTTTTCAGAGAACAATTTATAATAGCATCCAGATCCCTTTTGGGGACTTCAGTTGGGAGTTCAGAACCTGTTAAAGGATTTTAAACAATTTTTACTATTTCTTTCAATTTTTTTGGGGGGGGGTCTTAAATCTACCCTTACAGAAACTCACCAGCCTCTTGTTTGCTCATCTTCCCTTTCACACAGTCTCAGAATAAAATGTACTCTCTTTTCATTTATATGGTGCTTTTAACTCCCTAAAGATCTTTTTAACTTTATGATTGGGCAACTCTTCTCCAGGGTCAGCTGGACCCAAGGAATCTTCCTGGTATACACTGTATCTTCAGGTAGCCTCCTACCTGAATTCTCCAGTAGTTTTTGATGTTCTCGATAAACTTAAAATATCTTGGATCTAGAACAATTTAATTACTATTACAGTGTTGTAAATATTTACATTGGTTTGGGTTTAATTTTACATTCACAACTCAGCTCATTTACTTTTTGAAATATTATTTTCTTATTCCTTATTGGAAAAGTCACTAATTCTGTTACAAAGAGGTAAAAGAAAAATGTTAACGTCCAAATATAATTTTATTATTTAGTACACATATAATAATCTCAAGAGTAACAAACAATGGATTACACATTGCAGTCTTTGAGGGAACCATTTAAGGAGGAGGTAAAAATAATTCAAATACTCATTTGTAAGTACGTACTACAAAAATTATAAAGTATTTTGCCTACTTAAGTAGGTTATGGTTACTCAGAAATTTGGTTTTTTACATTATTATCAAAATTAAACATCAAAATGACCTTAATGTTATAAATGGTTACATATCTGACCTTACAAATGGCTAAAAAAAGAAAAAATAATGGGGCTTAATGGCATGAATCTGAAACTATACAGTTGGTCTTCCATTCTATGGTGACACACTCTACCTGCTGTTTTTTGGTTGGAATACCAGTAAAGATGATAAAAAAATATTTTAACCCCAATAACTTTTGAGAATAGTGTAATCAATAAATACCCATTGTGGTAGAAAATGTTACTGGCCCAAATTCTCTCCTCTTTTTGAGTCCATGGCATTTGTCATATAGCTTTTTGATGTCCTCCCACTTGGACTCTGGGCTCAGCAATATGATTTTCTTTGGCTAATGGAGGTTAGAAGATTTGATACAGCAGAGGGTGGAATAGAATGTCCTTTCCACTCTGGCCTTTGCTGTCAGAACATTCTGGACTAGCCTTTTGGAGGATCAAACATGGAATAACCCCACTCATAGATAGGTAAGTAAGCCAGCCAAATTATAGATGTGAATGAGCCTAGTTAAGGCCCACCTAAAGCAGCTGGCCACCTAGTCAGCCAACCCCAGAGGAATAAGTGAGCTATTTAGGTCAGCAGAGCCACCTAATGGCCACCTCAGATCTGTGAGCAGTAAGTACTTGTTTTATGTCACTGAAGTTTTCTTGTTGCTTGCTTTGTAGCATTATTGTGGCGATAGGTAACTGATACTCCCATTGAATGAACAAAGCTTAACTGAATTATTCCATTTTTTCACACATGCGTTTTTTGACTTTCTAAATAAATAGAGGGACCTTGAGGTCAAGGAGTTGGCTTCTTGATATCTTATGTTTTATCCTGCCTTGATCATCCTACTCTACACTCTGGTGAATTTTCAGCAAAATTGTCACCTCCTTCTATCAAACTTTTAAATTTGTTTATTTTAAACCAGTAGTATTATATTTTAATAGTTTCTGAAAGATTCTCTTTGGAGCTCTTGATTCTTACTGCCTCATTGTTGTACCTTTCTGAACAGAAATGGATAAATTGATAAATTGCTTTAAAATTATTCAAGTAATTTCCTTTATAACCAAAATTGAATTGATATAAAAATATCTATACACACAAACACAAAACACATACATATTTATATAAGTAGACAATTAAAATGTTAAACTGACTTTGTATTTTTTTGCTTTCAATAACATTGCCACTTTCACTACTTAAATTATTTTATATGAATCCTTCTACCAATAAAGAAAATTGACCTTTGCTAAGAGAATCTAACCTTGCATTTTCTTTTTTTCCCTCTCTTTAATTCCAAATATGCAATCTCATCATTATAGTAACATAGATTTTTGCATTCAATATGCAGTAAAGTGAGTTGGTAAACATTAAATTGTAACAGTGAGAAGCTTTTAATGTAGTTAAATATGGCAAAACAAATCAGTACTTGTTTCTTAAGTGATTTTGATTGTATTGTGTAGACAATCTCATTGGATTATATGTCCATTATGGAAAAGAAAGCAAAATCAAAACAAACAAATCAGCCCTCTAACATTTTCAGCCCTCATATCTATCCTCATGTACTCTCCAGTGTGAATATTAAAGGGAATTAATTTTGAGCCACTGACACTAATAGATGTCATTTCCTTAAGAATCTGTTACCCTGAAATGTAGAAATAATTTGAAAAAATTCTGATGCAGATCAAGTAAATACGAAAGGAGATGTCCTAGTGTTTTCAAAATTAAGATTCCAAGAGACATTTCAATACACTGGCAATACTGAAACACATTTAGAAAACTGTTCAATTGTTGAATAGTTTAATATATAGCCATATGTATTTCCCCTTCTGTGTATATTTGTATTACCTTATAAAAAAGTCTGAGCATCAAGCAAGAGTGGAAATTCCAAGATATCAGTTTAAAATACTATAGTGACTTTGTTGGCTCTAAGGGGATTTAAAGAAGACATATTTTCTTTTTTATTTTTATTTATTTTTTTATTTTATTTTATTTTTTTTTGCGATACGCGGGCCTCTCACTGCTGTGGCCTCTCCCGTTGCAGAGCACAGGCTCCGGACGCGCAGGCTCAGCGGCCATGGCTCACGGGCCCAGCTGCTCCGCGGCACGTGGGATCTTCCCGGACCGGGACACGAACCCGCGTCCCCTGCATTGGCAGGCGGACTCTCAACCACTACGCCACTAGGGAAGCCCAGAGTGACAGCTTTACTTCTTCTTTTCCTATTTGGATTCCTTTTATTTCTTTTTTTTCCTCTGATTGCTGTGGCTAGAACTTCCAAAACTGTGTTGAATAAGAGTGGTGAGAGTGGGCAAACTTGTCTTGTTCCTGATCTTAGAGGAAATGGTTTCAGTTTTTCACCATTGAGAACGACATTGGCTGTGGGTTTGTCATATATGGTCTTTATTATGTTGAGGTATGTTCCCTCTATGCCTACTTTCTTGAGAGATTTTATCATAATTGGGTGTTGAATTTTGTCAAAAGCATTTTCTGCGTCTATTGAGGTTATCATATGGTTTTTACCCTTCAGTTTGTTAATATGGTGTATCACATTGTTTGATTTGCATATATTGAAGAATCCTTGCATTCTTGGGATAAATCCCACTTGATCATGGTGTATGATCCTTTTAATATGCTGCTGGATTCTGTTTGCTAGTATTTTGTTGAGGATTTTTGCATCATCAGTGATATTGGCCTATAGTTTTCTTTTTTTGTGATATCTTTGTCTGGTTTTGGTATCAGGGTGATGGTGGCCTCGTAGAATGAGTTTGGGAGTGTTCCTACCTCTGCTATCTTTTGGAAGAGTTTCAGAAGGATAGGTGTTAGCTCTTCTCTAAATGTTTGATAGAATTCGCCTGTGAAGCCATCTGGTCCTGGGCTTTTGTTTGTTGGAAGATTTTTAATCACAGTTTCAATTTCAGTGCTTGTGATTGGTCTGTTCATATTTCCTATTTCTTCCTGGTTCAGTCTCGGCAGCTTGCGCATTTCTAAGAATTTGTCCATTTCTTCCAGGTTGTCCATTTTATTGGCATAGAGTTGCTTGTCGTAATCTCTAATAATCTTTTGTATTTCTGCATTGTCAGTTGTTACATCTCCTTTTTCATTTCTAATTCTATTGATTTGAGTCTTGTCCCTTTTTTTCTTGATGAGTCTGGCTAATGGTTTATCAATTTTATTTATCTTCTCAAAGAACCAGCTTTTACTTTTATTGATCTTTGCTATTGTTTCCTTCATTTCTTTTTCATTTATTTCTGATCTGATCTTTATGATTTCTTTCCTTCTGCTAAATTTGGGGGTTTTTTGTTCTTCTTTCTCTAATTGCTTTAGGTGCAAAGTTAGGTTGTTTATTCGAGATGTTTCCTGTTTCTTAAGGTATGATTGTATTGCTATAAACTTCCCTCTTAGAACTGCTTTTGCTGTATCCCAGAGGTTTTGGGTCGTCGTGTCTCCATTGTCATTTGTTTCTAAGTACTTTTTGATTTTCTCTTTGATTTCTTCAGTGATCACTTCGTTATTAAGTAGTGTATTGTTTAGCCTCCTTGTGTTTGTATTTTTTACAGATCTTTTCCTGTAATTGATATCTAGTCTCATAGTGTTGTGGTCGGAAATGATACTTGATACGATTTCAATTTTCTTAAATTTGCCAAGGCTAGATTTGTGACCCAATGTCTGATCTATCCTGGAGAATGTTCCATGAGCACTTGAGAAAAATGTGTATTCTGTTGTTTTGGGATGGAATGTCCTATAAATGTCAATTAAGTCCATCTTGTGTAATGTATCATTTAAAGCTTGTGTTTCCTTATTTATTTTCATTTTGGATGATCTGTCCATTGGTGAAAGTGGGGTGTTAAAGTCCCCTACTGTGATTGTGTTACTGTCGATTTCCCCTTTTATGGCTGTTAGTACTTGCCTTATGTATTGAGGTGCTCCTATGTTGGGTGCATAAATATTTACAATTGTTATATCTTCTTCATGGATTGATCCCTTGATCATTATGTAGTGTCCTTCTTTGTCTCTTGTAATGGTTTTTATTTTAAAGCCTATTTTGTCTGATATGAGAATTGCTACTCCAGCTTTCTTCTGATTTCCATTTGCATGGAATATCTTTTTCCATCCCCTCACTTTCAGTCTGTATGTGTCCCTAGGTCTGAAGTGGGTGTCTTGTAGACAGCATATATATGGGTCTTGTTTTTGTATCCATTCAGCCAGTCTGTGTCTTTTGGTGGGAGCATTAAATCCATTTACATTTAAGGTAATTATCGATATGTATGTTCCTATTACCATTTACTTAATTGTTTCGGGTTGTTCTTGTAGGTCTTTTCCTTCTCTTGTGTTTCTTGCCTAGAGAAGTTCCTTTAGCATTTGTTGTAGAGCTCGTTTGGTGGTGCTGAACTCTCTCAGCTTTTGCTTGTCTGTAAAGGTTTTAATTTCTCCATCAAATCTGAATGAAATCCTTGCTGGGTAGAGTAATCTTGGTTGTAGGTTTTTTTCCTTCATCACTTTAAATATGTCCTGCCACTCCCTTCTGGCTTGTAGGGTTTCTGCTGAAAGATCAGATGTTAGCCTTATGGGGATTCCCTTGTGTGTTATTTGTTGTTTTTCCCTTGCTGCTTTTAATATGTTTTCTTTGTATTTAATTTTTGACAGTTTGATTATTATGTGTCTTGGCGTGTTTATCCTTGGGTTTATCCTGTATGGGACTCTCTGTGCTTCCTGGACTTGATTGACTATTTCCTTTCCTATATTAGGGAAGTTTTCAACTTTAATCTCTTCAAATATTTTCTCAGTCCCTTTCTTTTTCTCTTCTTCTTCTGGGACCCCTATAATTCGAATGTTGGTGCGTTTAATGTTGTCCCAGAGGTCTCTGAGACTGTCCTCAGTTCTTTTCATTCTTTTTTCTTTGTTCTGCAGTAGTTATTTCCACTGTTTTATCTTGCAGGTCACTTATCCGTCCTTCTGCCTCAGTTATTCTGCTATTGATCCCATCTAGAGTGTTTTTCATTTCATTTATTGTGTTGCTCATTGTTGCTTGCTTCCTCTTTATTTCTTCTAGGTCCTTGTTAACTGTTTCTTGCAACTTGTCTATTCTATTTCCAAGATTTTGAATCATCTTTACTATCATTATTCTGAATTCTTTTTCAGGTAGACTGCCTATTTCCTCTTCATTTGTTAGGTCTGGTGTGTTTTTATCTTGCTCCTTCATCTGCTGTGTGTTTTTCTGTCTTCTCATTTCGCTTATCTTACTGTGTTTGGGGTCTCCTTTTTGCAGGCTGCAGGTTTGTAGTTCCCTCTGTTTTTGGTGGCTGTCCCCAGTGGCTGAGGTTGGTTCAGTGGGTTGAGCAGGTTTCCTGGTTGGGGGTATTAGTGCCTCTGTTCTGGTGGATGAGGCTGGATCTTGTCTTTCTGGTGGGCAGGTCCACATCTGGTGGTGTGTTTGGGGATGTTGGTAGCCTTATTATGATTTTAGGCAGCCTCTCTGCTAATGGATGGGGCTGTAGACCTGTCTTGCTCTTTGTTGGGCATAGGGTGTCCAGCACTGTTCGTTGCTGGTCCTTGAGTGAAGCTGGGTCTTGGTGTTGAGATGGAGATCTCTGGGAGATTTTTGCCATTTGATATTGCGTGGAGCTGGGAGGTCTCTTGTGGACCAGTGTCCTGAGGTTGGTTCTCCCACCTCAGAGACACAGCCCTGGCGCCTGGCTGGAGCGCCAAGAGCCTTTAATCCACATGGCTCAAAATAAAAGGGAGAAAAAATAGAAAGGAAAGAAAAGGAAGGAAGGAAGGAAGGAAGGAGGGAGGGAGGGAGAGAAGGAAGGAAGGAAGAAAGGAAGGGAGGAAGGAAGAAAGGAAGGAAGAAATGAAGGAAGGAAGAAAGCAAGAAAGGAAGGAAGGAAGGAGGAGAGGAAGAAAGGGAGGAAGGAAGAAAGAAAAGGAGAAGACAAAATAAAGTAGGATAAAGTATAGTTAGTAAAATAAAAAATAATTATTAAGAAGAAGAATTTCTGTTAAAAAAAAAATGGGTTGGTCTAACCCTAGGACAAATAGTGAAAGCAAAGGTATACAGACAAAATCTCACACAGCAGCACACAGATACACACTCACAAAAAGAAAAAAGGGAAAAATAATAGTATATCTTGCTCCCAAGGTCCACCTCCTCAACTTGAGACATTTCGCTGTCTATTCAAGTTTTCCACAGCTGCAGGGCACTTCAAGTTGATTGTGGAGCTTTAATCTGCTGCTTCTGAGGCTGCTGGGAGAGACCTCCCCCTCTCCTCTTTGTTCACACAGCTCCTGGGGTTCAGCTTTGGACTTGGCCCCGCCTCTGCATGTAGGTCGTCCGAGGGCATATGCCCTTCGCTCAGACAGGACGGGGTTAAAGTAACAGCTGATTGGGGGGCTCTGGCACAGGCCGGGGGGAGGGAGGGGCACGGATGCAGGGCGAGCCTGTGACGTCAGAGGCCGGCGTGACGCTGCGCCGGCCCGAGGCGCGCCGCGCGTTCTCCCGGGGAAGTTGTCCCTGGATCCAGGGACCCCGGCAGTGGTGGGCTGCACAGGCTCCTGGGAGGGGCAGTGTGGAGAGTGACCTGTGCTCGCACACAGGCCTCTTGGTGGCGGCAGCAGCAACCCTAGCGTCCCACACCCGTCTCTACTGTCCGTGCCGACAGCCGCAGCTCGCGCCCATTTCTGGAGCTCCTTTACGCGGTGCCCTTAATCCCCTCTCCTCGCGCCCCAGGAAGCAAAGAGGCAAGAAAAACTCTCCTGTCTCTTCGGCAGCTCCGCACCCGTTTCTGGAGCTCCTTTAAGCGGCGCGCTTAAACCCCTCTCCTCGCGCACCAGGAGGCAAAGAGGGAAGAAAAGGTCTCTTGCCTCTTCGGCGGCTCCAGACTTCAACCCAAGAGGCATACTGTTAGATGTCTAAAATTAAAATGACTGACCATACCAAGTGTTGACGAGAGTGGAGAACAACTGGAAATATCCATTGCTGTGCAGGTACCTCTCTAAGACGCTGGGGCCGGGACAGACAGATCCTCCAGCCAGGTGTCCAAGATTTGTGGCTTCTCAGGGCTCCTTACACACATTCATTCAACAACCCTCATTGAGCGTCAGCTCCATGCAGGGCAGCCGTGGACCGCCCGAGGGGTCGGGCTAGTAGTAAAGGAACCACAACCTTTTCCTCTGCCTCCTGGGTGCCTCAACCTAGGGGGGAAACTGAGACCCCGAGACCGGTTGTCCAAAGTCACGGAGTCTCTCTGGTGGCGCTGGGATTCGAATCCCAGGCTCTGAAATGCCTGCGAGCGTCCTGAGCGCTCCCGAGCTTCAGACGAGTTCCTCCCTCCGAGCCTGTGGGAACTCTGGGGCCTCCGGAGACGAGATCCCCGGCCCCACTCGGACACGCAGAGGCGGACGGACTCCGCTGCCCACTCTGCTGCCGTGAGTCTGCCACAAATTGGATCTTGTTCGCATGTATCAGTATTGGCTGTGGGCTGAGCTCCTCCCCCGGTTGGGTGGGAGCTTCCATAACCACAAAGACATCTCTGGGAGAGGTGTCGCCACCTGGTCCAGCACAATTTCTATCTGGAGAAGGGAGCAGCTGTGTGCTATTGTAGCCAAAACTTACAGCAGGTGTGGGGCTGGGGCTACACTGGCAGGTCAGGGGGTCGGGGAAGGGAATTAATGGCATCTACTACAGCTGTAATCTAAGTCCAGACACTTGGTCAAATAATTTATTTTCTACATTTCCAATACTCTTTTAGCCCTATTTCTCATATTTCTTACTGCTAAAGATATTTCCCCATTTGTTTATTATTGTTTCAAACTAGTTTTGATTTCTTTAAAAAAAGTCTACATTTTGAGATGTCTATATCATGTTTTGTTAATTAATTAATTAATTAATTAATTTCTTTTTGGGTTCCTTGCTGTGCACAGGCTTTCTCTAGCTGCAGCAAGCGGGGGCTACTCTTCATTGTGGTGCATGGGCTTCTCATTGCAGTGGCTTCTTTTGTTGTGGAGCATGGGTTCTAGGTGCATGGGATTCAGTAGTCGTGGCACATGGGCTCAGTAGTTGCAACTCGCGGGCTCCAGACGCGCAGGCTCAGTAGTTGTGGCGCACGGGCTTAGTTGCTTCATGACATGTGGGGTCTTCCCAGACCGGGGCTCAAACCCTTGTCCCCTGCATTGACAGGCGGATTCTTAACCACTGTGCCACCAGGGAAGCCCTATATCATGTTTCTGAATATTCAGTTCATTACAAATATCTAGTTGTCAATTCATTAATTGCCTACTCTGCTTAATGAAAAGTAAATTTAATTTTTTCCCATGACTTTTACTAATTCATTGAAATGTACGGTGAGAGAATCGTTAGTTTTTTCTAAGAAGGCATTTTTCTTAATTTACCTTTATCTGTGAGGGCAGAGGTTCCCCTAAAAAAGAAGTTTGGAATAAGTGTAGAGGTGATCTTTTTCACAGAGGGTACATAATGGGCTATATTTGCTAGCAAAACTGGCATATTATGTGACATGTTCATTTGTATTTTCTTATGTGGCAAACCAGTCATCTAAAAACTACTGTGAACTGATGGTTACATTGAAATTTTATGGAAACATGCATTCTGGTTTTTGTAAAAGCTTTTTTTTTCCTTTTATTATTGGAATTTATGTTCATTCTACAAGATTTTCAAAAAAAAGTGTATTCTTTAGTGCTCAGGGAATATCAGCAAAAATGACTTAATTTGGGCAGCTTTATTGATTAATTTCCTTTCTCTGGAGATATTTGGAAACCCTGAAAATATCAAAGTGAAATTAATTCCATTATAATTAATTAAAAGGTAGTATGAGTTCATACATTAGTCTGATGACCTCCAAATTCCCATTGTCAACACTGGGAGTCAAGCCCATTGAACCCTTTCCTGGTAAAATTCAGAGTAAAATTATACATGCCTCATCATCTTTAAATAGTCAGGTTTTTCTCCCTATCTTTTTCTCTTTACATCTTTGTAAGGAAAAAAAACCTTAGCCAAAAAGGAGGAAAATAGTGCATTTTAATAAAACATTATACAATTTCTTGTGGAATTCAAGTTATAAAATACAAGAATCATGTATCTTCCTTTTTTTTTTTTTTTTTTTTTGCGGTATGCGGGCCTCTCACTGCTGCGGCCCCTCCCACCGCGGAGCACAGGCTCCGGACGCGCAGGCCCAGCGGCCCTGGCCCACGGGCCCAGCCGCTCCACGGCATGCGGGACCCTCCCGGACCGGGGCACGAACCCGCGCCCCCCGCATCGGCAGGCAGACCCCCAACCACTGCGCCACCAGGGAAGCCCCATGTATCTTATAAATAAATATATGATGATGTTAACAAACCACATATTTCCAGGCTGTTATATACCATGATAACCCAAATCCTTCACATTGGATTATGTCATAATTCTAAAAGAAAGTATCGCCCTGCTGCCACTGCCCCCCAGGCTCTGCTCTGGGACCTCAGAGTCAGGTGCAGGGACCAGGCCCAGTGCTTCCTACGCTGCCTGCTTGATTGATGGAACGGGAGGAGGGAGCCTCATCCATGCTGCTGGGATGGGTTTCCAGGCACTTTAATGCACTTCTTCTCCCATGGATAGGAATCTCATTGCTCTTGAGGGTAATACAGTGTCATTATTACTGCATACACATATTTTACTGCCAAGCAACCGTTAGGAATTTGAAGCCCATGTTCTGCTACATTTATTTCTCTCATTGTGCATTTACTCTCACCTCCAAGCACTGAGGGGAGACATTGTCTAACCACATTTCATTTATGGTGAAAGAGATTTTGCATTAGAAGTGACAAAGAGAATAACCAGCATTGGGCACACAGCAATTCACCATGTAAAGCTTTTGTCACCTGGTAGTTATAGATGAACTTTGTTGGCATGTGATAATAAAATGCACAAAGTTCCTGAGATATAATCTTGATTTAATTTTATAAACTTTGTGCATTTTACTCTGAATGCAAACTTATTCCCAGTTTTGGTAAAATAAAAACAAATAATTTTTGTCTAATATTTGTCTGTTTGGCTCTCTGAACATTTGTTTTTTAGGGATAGCCATGACACTGAACTTGAAGTGAAATTTAATCCACGCCCTTTGGCAAAGCTGCAAACTACCTGTACCCGACTACCTAGGAGCTTCTTATTTTATATTGTCAATTCAAAAACTGTATACATTTCAAGATAGGGTCCTGGTCTTTTATTTCGTTGTCTCTACTCCAGTAGCTAGTATGTTGTTAGCTGTTTATACCCACCAGCTTTTGGCTGAACTGAACTGATTTAGAGAGAAGTATGCTTTATTGCTCTATTATAGTGTTTGCAGGATCAGAATGTTAGGTTGGGTTAATTGACACGTATTGTGTTCCAAGTCAGAACATAAAGGGTCAAAAGTCCAAAGAGTTGCTAAAACTGGTGGAAGAAACATTCTGATTCCAAATGCACCTTCACCCTCTGGCTCCTGGTGGAGGACTGAGACCACGACATTGTGTAACAAGTGAATTTTTATTGATATATCAATTAATATTAGTCAGGGTGTGCCCTTTCTCAGGCTCATAACTAATATTTATGTCTAAAGGTGGCATATTTTCTGTACCAGTATGCTAGCGTATGAATGCAGAAATGTCTACTGATATGTAAACATCAACACACAAGCTTCAAAGGGCACTGAATTAAAACATTTTTCAAAGAAACTTTTTGTAAACTGATGTGGATTAAAATTAGCAGTTAGTTCTTCTGAAAGAAAGCTTTATTAAAATTACAGAAGAGACTATTGCTTTTCACACCACCAATCAAAGCATAAGACACAACAGGTGAATTTAATTTTGTCCTCTTGAGGTTAACACCATCATTTTGTTGAACAGTTCCTGACATTCTGGCATTTCTACACTCCTTTGGTAGAAAGAAAATGAAATAACTAATATCTTAGTTCCTAGATGTCAACTCTTTTGGACAAAACAGATCTTTAATGCATTTTTTTTCCAAATATATGTCACAAACAGTTACTTCTGAGGAGTAAAAGCACACACTACATCACTGGAAATAATACTGAAATCAGTAGTTTACAAATCTGAGAATCCAGGCTTATATTAATGTAACCTGACTGGCCTGGCAGTAGTTTCTAAAATAATATTTGTTTTATTGAAATTAATTCAAATTTGGTTATCAACATTTTATCATTTTTATGTAATTAGTTTTTTAAACAACTTTATTGGAGTATAATTGCTTTACAGTGTTGTGTTAGTTTCTTCTGTATAGCGAAGTGAATCAGCTATATGCATACATATATCCCTCTACCCCCTCCCTCTTGCGTCTCCCTCCCACCCTCCCTATCCCACCCCTCTAGGTGGTCACCAAGCACTGAGCTGATCTCCCTGTGCTCTGCAGCTGCTTCCCAATAGCTATCTATTTTACATTTGGTAGTGTATATATGTCAGTACTACTCTCTCACTCCATCCCAGCTTACTTTTCCCCCTCTCTGTGTCCTCAAGTCCATTCTCTACCTCTGTGTCTTTATTCCTGTCCTTTCCCTAGGTTCCTCAGAACCTTTTTTTTTTTTAGATTCCATATATATGTGTTAGCATATGGTATTTGTTTTTCACTTTCCCACTTACCTCACTCTGTATGATAGACTCTAATCCATCCACCTCACTACAAATAACTCAATTTCATTTCTTTTTATGGCTGAGGAATATTCCATTGTATATATGTGCCACATCTTCTTTATCCATTCACATGTTGATGTATGGTTAGGTTGCTTCCATGTCCTGGCTATCGTAAATAGAGCTGCAATAAACATTTTGGTACATGACTCTTTTTGAATTATGGTTTTCTCAGGGTATATGCCCAGTAGTGGGATTGCTGGGTTGTTTGTTAGTTCTATTTTTAGTTCTTTAAGGAATCTCCATACTGTATCCATAGAGATTATATCAATTTACATTCCCAACAACAGTGCAAGAGGGTTCCCTTTTCTCCACACCCTCTCCAGCATTTATTGTTTGTAGATTTTTTGATGGTGGCCATTCTGACTGAGGTGATATGAGGTGATACCTCATTGTAGTTTTGATTTGCATTTCTCTAATGATTAGTGATGTTGAGCATCTTTTCATGTGTTTGTTGGCAATGTGTATATCTTTTTTGGAGAAATGTCTATTTAGGTCTTCTGCCCATTTTTTGGATTGGATTGTTTGTTTTTTTGATATTGAGCTGCACGAGCTGCTTGTATATTTTGGAGATTAATCCTTTGTCAGTTGCTTCATGTGCAAATATTATTTCCCATTCTGAGGGTTATCTTTTTTGTCTTGTTTATGGTTTCCTTTGTTATGCAAAAGCTTTTAAGTTTCATTAGGTCCTATTTGTTTATTTTTGTTTTTATTTTCATTTCTCTAGGAGTCCCATCACTTTAAAGATCAAATCCAGCCTCTCACCATGGCCAAAAAAAATCCTTCCCCCCAGACTCCTCCTCTCTCTCCTAGACTACTCAGCTCCAACCACACTTCTCTCTTTGCTGTTTCTTTAACAAACCAAGCTCATCCTACCTTAGTACCTCAGGACCTTTGCACCTACTGTTTTATTCTGCCTGACTGACCCTTTTTAGCTTTCAAGTTTCATGTCATCTTCTCAGAAAGGCTTTCACAGATCCCCTTATCTGAAGTGGCCGGATTAATTATCTTTTTGTTTGTTTTCTGCTTCCTCTAATCACGGAGTGGCAAACTTTCCTTGTAAAGGGCCAGAAAAAAAAAAAAAAGAAAAAAAGAAAAGAAGGATAGAATTATATTCATTGAAGTGAAACATCATCAATAGAAGAAAAAACAAAAAACAAGCTTTATTTCCTTGGGGCCATAACCACTTAATGCATTTCACATCTAAGTATAATCAGACAAATATCTGAGTTATACATAATTGATAAATGAATATATGAGAAAACTTAGGGATAAGTCACTGTTGATGCTGTATTTCTAGGAAAGAAAGGGACTATATGAACAGTAAGAGGAAAGCTGCTGAAATTGTGGAAGGTAAGGAAAATAACCAGTCAAGAGCAATTTTTTTTTTTTGGTGGTACGCGGGCTTCTCGCTGTTGCAGCCTCTCCCGTTGCAGAGCACAGGCTCCGGAGATGCACAGGTGCAGCGGCCATGGCTCACGGGCCCAATAGCAATTTTTAACAACATTCTCCTTATTGTATGAATTCTGCCAAATTATTATTACTTTAAATTTTCTCACTCACACAATTAAGCACATCCAAGTGCTTAGTGATGATGTTTACAGAGTAGAGAAGTGTTATAAACATAAGACCCATCCATCAGACTAGAACATCACTGAAAGAAACGACATGTGCTTTTGCTGAGGCTATTCCAGAAATGAAAAAGAAAAAGATGATTATATTAATGGATGCACAAAAATTCAAAAAAAAAAAAAAGAACTTGATGGGATAGTTAAGGCAGTTGCTTATTAAGCTAGGAGGCCTTCCGTACACTCTGGCTTGCCACATTGCTAGTTCTTATGGCGTTCCATGTGCTTTGGTTGGCTGTGACAGGAGTGATTTCCAGTAGCTCTCCTTATCTCAAGACAAGGCTAAATGCAAACAAACTAAGGCCACCATGCCACCTAGGACCCTGTTCTCACAGTCAGCAGGAAACACATTCTTTATAAGATTTCTATTTTTATTTGTAAAAAAAATGTGGGCCTGTTTGTCGTATCATCATTAAAACAGTCAGCGGATAAGGAAAAATTGATGGATAACTTCCTGATGTAAATGAATGTCTTTTTTTTTTAAATTCCCCTAAGAGTAGAGGTCAGTAACATGCTCTAGGCCAGTAATACAGATTTGACTACTTATAAGAAGAAACCTTGACAATAATGCTGCAAGCTTGATAAGAGTTCAATGCAAGGCAAAGCAAAGGAAGAAGGATTGAGGGAAAGTGAAGGAAAGCATTTCAGTCCCGCGATGAACTGCATATTCTCATTAATATTTTACCCAACCAGTAGAAATATCCTTTACTCCTGGCTGTAATTCCACAAGAGGCAGAACTTCTTAGCCCCAGAGCAAGAGAAGCCATAACTGGCTCGGATTTCCATGCCTACTTGCCATACAGTGTACCTGGTATATTATTATTTGCTTATTATTTTCCTTTCCCTGCAATTAGAAAACACAGTTCATGAAAGCAAGAGATTTCTGCCTGTTTTCTTTACCACTATAAACCCAGTGCACAAAACAAGCATTCAGTATTTGTTGATTATACCTATATACAGTTTCTAATAGTGATTTTTTGGTTTTCGTTGTGTTGCCCTTTATTAGTTGAAAGTGAAGGACAACACAGACTTTCAAGGAAAAGTTAATAAGAATCATGAGAAAAAGTCCCTGTAATTGTGACTCATATACGTATTTGTAGAAATTATGTCTTCAGTAACATTCCTCATGCAGGACAAATATCAGAATTTAACATCAACTCTAGTAAAATTTAAAGATTTCTGTCAGCCTATAGAAATGGTTCTCAAACACTTTTGTCTCAGGACCACTTTACAGTTTAAAAATTTTTGAGGACTCCAAAGACTTTGTGTTCATTTGGGATATATCTATAGATATTTACCATATCAAAAATTAAACCTGTTAAAATTTAAAACATTTATTTATTAATTCATTAAAAATAAAATAGCATGTTTTTATAGACAGTTACTATAGTTTCCAAAACAAAAAGTGAAAGAAAGAGTAGCATTGTGTCACAATTTTGCTAATCTTTTTAATGTCTAACTTAATATTGTAGAAGGCAGCTAGATTCTCCTATCTGCTCCTACATTCAATGTATTGCAGTATCTCATATGAGATTGAAAGAGACAGTCTTTTGTTCAAATAATATCATCCACAAAATACCACAGCTAACATTATACTTAATGGTGAAAGAGTGACTACTTTTCCCCTAAGATCAGGAATAAGGCAAACATGTCTACTGTCACCTCTCTTATTCAACATAGCACTGGAAGTGTTAGCCAGAGCAATAGGGAAAGAAGTAATAAAAGGTACATAGATTTGAAAGCAAGAAAGAGAACTGTCCCTATTTGCTGATGACATAATTGTCTATGTAAAATGTTCCATGGAATCTAACAAAAACAAACGCCCCCCCCAAAAAAACCCTGCTAGAAACTAATTAGTGAGTTCAGCAAGGTCATAGGAAACAATATTAATGTTAAAAATCTGTTTTTACTTCTACATGCTTGCAATAAAACTGTGGACATAGAAGTTAAAAACACAGTATTATTTACAATCACTCAAAAAATGAAACAGGTGTAAATCTAACATAACATATATAGTATAGAACTTATAAGCTTAAAACTATAATATAATGAAATAGAAATCATCTAAGTAAATTGTTCATGGATTGGAAGACAATATAGTAAAGATGTCAGTTCTCAAACTGAGATACAGATATAACACAATCTGGGGGCACAGCTCAGTGATAGAGCATTTGACTGCAGATATGACACAATGCCCATCAAAACAGCAGCACGGTGTTGTTTTTTTAAATATATATAGACAAAAATATTCTAAAATTTATGTGGACTTGAAAAGAACTTATAATAGCTAAAACATTTGAAACAGAAGAGAAATGTGGGAGGAATCTTCCTACATAGGTTCAGTAATTGTGATTTTGTGGCATTGGCAAAGGCATAGATAACTGGAACAGAATAGGGTACCTAGAAATAGACCCACACCAATATGCTCAAGTGATATTTGACAGAGGTGCAAATGCAATTCAGTGAAGGAAGGATAGCTTTTTCAACAAGTGGTTCTAGAGCAATTGGACATCCATAGGCAAAAAATTGCATCTCCATCTAAACTTCATACCCTATACATAAATTAAGTTAAAATGGATCATTAACAAACATAAACTTATAAAATTTTTAGAAAAAAAGAATGAGATAATCTTTGAGTTTTAGGGGTAGGCCAATAGTTCTAACTTAGACTTGACCTCAAAACACAATCAATAAAAGGAAAAATTGATAAACTTAATCTCATGAAAATTAAAAACTTTTGTTCTATGAAAGACCCTGTTAAGAGGATGTAGACAGGTTACACACGTGGAGAAAATATTTGGAAATGAAGTATCTGACAAAAGACTTCATCCAGAATATATGAAGAATGCTCAAAGCTCAACAGTAAAACAAAGAAACAAAAAATTTTTCAAGTGATCAGAGTTTTATACTTTAAGTGGGGTCAGCATTAAGGGAGTTTTGGTGTATTGGTTTTTAAAAACCATCTTGGGGATAAATCGATTTGTTTATTTTTATTTTAAAATTTTATTTATATTTGGCTGCATTAGGTCTCCATTGCTGCACGTGGGCTTTCTCTAGTTGTGGCGAGCGGGGCTACTCTTCGTTGTGGTGCATGGGCTTCTCACTGCGGTGGCTTCTCTTATCGTGGAGCACGGGCTCTAGGCGCACAGGCTTCAGTCGTTGTGGCTTATGGGCTCTAGAACACAGGCTCTGTAGTTGTGGCGCACGGACTTAGCTGCTCTGCGGCATGTGGGAACTTCCCGGACCAGGGCTCGAACCCGTGTGCCCTGCCCTGGCAGGTGGATTCTTAACCACTGCGCCACCAGGGAAGTCCAATTTGTTTATATTGATGTAACCTATTTAAATTATATTGGCGTAGAATTTTTTATACAGGATTAAAAGAAGGAGCAGAATGAGTGGTGTTAAGGACTAAATACCTGTGCCCCCCGTTCATATATTGAAACCCTAACACCCAATGTGATGGTGTTCGATGATGGGACCTTTGGGAGGATGGAGCCCTCATGAATGGCGCTAGTCCTCTTACAAGAAGAGAAATGAAAGGGGTGATCTCTGCTCTCTGCCATGTGAGGTCATAATGAGAAGACGGCTGTCTGCAAACCTGGAAGAGTTTTCTCACCAGACACTAAATAGCTTGACACCGTGACCTTGGATTTTCCAGTTTTCAGAACTATAAAGAATAGACGTTTGTTGTTTAAGCCATCCAGTCTATGGTATTTTGTTACAGTAGCCCAAGATGACTAAAACAGATGTTATTCTAGTACTCTAAGAATCATAAGGGAGATGATACAAAAGGGTGAAAAACTGGAGTTACCATAGAAACCCATCTTGCAGAGGCCAGGGCCTGTTGGCATGTGGCCTTACAGCAAGAACACACCAGGCTGAGAGGGCCTGCCTACTGCCTTGGTTCCCCAAATGCCATGACATTCAGTGAAATGATTCCCTCTAGCATCTCAGTATCCACTGTGAGAATTAGGAAGGTAGTTAGAAAAGGCAAAAGGACTGATTGTTTTACAAAGTACCTTGGAGAGATTGGGACCCTTTGAAAAATCTATATTTTTCCGTCCCACGTTTCCCCAGCATGGGGAAACGTGCTGCTTGTTCTTATCTGCTTCTGTAGATAGGCCAGTTAGAATTAATTGGAATGGCATTGTTTTCTTAAAAATACTAAGAGCCTGTGTATCACTTTTAATTAAATATAAAAAGTTACTTATTTATGCCAGCAACAATAGTATACATTAGCACATTATAAGGATAATGCTTCTTCAGCAAATACTGAATCAAATCTCCTCATTTTATATATGCAGGAAACTAAGGTTTTGTAAAGTAAATGGATTTCCCAGGCCCAAGAACTAATTAGTGGCCAAGCAAGCCCTAGAATCTAGGTCTTTGACTTCAAGTTTATGGTTGTTAATTATGCTACTTTCTTAACAAACAAGATATATTCTAGTGGCAAATTGTCTTTTTTTGGTCCTTCCTCACCCACAAATGGTAGAAAAATATAGCTCACATAAATATTCTATCATGTTTGCAGCAGACATTTAGAATGGTCTTAGTATGTTCTAGGTCCTGACTAGTATTCTTCGTATTTTGCAGAGGCTGGTAAGAAAAAAACATTGTATTTCCAAGATTCCCTTCTGGGTAGATTTCTGGATGTGTTCAGTTTCCACCAATCATGTGAATTCTGGCAAGACTCGGATTCAGGTCTGAGTTATGAACCGACACAGGGTTCCAGGATGAAAATCAAACAAAAAGAAACTGTAAAATATACTAAAGTGCAGAAATAGAAACTAGAGAGTCTGGAGCTAAGAAAGGAAAGTGGGGTTTGGGCATTTAGGTGATGGGGCCTGCTTTAGGGAAAGGCAAAATGCTGTGGAAAGGCACATGATTCCAAGCCCAAGAAGAAATCAGTAATGACTGAGTCACTCTTTCGCTATGACGGCATTCTACAAACGAACCTCCAGCAATCACATGGGTCCCATCTGAAGATCTCTATCACCATTTTGTCTCTTGGAAGCTACATTAAAAGAAACCAAGAAGTATGACTTCAGAAGCAGCTTTCTAGTAGACTTTCTGTGTCGGCAAAGTATCTCCTGATCTGCTTGCTGATGCCTGAAATTCCTTTAGCAGGGAACAAATTATACATAATTAGAAATAAAAGTGTCAAAATGTAAATGCTGATTGAGTTGATGTACAAAACTCATCAACAGTAAAGGGTAATTGGTTAATTAAATTAGAGTTAATGATAATTTTGGAACTCATTGTTTTGGTGATGGAACGGATTAACATTTATAGAGGACCTACTATGAGCCTGGCACAGGGCCTCATGCTTTTACATACTCCATTTCATTTGGTGTCTCTATAACTCTGTAGTTGTCTGTACAGTGTTTTTATTCCCATTTTCCAGGCACAGAGATTGATATTCAGAAAGATTAAAAAACTTGCCCCAAGTCACGAAAACAAGGCCTGGGACAGAGGTTTCTCCAATTTCATAATTTTTAATTGGATCAGGTCTGTTTGCTTTTACATTGTTAGGGATAAATTGAAACTATGCTCAGATATAGTTTTCTCATGGGAAGGCAGGCAGGAAGTTCTATTTTACATGATTTATGGCTGTTTTCCCTTTAAGATGGCTTACTTTTTCATAAAGGGTTTATTTGGCCCAGAGGATTCATTAACAACAACAACAAATAGCATTTGTATAGATATATCAGTTGGCAGAGTCTACCCTGTTTTCTTGTAATGCATTTTCTAATGCGTCATCTCATTTTATATTCATGACTTCCCAGTAGAGATAGGTACTGTTCTTTCCTGATTTTAAGATGTAAATTGAGGGGTGGGAGGGAGATGCAAGAGGGAGGGGATATGGGGATATATGTATACGTATAGCTGATTCACTTTGTTACGCAGCAGAAACTAACACACCATTGTACAGCAATTCTACTCCAATAAAGATGTTAAAAACATATGTAAACTGAGTCCTGAAAGTTGAAGGTATTGCCTCCAATCACCCACTGAGTGGAGATTCTGGATCCTGAATGCTAGAATTCAGTCCCTACTCATCACTAGAATCTATTATTGCTTATGAGAGATAAGCACCAACCTGGAGACCCTCAACCTGAGCCACATGAAGGACCAAAGCCACAGAAAAAATGATTCTGTTTAATACTTTATCCATTTCATTCCCATTAGCCACCCATAGTATTGATCATTTTATGTGCTAACTATTCATGTCTCTCTTCTCAATATTCTGTACAGTCCAGACTATGAGAGCTGACATTTTGCCTCATTCAATTTATTATTTCTTACACCTAACACAATGCATTGAATAGAGTAAGCATTCAATATGTATTAATGAATGAGTACTTCCGACTATAAGCTTGCAAAGCAGAATAAAAACAGTGAATTTTTCACTCCAGTGTTTTAGCTGAATGTTTTTCCTTTATCAGCGTGATGGATTTGGTTTTTAGTGACCAGCGTGTTGCATAACAAATATTGGTACTAAATTAATTACTGTACTTTTGGAACACCCCGTTTTACTAGCAGCTATATCTGGCCAAATATTTTACTACTAATTGAAAGATCTTTATAGAAGCACCTTCTGTAGAAAAGTATACTATTGTGGTTTTCGCCCCTCCACACACCAAAATAAAACAAGTCCCATTGAACTAGAACTAGTGATTTTTTTTCTTTTCTTTTTTTTTTTTTTGTGCCAAAACTGAATGGCAGCGGTACCTGCCTGTGGAATCATGATAAATGAAGTTTCCCCAAAGTGAAATTCAATCTGGGCCTTGAGTCATATTACCAAGCACTGGCCAATGAAGACAACCATTAAGAGAAAGAATCCTGATTTATTTCTTCAAGTTTCTCAGACAGAGCATTTGTGGTCAAATGCTTTGTGGTCAAATGGCACCTAAATTGAATAAAACATTCCAATTTTAAGCCTTTATTTTTCTGACCTTTGTATATGATGGAAGACTATTGCAAATCTGCTCTAGAACTCTCCCAGGTTTGAATGGATGTTTGCACTGAAGAACGTCCTAGCCTTTGTTGTGTGCCCTTAAGGTGGTGGTTACTGTCTGAAGTTTTATTTATTTATTAACTGCAGGAAACATCTAGTTCTGTTGAAAATGTCCATCTAGTTTGCAGGTCATTTTGCAGGCCTGGATACATAAATTCTTCAGAGAATTGTTGACTCTGAAATACTACAGTTGTGGCCTACAGGATTTACAATGTGGGAAAGGCAGAAGGAAATAGAGCAAAAAGTCTGCTGACCTCGAACCATTCTAAATCACCTTGCTGCTAGGAAATTTGCTTTTCTTGTCAATTGTTGTTGATCATGACAAATAATGTTAGCTTCTGTTTGGAGATGTTTATTGCAAAGAATGTTGAATTAATTTGCATACACTGGGTTTCTTTAGGAATCAATAGCTAGCAGTTACAGAGATAATGGTCTCTGAAGGATCAGAAAGAATTACATAAGAATATGAAATGAAAATAGATTCAAAATTGGGTCAAGTCAATGAATTTTCCATTTCACATATTGATTTTAGCACTATTCACCTTGTGTTAGAGTTAGGCGTTTCTTTGATTTATCCACTAGATTACTCTCTTATCAATGTTAGAGGCTGAATTTTATTTATCTTTGCAAAATCAAAATGTTACCCGTGTAATCTAGCATCATTATCAAGCTGGTGCATAACACATAACAGATGCTCAGAAAAAAATAGTTGACACTTGAAATACTCCGTGTACATGTTATATGAATACTGCCCTTTAGTTGTATTCTATGATGAACACATACTAAGTGGATTTAAATTATTCACTTTAGTATAAAATAAATCCTATAATATAACTAACATTTCAGATTATAGGGCTTTTTTGAACTGAACTGGTTCTTTTGAGATTAATGCTAAAATTTTGAAAGTTTCCATATACACAGAGAGAGGAAAGAGATTCTCTGAATAAATTATGCAAATAAATTAATTTGGTGCATTATAATTTTTTACAACTTGCACAGAAATTTACTATATATCTTTTGTTTCTCCAAACAATACTATGAAGTTGAAACATTAGGTGTATTATTATTATCATTAACTCCACTTTACAAAAGAGAAAGGCAGTGATTTTTCTTAAATTTTTTTACCTAATAGGTATTGGGCAAAAGATTGGAACACAGATTTTCTAACTTTAAATACTTTGAATTTTTCCAGTGCTTGCCATTTTTCACTTTAACTTAGGTTGGATGAAGTTAATATTTGTTGACGTTTTTGGTAGTTAAACTTAGAAAATGAGGAGTCCTTTCGGGTTTATTCCATAAATATGAAACTATACTTGGAGGCTGAGGCATATGGTAAAAAGTACCTGGATTTGAAGTCAGAGTTTGCATTTCAGCTGTGCCACATGGATGTGGCTTTAATTACAAATCTCTATAGAATTCTTCAGTAAAATACAAATAAACAAAATAAATAAGAAAGGACAAATGAGACACAGAAAAATGTGTATGAATTTGAAACATTACTTAACTGTTTGGTAACACAGTTTTCCCAGCTGTAAAATGGAACTGATTATACTTATAGCACAGGGTTGGATAGAGGATAAAGCAAAAAGCACCCACCACTTGAACCTGTACTGATTAGAATAATACAACTGGTGGCTGAATCCTGTCAGAAAGGCAGGTGACTCATTTGACCTTCTACATTTTATCTGAATATACCTATGTTTTAAAACATTCTATAGTTTCAAAGTAAATTATAACATTTTCTAAAAATATATGTTCATAATCTATGTTGTAAGTTTATTGTATGTTCAGTAGTTCTATGTTCTAGATGAATTTGGGGATAAGATAGTGCCAGAAAACTTTGTAAAATGTGAGACCTATTGATTGAAATGTTCTAATGTCATTCATGCTGCTGCTATTTGGATAGGATTTTAAAAATATTTTTCCCATTCAAAAACGTGTATGAAAGGGTATGACTAACATGATACACCTCATTCTTCAAAGCTCATTTAGGGCTTCCCTGGTGGCGCAGTGGTTGAGAGTCCGCCTGCCGATGCAGGGGACACGGGTTCGTGCCCCGGTCCGGGAGGATCCCACGTGCTGCGGAGCGGCTGGGCCCGTGAGCCGTGGCCGCTGAGCCTGCGCGTCTGGAGCCTGTGCTCCGCAACGGGAGAGGCCACAGCAGTGAGAGGCCCGCGTACCACACACACACACACACTCACACAAAAAGCTCATTCAGGTTGTTCTTTCTCACTTAATTCATAAATGAGATGAATGTGTATGGGAAATTATCTTTCATTGGATCATGTATTTTGATAATTTTCAGTATAAATAGAAATTTATTTTCTTACTCAGTGTTTGAACTTTGGCTTCTTTCTGGAAGTTGTAACTAAAAATTGCAAAAAAGGAGTCTTTTAAGTATAATATATTTGACATTAATTAGTTTCCATTCTTGGATACTGGTATGAAGAGCATAAATTTATTTCTTGGACTGAGGAGACCACACTTAGTAAATAGATGAATATTTAGAAAACAAAAATAAAAACAGCATTGCAGTTAAAATGCTTCTAAGTAGGAGCCTACGTTAAGAGAAAAGAATGGAAAGCAGCCTTTCCTATATAACTACACATATGGAATAAAGATTTAGAGAATGTCAAATGATCTAATATTAATGAAATTCTTTTTTTGTCATTTTACTTTAAAATCTTTATTATGTGTATTGAAAATACTAATCACATATATTTATGACCACTTGAATAATTATCAAAATAACTGACAATCATGGGATTCTCATTATTAATTAAAATGGAAAACATTGATGCCAGGTAGGGCACTCATCAGAAGACCCTTCACATTTGGTGGTGATGCTTAAAACATTTCCATAAACAGTTACTTCCACTTATTTCTCATATATTACATCTCTTTTTAATGTTCCTAAAAGCTTTGTTTTGCTCAGTGGCCCTTCCCCTCAAAAGAATGTAGGTGTGATATTTCCCAAGGATTCTGGTGTCATGATAACTTGTAGAGAACAGAGTGCATTGCAGTACAGAGGCTGGGGCCAGGAGCCTCGATTAGATGGCAGGTTAGTGGTCACATCACAGCTCTGGTAATTGGTGTGAGGCTAAAATGTAGATTTTTCCAGTCATGAGTGGAAAACAGGAAGAAATAACTGTCTTTTTTAGAGATTATGGTCTTTCAAATTCAGTTTATGGCCATTAGCTTGAAAATTAAGGAGATGGTAGGTAGTAGTTATTTTTTTTTAAGGTGGTTATTTGATAAAATAAGAGTTGTCTTTGGCCTATCTAGCCTCCCAATTAAAAAAAAAAACAAAAAAAAAACGCTGTCTTGTGAAATTCTGAACTGGGAATCACCAAGTTAAGGTGAGTTAAGAGGTTCAGCCCCCACACACTAGCCTCCCTGAGTTGGTGATTAAATTTACGGTTCAGCAAAACAAAAAAAACAAAACAAAACATAACCCCACTTGTCATGACCTTTAAAAGATCACTTGCAATAGTCAAAAAAGTTAATGGGAAATGTGTGAACCGAAATTGTCTACTGTCCTTATGTAAAAACTAGCTGCTTTTTAAAGGTTTGTCTATTAAAATGCTATTATGTTTTGGCTTTGTTTTGTTTCTTTTTAAAGATAGTTGCTTAGGTGATATGTGAGATATTTAAAAGCCGCTGCCGAGATAAAGCCGACCTGATTTTGTAGGAGAGCCATGATGGCAGGTGAAAATATAGATGATGAACATTTTTGGAGAATGCAGAGACTCAGATGTAGATTGGAGGGGAGGATGACTCAGACCTTTCCATCCAAGACTTTTCTAGTGGTCAGGGCAGCAATAGATAGTGCCATGTCAGATGAGATGACAGCAGTACAGTAGAGTCAGCAGTAGGAAAGCAGCCAAAAGGCAGGGGATCAGTTTTCTCTAGAGGGCTATCAGAAAAGACATCCTCTCCCCGGTGGGAAAGACTTCTTAATTATAATGAATCCAGTAGTAAGTGCAATCCCCACCATTCTTGGTCATCACCAGAAAAAAATAGATATGAGGGTCTGAGTAAGAGCAGACAAATAGCCTAGAGAAGGCTTTTGGATATGAGAGACATCTTGATGCTTAGATTTTTAAAACTTTTCTAAATTAAAATCATGCTTTAAATTGGATTTGTATCTTTTATTTGCATTTCTATATGCCATAGAGTCCACAGATGTGCATTAGGGGCATCTGCAAATCAGGGAAAGTTTACACAAAATTTTGTTTTCACATATATTTTTCTTGAGAGAAGTTCCACAAGTTTCATTTTAATTACTCTATATTTCTGCTTTGTGTTTTAATATTTTTCTTCTGTTTGCTATCCTATGCTACCTATTTGGTTCTCAGCAAGTGATTATTCTCACTTTTAGCTGATGTATTAACTTTTGGGGGGATGGGGTACTAGACAAATCTTATCTATGGTATACTAAGATCTCCTTGAATTTTTGCTCCTATTTTGTTGTTTTTGTTAAAGTCATTTGTTTCTTCTAAAAGTTCTGTTTCCCTGAGAACTATCTCTGGATGTTCTTCTTGATTGTCCTCTGGTTGCTGGTTCTCCTCAGCTGTATTTTTTTTTTCTTGCTTACTTATGAGTCTGTTTAGAGTCAGGCCAAGCTTTTAGGTTTTCCAGCTGCTAGGAAGGAATGAGAGGTCTCTGTGAAACCTTAAGAGACCTCTCCCTCCTTCTCTTGAGGGCACTATGTGCTCCTACATCTTCCCAGCAGTGAGTGTTATCTACACATATCCCACTCTCACCACTCCTATTCATCATAGTACTGGAAGTCCTGGCTAGAGCAATCAGGCAAGAAAAAAATAAATAAATAAAAGACATCAGAATTGGAAAGGAAGGAGTAAAATTGTCATTATTTGCAAATGACATGATTTTGTATACAGAAAATCCTAAATACTCAACAAAAAAACTGTTAGAACTAATCAATGAATTCGATAAGGTTGCAGGATATAAAACTAACATACAAAAATTGGTAGTGTTTCTACACAGTAACAATGAATTTCCTGAGAAAAAATTTTTAAAAATCAATCCCATTGAAAACAGCATCAAAAATAATAGAATACTTAGGAATAAATTTAACCAAGTAGGTGAAAGATCTATACTCTCAAAACTGTAAAACATTGATGAAAGAAATTGAATAAATGGAAAGTTATCCCATGTTCATAGATTGGAAGAATTAATATTGTTAAAATGTCATCACTACCTAAAGCCACCTATAGATTCAATGCAATCCCTATCAAGATTCCAGTGGTGTTTTTTACAGAAAAAAAAAAGCACTCCTAAAAATTATATGGAACCACAAAAGATCAAGAATAGCCAAAGAATTCCTGAAAAAGAAGAACAAAGTAGGAGGCATCAATCACACTTCCTGAATTCAAGCTGTACCATAAACTTGTAGTAATTAAAACAGTATGGAACTGGCATTAAAACAGACAGACCAGTGGGACAGAATTGAGAGCCCAGAAATAAATTTGAACGTATACAGTCAATTCATATTTGACAGGGGAGGCAGGAATAAAGAAAAGGAGAAAAGGCAATAAATGGTGCTTGGGAAATGGGCTATTCACATGTAAAAGAATGAAACTTGACCCGTATCTTATACCACTCACAAAAATTAACTAGAAATGGATTAAAGAATTAAATTTAAGACCCGAAACTATGAAACACGTGGAAGAAAACATAGGCAAAAACTCCTTGACATGGATCTTGTAATTTTTTTGGAAATCACACCTGAAGCACAAGCAATGAAATAAAAAACAAACAAGTGGGATTACATCAGACTAAGAAGCTTTTTCACAGCAAAAGAAACCATCAACAAAGTGAAAAGACAACCTACAAAATGGGAGAAAATATTTGCAAACCTTTTATCTGAGAAGGGGTTAATATCCAAAATATATGAAGAACTCACACAACTCAATAGCAAAAAACCAAATAATCCAATTAGAAAAATGGGCAAAGGACCTTAACAGACATTTTTCCAAAAAAGATATACTGATGGCCAACAAGTACGTGACATGATGCTCAACACCACAAGGTATTAGGGAAGTGCAAATTAAAACCACAGTGAGATATCACCTAACATCTACTAGAATGGCCATCATCAAAAAGACAAGAGATAGGTGGTGGTGGTGGTGTGATGAACTGGGTGATTGGGATTGACATGTATACACTGATGTGGATAAAATTCATGACTAATAAGAACCTGCTGTATAAAAAAATAAATAAACTAAAATTCAAAAATTCAAAAAAAAATAGACAAGATAAATGTTGGCATGGATGTGGAGAAAAGGGAAAAGTTATGCACTGTTGGTGGAATTAGTCACAGCCGCTGTGGAAAACAGTATGGAGGTTCCTCAAAAACTTAAAAATAAAACTACCATATGATACAGCAATTCCACTTCTGGGAATACCTCCAATAGAAACAAAAACACGAACTCTAAAAAATATCTGCACCCCCATGTTCATAGGAGTGTTATTTACACTTAATGCAAAACAAAAAACAATAAAATGTTTAGAAAAAAGCATAGGAGAAAATCTTTAGGATCTAGGGAGAGGCAAAGATTCTTAAAGTTGACACCAAAAGCACTAACGATAAAATGAATAATAAATAAATTGAGTCTCATCAAAATTAAAAACTTTTGCTCTGTGAAACATACCGTGAGATATTTAAGTTTATGTATCAACTTGACTGGCCATGGATGTTCAGACATTTGACCAAACATAATTCTGGGTGTGTCAGTAAGGGAGTTTCTGGATTCAATTAACATTTGAATTGGTAGACCTAGTAAAGCAGATTGCCCTCCCTAATGTGGGTGAACACCATTCAACCAGTTGATGACCTGAATAGGTCAAAAAGGCCGAGTAAAAGGGAATTCCCTCTGTCTTACTGCCTTGAAACTGGGGTGCTGGTTTTCTTCTGCCTTTGGACTTGATCTAAAACATTGGCTCTTCTTGGGTCTTGAGCCTGCCAGCTTTCAGACTAGAACTTACACCATTGGTTCTCAGCCTTTAGGTTCAGACTGGAACTACACTAACAGCCCTCCTGTGTCTTCAGCTTGCCAACTTCATCTTGGGACTTTTCAGCCTCCAGATTCACATAAGCCAATAAGTCTCTCTCAATGCAAATCAAAACTACAATGAAGTAACACCTCACACTGGTCAGAACGGCCATCATCAGAAGATCTACAAACAATAAATGCTGGAGAGGGTGTGGAGAAAAGGGAACCCTCTTGCACTGTTAGTAGGAATGTAAATTGATACAGCCACTATGGAGAACAGTATGGAGGTTCCTTAAAGAACTACAAATAGAACTACCATCTGACCCCGCAATCCTGCTACTGGGCATATACCCTGAGAAAACCATAATTCAAAAAGAGTCATGTACCAAAATATTTATTGCAGCTCTATTTACGATAGCCAGGACATGGAAGCAACCTAAGTGTCCATCAACAGATGAATGGATAAAGAAGATGTGGCACATATATAATTACTCAGCCATAAAAAGAAACGAAACTGAGTTATTTGTAGTCAGGTGGATGGACCTGGAATCTGTCATACAGAGTGAAGTAAGTCAGAAAGAGAAAAACAAATATTGTATGCTAACACATATATATGGAATTTAAAAAAAAAAAGGTTCTGAAGATCCTAGGAGCAGGACAGGAATAAAGATGCAGACGTAGAGAATGGCCTTGAGGACATGGGGAGGGGGAAGGGTAAGCTGGGACGAAGTGAGATAGTGGCATGGACTAATATACACTACCAAATGTAAAATAGGTAGATAGTTGGAAGCAGCCACATAGCACAGGGAGATCAGCTCAGAGCTTTGTGACCATCTACAGGGCTGGGATAGGGAGGGTGGGAGGGAGATGCAAGAGGGAGGAGATATGGGGATATATGTGTATCTATAGCTGATTCACTTTGTTATAAAGCAGAAATCAACACACCATTGTAAAGCAATTATACTCCAATGAAGATGTTTTTTTTTAAAAAAAGAAGTCTCTCTCTCTCTCTCTCTCTCTCTTTCTCTGTATTATCTATTTTGCTTCTTTGGAGACCCCTGGCTGATATACCCTGTTAAAAGGATGGACAGAGAAGGTACATACCAGGAGAAAATATTTGCAAAACACATTATCTTTCAAAGGACTCAATCTAGAATACATACAAAGAACTCTTAAAACTCAAAAGTAAAATCTCCCCCAAAAATCCAATTAGAAAATGGGCTTAAACAGACATTTCACTCAAGAGGGTATACAAATGGCAAATAAGCACATGAAAAGACATTATTAGCCATTAGGGAAATGCAAATTTAAATTCCAATGAGATATCACTACTTGGCTATCAGAATGGCTAAAATAAAAATAGAGACAACAACAAATGCTGGAAAGGATGTGGAAAAGCTGGAACATTCATACATTGCTGGTAGAAATGGAAATGGTACAAGTCATTCCGGAAAACAGTTTGGCAGTTTCTTATAAAACTAAACATGCAGCTACCATACAAACCAACAATTTCACTCCTGGCGATTTATCTCACAAAAGTGAAATTTTATGTTCATACAAAAACCTGTACACAAATTTTCATAGCAATTTATCTGTAATGCCCCCCAAATGGAAATGACCCAGATGCCCTTCAATGGATAATGGTTATATAAACTTTGTACATACAAACTATGGATTACTACTCAGCAATAAAAAAGAATGGACAATGGATATATGCAACAACCTGGATGTAGTTCCAGAGAATTAGGCAGAGTGAAAAGATCCAACCTCAAAAAATTAAATAGTGTTTGCTTCCATTTATATGACATTCTTGAACTTACAAAATCTTAGAAATGAGAACAGATCAGCAGTTCCAGGTGTTAGAGATAGTGGTGGGCTGGGGTGGTATGAAGGTCAACAGGTCAATATGAAGGTTCCTTGTGGTGATGGAATTGTTCTGCATCTTGACTAACTATCAATGTCAGTATTCTGGGTGTCTCCTTATACTATTGTTTTGCAAGGTGTTACTGGTGGGGGAAACTAGGTGAAGGATATGTGGGATCTCTAAATTATTTCTTACAATGGCATATGAGTATACAATTATCTCAAAATAAAAAGTATCATTTTTAAAAAAGTATAAGCGACTCCTTACTCCACTGACAACCTGAGAGGCTGATATGACTTAGCCAAACACTAGCCTTCAGTGTTGGCTATCTTGAGTGTCAGAGACATGGTTCTACAGCAAGCCTTCTCCACCTTTATCAAGTTGTGGTATGGTAGAAAATGGTAATTCTGAGATAACCCAGCTCCAGCCCCATTTGACTGCCCTGAAAGCTGAGGATATAATATCGGCACACCACTATCCCACGTTTGGCATACAGCTCACTGTAGTGTCCTACTTCGGGAGCTCTAGCCTGGAAGGCATAACATAGCTTTGAGAGGATTCCTAAATGATTTCACCATATGAGTGTAGCATATGTCAGTCACAGAAATCACTGCTGAAGTGTCGATATATTTATTGTGCTTTGCTTCAACCAATGTTACTTGGCTGACTTTATGTTGATTGGGAGGGAAAAGAGCATAAATATCAAACACTGTGATAAGCATTTGTTTATTAATCATTGTCAACCCATGAATACTTTCTTCCCTAAACAAGGAAATGGGGGCTTCCCTGGTGGCGCAGTTGTTGAGAGCCCGCCTGCCGATGCAGGGGACGCGGGTTTGAGCCCCGGTCCGGGAAGATCCCACGTGCCGCGGAGCGGCTGGTCCCGTGGGCCGTGGCCGCTGCGCCTGCGCGTCCGGAGCCTGCGCTCCGCAACGGGAGAGGCCACAACAGTGAGAGGCCCGCGTACCGCAAAAAAAAAAAAAAAAACCGCAAGGAAATGCAGCATCTTTTCTGTTTACCATTATAAATAGCTGAAATTGTGCATCGTGAAAAAGATACATGTATTGTTCAAATATCCAATACGTTCCTCATGACTGTTGTCACCCTGCTAATGCTAGCATCATTGAACTCTTCCTAGATTGCTACCATATGCCCTAAATGCCCTGTTGTTAGATCTATCACACGCTGGCCCCCAGGCACTACGTGTCATTTCATGATGCTGCCTTGGGAATTGACTTGCATACTCTGATAGTCCAATGATGGTCCAGTGCACATAAGACAATGAACACATGATTCCTCACGAAGTATATCAGTTTTGAACAGCTAATAGCTACCATATATAATATGAATACAGTGCTTTAAATATTTCTAAAAAAGACAAGAAAATTGATGTCAGATTGTCATCTAATAAAGCCTTTTTATTTAGATAGCAAAAAATAAATGTTACCTTTTCATATAGATGAGAAATGATCCATTTATTTCTTTAAATTTACATCCTGGGTCTCTTACTATATTTTATAAACAATTTATCTTTGTACTGTATTATATATTAATATTTATTTTTCTTCTAGTTCTAGTGTCATATTCAGGGTCCAGTGACCAATATTCGTGCACATGTATTTTTATGGAACTTAGTGACATCTTCAGAAGTCTGCTCAAGTTTTATGTAATGCTTCATATATAATATAAAGGTTATTTCCACCTTCACGCATTAGCTTTTAATTTCATCATCCTCAATATTAGGTTTATGGATTCAGTATTAATTTGCTTTAAAAAAGATGTGCATATAAATATCATCATTAATCCATATATCAGGGATTCTAAATTTCTCAAATAAATAAGCACCAAGCTTACTCAAATATTGAGCCATTTCTTTGTGACTAGAAGAAAAAAACTATTTAAGCTGTAAAATGTTTAGCTAAAATAATATCTAAAATCTCCCTTGGGGTCCAGGGTGTTATGATCTAGATAAGGAGAGGTAAAGCAAAATTTGGGACAGAGAAAGGGAACTTTGTCCTGATGTGCCCCTTCTCCAAGACAGGTAGGGAAAGGATTGGGGCAGGGCAAGTTCTGGTCCTTTAGATCACAGAAGAAAGGAACAGAGGCCGGGTATAAACCTGGGTTAGTCATTATGACATCAGAAAAGTCTCTCTGCCTTTATTTCCCTGATGACCTGTGAGAGACAGAGATGAATCGACAACTATTAATTATTATTTTTTCCAGCTTTATTAAGCTGTAATTGACAAATAAAATTGTAATTTATTTAAAGCATACATGATGATTTGATATATGCATACGTTTTCAAATGAGTCCCACAACTGAGTTAATTAACATACCTATTGCTTCACATATTTACCTTTTTTTTTTTTTTTTTTTGGTGAGAATGCTTAAGATCTACGCTCTTAGCAAGTTTCAGTTGTACAATACAGTATTATCAGTTATAACCACCATGCTATATTTTAGATCCTCAGACCTTAATTCATCGTATAATCCAAAGTTTGTAGCCTCTCCTCATTTTCCCCACCCCCCAGCCCTGACAACTATTAATTATTGAGCAGATGATCAGGTGATCGAAAAGTTAATTTTGAGAGAGGGAAGAGGAGCTAAAGTATATTTAACAACAACAACAAATTCCTGTCTTTATAAATGTGCTATGCATGTGACATAGACAAAGCTTCCAGAATCCCAAGGACAAAGGCCAGATGCTGAAATGTAAATACAATTTCAAGGTAAAGAGTTTGGTAGAGGGCTTAAAGTGGAGGTGGGTGGAGATTTGCCTTCTTAATTGCAACTTCTATGTGAGAAGACAGAGTTTATGTCGATCTTATTGGAGATTTTTTTTTTTTTTTTTTTTTTTTTGCGGTATGCGGGCCTCTCACTGCTGTGGCCTCTCCCGTTGCGGAGCACAGGCTCCGGACGCGCAGGCCCAGCGGCCATGGCTCACGGGCTTAGTTGCTCCGCGGCATGTGGGATCTTCCCGGACCAGGGCACGAACCCGTGACCCCTGCATCGGCAGGCGGATTCTCAACCACTGCGCCACCAGGGAAGCCCTGGAGATATTTTTATTTCATGCAAGGAAATAAAAGATTCTATTCTTGCTGGCTCAAGCTAACTTGATAATTTAATGTTAATTTGTTAGATGTTTTAGCAAGATGAACCTTAGGCAGAGGTGTTTGCCGTTGCATGGGGAGGAAATAACTGTGTAGCAAGTTGCACCAAGTTCCTTATTTGTAGCAAAAGCAGATTCCAGTTTGTGTGTGTCTTTGTGTGAACTCTCCTTTGGAAGATGGCCACTTTTAATTCCCTTTGAGCAAACTCTTAGCTCTTTTAAGATACACTTGAAACAGTAACAAGCCTAAGATTCAGAATGCTTTTTGTCCCACGAGGTGATGATTTCAAGCTGCGCTGGTGCTCTCTAATGGTTACCGAAACGACCCATTTTGAATGCTGACAGACTTTGGATTTTAATATTGGTGCAAATAGAATCACTGAAGCCAGCCGCCTCCACGCGCACTGGGGTAGGTTACAGGGCCACTTTTTCTTGCATCAATTACGAGTGTCTCAAGTTCTCATCTACAAAATTTAAACATCTATGAAAAATGTTACCGTGGCCTAAAAAGGTAAATTCACTGTGAAGAATCACATATCCTAACTCATTTTTTGAGAGTGTAGTTGGATCTTTCCTTACATGTATCTCAAGGTTTTGAGAAAACAAATTCCAAGAGGGGTGTCATATTTTCACACCTAAGAGAACACCGATGCATTTCTAAAAATCAACATATTCTAGCATAGTGGAAGGCATATGTAATATAATTGAATAGTGACTATTGATAATATAGTTCAGGAGCCTCGATGTAACATAACCCAAATTTGGTACTAAATATGTATGAGTTTTTTACTATGTACAGGCCACATTGGCTCTCTGGACTGGCAAAATTTTGGGAAGCAGAATGGGTAGATACTTGTGCACTTAACAGTCATATTCATAGTGGTGCTTGCTTGATTCTTGTTTTTGTTTGTTTTTACAGATACCACAGAGGCTTCCACTAGCACATATGGTGCTTTTGTGAAAACTAGAAAAGACATCCCTTCTGGGTGAGCAAATTAGAAATATATGTATGAAGATATATAGATAAACAGATAGATAAATAGATCTTATCTGCATTCCTGGTTGGCATTTATCATAGCCAACTCATCTCTAATCTTGAACACAGCCTTACCAAGCTGGCTTTGCTGATGTGCTCACTTCTGATCCTTTGCATCGCAGCATTTGCTTTATTATGCTAATTAGGAAACTGAACCTAGTGAAGGACACACCTTTGTAGACGGTGTCCTAGGGACTGACGATAAGCATGCCTCACCTCAGAATCTGCACTCGGCAGCACTGCCTTTTAGGAAGCTGATACATGAACTTCATGCAATTTTATGCCTACAACTGAGATAACGGGCACATTCATATTCACTATCATTTTCTTAGTGGCACAAAAATTTTCTCTTGTGACCTAAGTGAAAGTTTTCCTGGGTCCTGATTGAAAAAAAGACTAAAGGAATGAATTCAAATTCAGGTTCAGTAAACATTTGCTGAGTGCTGTATGTAGCAAGTACTAATTGAAATGGGAGACAAAAAGGCAACCCAGCCAAGCAAGACCCCTTCATCAAGCAAGTGGAGCCAGTGGAGACGGACATGAAGCACTGAGTCTACTTGTGGCAGATTTCATTTCCCAAAGATGGCCACACACCATATGAGCTGTTGCACATGCTCTTCTGCAATGCAGGCTTGCCACTCCTCCATCAAAAGGTACTCTTAATCCCCTTGCGTGAATCTGGGTGGGCTTTGAATCTGCTTTGCCTGATAGAATACAGCAGAAGTGAGGCTGTGTGACTAAGCTGAGTTGTTAAAGGCTAAGTGGCTTTTCCTTAGTTTGCTGGATACTCTCTTGGAGTCTTGAGCCACCAGTTAAGAGATCCAGCAGCCCTAAGTAAGACGGCCATGTGACAAGGAAGTCAAGCCATGTGCCGAGACCTCATGTAGCGTCTCTTGTTGACAGTTATAGTATATAAGTCATCCCAGCTCAGGTGCCAGGCATGTTGAGATAGGGGCGCTCAAGATGGTTTCAGTCCTCAGCTGTCCTGACTCCCTAGCCTTGGATTCTTCGTAGCCCCAGACAAGGAGCAGAGACACGCCGTCTCAGAGGTCCCTTGCCCCATTCCCACAGGATCCATGAGCATAAGAAAATGCTTGTTACTTTATACCATTAAATGTGGGGTTGATTTGCTATGCAGCAATAGTAACAGAAACATCATTCTTTAAGATAAGACTGCAGTCGTGTGAGGCAAGCGAATACTGTCGGGGTCTGCATACAGATGTACATTTTTCCCCTGTAGCTTTATCTGACACTTTTTATAAAGGTGAAACAAAAAGACCTTGGAGGATAAGTAAACCAGTCTATGTAAAGGTCGTATTCCCCAAGTGGTTTCTAATTTTAAAAATACTATAATAGTATTTTCTCAAATTGAACAAAATAATATATATATAATGTTCTAAAGGAAGGAGTACAATATGTTTCAAGACAAATGAACATTAAAAAAAAATTCCCAAGACACTATCTCCTTGATGTGGTTTCAAATGCTAACAGGAGATGAGGAAGTGCTGTCATTACTTTTATTATATATTATTTGGTGCCTGAGTTATACTTTATCCAGGATAGAAAAACCTCTATTTCTGCCCTCAGGGTATACAATTTAAATCAGAGAGACATTATAAGTGTCTCTGACAGAACACAGAGTGTTCTGGTTTCTTTGTGTGGATTTGGAAGTTTTCAAATAAACTAATCACCACAATGTAAAGATATAAAGTGAAATTGAAAGCAATGACAGAACTCTCTCTAGAGTTTCAAGTCTTTTTTCAACAGGATAACTCCCTATTTTCAGTTCTTCATAAAAAAAAGCCAGTTGCATGCTCCATAATAGCTATAAGAATTACAAGATGCTGAGTTCAGTGATGTGCAAAAAATAGTTTACATGTTTAAAAAAAAGACACATCTTTGGAATTTGGCTGTACCTATGTTAAAAAAAATAATAAAAAAAACATAATAAAATCTACTAATTAGATCCAAGGACAATCTGAATTACTAATAATTCTGAATCACACAGTATGATAAGGCAGTGTGGTTTTATTACTTTAAAATGAAATAAAATAACTTCTGCAGTTAGAAAGCTATATCTAAGTACAAGTTCTGCATGACTATTTTTTTTACTAAATGGATTATTTACAACTTGCATCATTGATCAACTGACCCCATATTTGCTGAGAACTTGCCTTTGCTAAGAACTCAAACATGCAGCAAATGTCAGCCCTCCTGCATAGGTACTAGCCTAGTGGGTGTGGAGAATTCTAGCAAAAACAAAGATAGCAGTCTTGATCTCCAGGAGCTTAAATTCTGATGAGGAAGTTATTTATAAGAAACATCTAAGGGCTTCCCTGGTGGCGCAGTGGTTGAGAGTCCGCCTGCCGATGCGGGGGACACGGGTTCGTGCCCCGGTCCGAGAGGATCCCACGTGCCGCGGAGCGGCTGGGCCCGTGAGCCGTGGCCGCTGAGCCTGCGCGTCCGGAGCCTGTGCTTCGTAACGGGAGAGGCCACAACAGTGAGAGGCCCGCGTACCGCAAAAAAAAAAAAAAAAAAAATAGAAAAAAGAAACAGCTGAGAATACTAAATGGTTTATGATTCTACTTTATGCTATAAGAATTCTGAGAGAAGTCAGATCCAAGGAATTGCTAAAGGTTTCTTGGACGACATTGCCTTGGCTACAGTAGAAGAGCAGAAATTATTCAAATTTACGAGGACATGGAACTCTTTTTAGACAATAAGACATGAAAGTATTACTTAATCTGCCTTCTATGTTGTAATAGTTTGATTAAGAAGAACTTTTTTCCAGGTATAAAAAGGTTGGTTCAGACTAGCATCTCGATACTAGATGATTTAATTGAAGCCACCTGAATGAATGAGATTTAAAAATTTTTAACTTTTAAAATAATCACGCACACACACATACGCTCTACATAATACGAATGGTTAAAATATCAATGTTAAGTGTCATCAATTATTATGGTGGCGACTTGAATTACTAGTGAATTTGATAGCTTTCTCTGAGGCACGATACTGGAGAAAAATAACAGGCTTAGACTCAAAAGGCATGAATTTGTATTCTCATGCTACTCGCTACCCCTCTGTGGTTGTGGAAGCCATTTAAACCTCTGTAAATTAATTTGAGTTAATGATGAAACTCAATCACATTTTAAGATAGGGAAATGCATTTTTAAAATTTTATAGTAAAATAAAATAACTTTGGCCATTAGAAAATGATTTTCAGGTTCAAGTTGGAAGACCTCTAAATTAAAGTTTTCTCATCTGCAAAACAGAACCAGTAATACCCACCTCATGGAGTTTTTGTGAGGATTAAATGAGATGAAGTGAATGAAAGAATTTTAAGAGGAAATTTGTTACACAAACTATGGGATAATATTATGATTCTCTAATTTTGTTTTTCTAAAGGCATTCAGAAAAAAGAGCCAACCCTATACTGAAAATAAGGATTCTATTCTGGGAACAGTATCAAACCAATAGAGATGTATCAATCATCTGCAATGCTGCCCTCTTTTCTAGTTTGGAGAGCTCTATGAGAATAATAACATATCTTAATGCATGATGCTAACAAATTATTCAGTGATTTTGAGCATTTGACTTAAAATGGACTTTAAGTCAAAATGCACAGTAACTGTTTGATTATCTAATATGATTCCTAGCCATCTAATTTAGCAGTCCTTTCCCCAGAGAACTACTAAAGAGTTTAGTTTTCATACTCGTTGCTAGTAGGTGTATGAGAAGGAGGAAAAGCAAAGAACAAAACTTAATGCTTAAGGAAAAAGTCAATCGCTTCTTTTGGAGCATTTACAAAAGTGACTGAGTTTCCTTCAAGGCCCTCAGACCCACTGGGGTCACATAGTTTACTTTGGCCTCTCTCATTATAATTGGCTTGTAACTCCCTCTGTATTTCCCTTTCTTCCCTTGGCGCTCCCCGAGAGGGGACACACTGGACTCTGGGGCCTGTTCTGTTTTTCTAAGTTGTCTTGAAGCCAACTCCATGCAAAAGCTAAGGAACTAATGGTAGTTCTGGAAGCCCTGGGCTTCCTTAAATAATATTCACATCAGGATTTAACCCAGTATATTCCAGAAAGTCCAAGGATTTTTAGGTTCTTCCTTGGATCTTGCCTCACACCCATCCTCTACAATCCTAAAGAGTAAATGTGTTCTTGTTTAGATAGCTTCCTAATACATACACGAGAAAGTTCTATCTCCTTCGTAACCTGGATCCAATCTACCTTGTAGTGTTCTTTCTTACCACTCTTTCATACCCACTCAACAATTTCCCCCTAGAGAACTGTCTGTTTCACCCACTTACACCACACTCTTTCTTTCATGCTCTCTCAGGATAAGCTCTCCACCTGGAATGTCTTTTTTCTCTCTTCTCTATAGAACGGATGCCTGTTCATCCTCTGTTCTAAAGCTGCCCCCCTACCCCGTTACAAAGTCTTCTTCACTTACCAAAGACAGGATTAGTTGTAAGTGTGCCATAGAACATTGTATAAGCTTCTGTTAGAGCAATTATCCCAATATCTATTAATTTATGTGTCAAATTTTCTAGTTTACCCAATAGAATATAAGCATATTGAGGCTAGAACTCTGTTCCATGAACTCTTACTTCTTTTCCTTCAGGGACTGGCTTGGCACCAGTTATGTGCTAGATATTTCCTAACTATTAAATGACGATGCTTTAAAATTTATACTGAATTTGGTAAAAGGTAAAATGCACTCTCTCTTTAATAGTAAAATAAAAAAGGCCCTACACTTCCTCTGTATAACATATGGGATCATGTATATGAACAGATATTGGAAATCATTAGGCATTGCACAGATGTCAGGTATTTTCGGTTGGCCTGATCCATTCATTCTGGAGAGGCAGTGGAAATTAGCAGCTAAGACAATGGAACTCTCTGCTGACTGACTGGGTTGGAATCTTGGCTGCACCACTTACTAGCTATGTACTCTTGGGCAAGATAGTTAAAATCTCTATGCTTCAGTCTCCTTGACTATCAAACGGGATTAGTTTCCTTGCTAGTTGCTAGTGTAGATTAAACAAAAAAAAAGACAACAAAATTTAATGTTTGAAGTACAACTCTATATCTCATAGGGTTGTTGTGAGGGTTTGAAAGGGTTAATTATGCAAAAAAATGCATAAACAGGCCTGGCACATTACAAGTACTATATAAGAATAGGCAATTGAAGATGTGGAGTATTCGTTAAGAAAAATATTTATCAAGTGTCTTTTATGTGATACACACTGTCTATGTAAAACCAATAAATAAATAAAAATATGACATGCTTATGGAGAAAATTAGAGCAGGGAATGGAGAGAGGAAGGGAGGAATTGGTATTTTAAACAGGGGGGTCAGGGAAAGCCTCTACTGAAAATAGCAAGCATAGGTAAGGAAAGATTGTTCTAGGTGGGGGCACAGCAAGTTCACAGACCCCAGGCGAGAAGATGGTGGAGTACTTGAGGAATGCCTATGGCCAGTGTGTCTGGCACAGAGTGGCCAGGAAGGGAGGGATAAGGGATTAGGTCACAGAGGGACCAGAGGCTGGATCCTAAAGGGAGTGTAAGACCTTGCCTTCTATGCTGTCTTGTTGCTTTTGAGTAGAGGAGTGATGTGATCTCTTAAATTTAAAAGGCAAACAACAAATTTAAGGACGGGTGGCTACTGGAGCAGGAAGACTAGATATGAGGCTATTGCAGTAATTCAGACTCTGGTGCTAATATTGTGTGCTGATCTAAAACAAAGAATGCCTAATGAACAGGCATTGTGTATGCATTTGTTAGTGTTTGTTAACAATTTTTCACTATTTTCTCTCGAGATAATACATCAGAGGCAAATTCAGTTATTAAAATTCTCATTCATTTTATTTCTAGTCTTAATGATTAAGACTTGTTTAGTGGTCTTGCTTTCACATTTTTGGATTTTTTACTATGACATTCTGCATGAAATTTAAACAAGAAACCAAATTCTGTTAACAGTTGTCAATCATCATAACATCCCCCTCTCTTTGCACTTACCTCTGCATTCAGTCATCAAATACCAGGACTATTGAAAATGACTTAGGGTAACTAGATTTTACTGCAGATTTAGGTCGGAATAGAAATATGTTTTCATATCATTTATGCCCTTTTATCTTTTCCATTTTATGTTTCTTTTGATAAGGTAACTCAATTCTTCTACAACAAAGCTACCACCTTTTAATATCTTTTCTTTATCTTTTTCATTCACACACTGTCTTACCACTTGCCTCACCCTCTTTTCTCTCCTTTTCTCTCCCTCCCCCATCTCAACTGTTCCCCACCCCCAAAAGTGCCTTATTGATGACTATTTCAATTTTTCTTCAATGAATTTTCCTTCAATGAGTTTTCCGCATTGCCCTGTTATCATTCTTTATACTCAAATTTTACTTTTTTATTTCCTAAAACTAGCTTAAATGTCAAGTGCCAGGATAATTTCTTGAAAAACCCCACATAAATATTCACAAGTAGTGCTTTGTATCCTCTTCAGCACAAATTGCTCGGTAACAACAAATATTCAATGATGGTTACCCTGCTGAAGCGTTGACCTTTCCGATGATCAGAGACAAATAACTCTCAATGAACTTTGTACATCATTGTTTATTTGGACTGTGAATTCTAGTTCAATCGTGAGAAATATTTATTTTCCCACCCATGTGTATACAGTTATGCTAAAATACTTCATTTCTGTTTTTTTAAAACCTGAGCTGATGAATAGAAGAAAAAAAGGGAAAAGAGATGTAAAGTTATTGTTATAAAGCCTCTGGGAAAAGTAATATGAAGATGAAGATTAAAAATGGAAAAAAAAATGTCAGCATGAGTTAACCTAATTTTGTGAAGTGAGATTGAGAGTTCACAGATGACTAATTCTGGGGACAGATATTTACAAAAGCCAGCTGGGGTTGGGTTAAATGTCTAAGCAGAACGCAAGAGAGATGCCCAGAACATTCTGTTGGTTTTGTCCTCTGTTAACACAGATAGCAGTCTCTCAAGTAGCTGTATAAAATGGGGCTGGTTTTAGACGCCCACAATACTGATTAGCAATTACAGCAACTGAAGTAAAGCAAAGTGCCATCATGGAATGGTCTCCCTGATTACACAGAGTCCTGTAAGAACCCAATTAGGTACATGGCATTTGGTGAGGGAGATGAAGGATTAAAAATAGAGGAATGAACGGTGTAACGTAGAACCGCTCACTCGCGGTGGGTCAAGATGTACTCAGTTCATCTGCATTTCCAAATAGAGACACATGTTTCCTTGCTTTTTTATACCATAGTTTCTTGAGAAAATCTTGTTTCAGATACAGCATATCTTTCTTCCACTGGAGGGCCGCTTACTCTCATTTTTTAATTTTCCAATTCGAAACTACTGTTCTAAAGTGAGAGATTGGACAAAGGTGCTTCGATGACAAATGATTTTGTGGGTACAAGATCTTTGGGGAAAAGTTATCAAAATATTTGGCAGGGAGGTTGGGAAATTTAAAACCGGTTGGGTGATTATTGGTTGTATTTTGTTTGCACAGCACAGATACAACATGCCAATGGCTCAGTTATATTCTAGTGCTATTTCTGGTTCCCATCACTTTAGATAAAGCAGCAGTCAAATTTTAATAAGGTTGTAAAGTAGCTTCAGGCAAGCATTTTTCATTAAAATATTCGATATCAGTGTGTTTGCCTGTGGGAGATGAATGGGTAGGTGGTGGTTGAGTCTGCTAAAACCTAAACCAGACAAAGAGAGACAAAACTTTCCGAAGGAATAAAACCCCAAAGTACTGACATTTTCCTGTGAACAATGTGGAACGTTTTCCCTGAACGAGAAAGGCAGACATTTTTACTTTACACCAGAGAATCTCCTCTCCTCTAACATCCAGAATTACTGATCTGGGACCTTGAAGCGATTACTGAACATTTTAGAGATATGTATCATTAGATCAGACTCCTTTCCTTTACTCCAGAGGTATATTTCCAACTTTCCTGGGAGTCCTTCCCCTGGATATCCCACAAGTTCTCCAAACTCAGCCTGTCAAAAGTGGAACCAGTCTTTTATGCCACAAATTGGATTCTCCTACTTTATTTCCTGTCTCAGCTATGGTACTACCAGTCACCCACGCTGGAATACTTAGCATTTTTGGTTCATAACTCTGTATCACTCTCCGTAACCAGTTGATCTCCAAGTCCCACAGATGCTTACTTGTACTGTCTCTAAAAACTGTCCATTCCCTCTTTATGGTGTCTGTTGAATAGCTTAAATTCTTAGTTTTAATGCAATTACATGTATCCATTATTTTCTCCATGGTTTGTACTTTTGCATCCCCATGCATTGTTCATACCAATACCATTCTATGCTATTTTTCTAAGCATGTTATTATTTTAATTTTCAGATGTACGTTTCTTACCTGATGCAAGTATTTTCTAACTTGGTGTTTTCTCTTAAAATTAGTAAGCATAGTTAATTTACAATTTTTACCTGTTGGTTCCAACATCTTAAGTTTCTGTTGCCTGCTGTTTCTGCTTTTCCTCACTTACTGTGCTTTGTTTCCTCTGCCCTTGTTATCTGTGGCTCGGAGCTAATCATTTTTCTTGGACATTTTATTGTGAGAGTTCTTAAGACCTAGGGACAAGATGTCCTTGTTAGCACGGGTTGGTTTGTGGTTTTAGACTCCCAAGGATATTTTCCCCCTTTACCTTGTTTCCTCAGTGCCAAAGCTACTTTCTTTGATGTCACCTGTAGGTAGGGGTTTATTCTGGATAATTAACACTTATAATAATTAATACTTATTGAGCATTGTCTAAGGCTATGCAATAGTTTCCTCATCTGTAAAGTGGAGATAATATTAATAGCACAAAACTTACTGGGTTTTGGTGAAGATTATAAAAATTAATATATGTAATGTGCTCAGAATAGCAATTCATATTTAGGAAGTGCTATGTGTTTAATATTATTTATATTTATTATTACTAGGCAGGCCCTGGGTTTTGTGTTATGTCTCCTACCCCATGAAGCCACCAACATGTGCCTTGATTATACCTGCGTGAGCAAAAGCCCTCAGGGCAAAAGTGAGTTAGGCTTACTTTCCTCTGCAGGTCTTAGCCTGGTGATTCATTGTTAGAATTTGATGATCTTAAGAAAGAAAATTATCTCTCTATCTGTGACCTCTCTGTCTCTGTCTTAGTTATTTGCAACCAGAGTGTTGGGCCTGCCATATAACCAGAAACAGAAATGTTTTTATGTTTTATCTTTTTATCCCTTTCCTCCTACTTTCTTTGACTCATCGTATTATTTTTTCTAACTCTTGAAAAATAACACCTTTCAAGCTTTTCATCTTTTCTAAAATAAATGTTAAATCTATAAATGCTTCACTAGGTACCATTGTAGTAGTATATTGGAAACAATGTTTTCATTACTGTTCACTCATAATTTTTCTAATTCGTTATGATTTATTCTTGACCCTTCTATTATCTAGAATTACATTAAAAAATTCCAAAAAGTATTTTTTATTTGTTATATTTTATTACATATTTATATCTTAATTAAATTTGTCTAGAGAATGTGGTCTGTATTCTTTGATACTTACTGATGCCTAATACATTTTCTTTTCCATTTCTTTGTTTATAACTTTTTAATGTCTATAGCTTTATATTTAAACACTTTATATATATTTTATGTTACATATACCTTAGTAAATTTAATCTTACCAATAATGTCTTTTAATCAGTTTGTGTATATTATTCATTGTGATTATGTATGGATTTATTTCTACCATCTTTTAGGAGTTTCCTATTTAACTTGCTTTTTCTATGCATTTTTCTCTTCATTTTCTGCCTTTTATTGGAATTTTTTCTTTATTTCCTTTTCCACTTTAAAGTTATACACTTAGAATTTAACCTAAATGATTAAAATCCAAAGTTAGTATCACTACCTCTTCTAAAAAAAAAATTAAAGCTTTCAGAAATCCTGAACTCTGTCTTTCTCCTTTATCATATGTTATTGTCTTCCAACATTTTATCTCAACTTTGTTCTTAATCCTCAAATTAGAGTTCATTATTGTTGTTTTATCAGTCACTGCTTGTTTAACTTGCTCCGTAAATTTGTCAATTTCTTTATCTAAACCTGAATTTGACTGGCCTATGCTTGTGAATTCTTAACAGAGCCTTTTCCAAGACCCTGGAGCCTAGGGTGAAGGAGACTACCTTCCTTCTCATTGCTCTGTGCAAGGAGACTTCTTATTTGCTTGTTTGCTTATTCATTACAGTTTTCATTGAGTCTGTAGTTCTTGGAAGGTCCTAGCTTTTGAGGGAGTTTTGTTCCAATTCCCTGCTTGCTTGGACTGAGGCTTCATACCCTCTCTAAGCCCTTTCTTTCTAAGATCAGCCCTTCTCCAGGATAGTCCCAGAATCAGTTTGTATTCATCTCTCTGGAGCTCACTTTATTCCTTGATCTCAGTTTCTGAGGATTCCCCTTATATTCTTATTGGTCAGCCATTCCTTAAATGGGATGGTTAACAGTAATGGTTTAAACATTATTTTTCCAGGACTTCTAGATGTTTTATTGTTTGAGGATTTTCATGTTACTTAGTCTACCATATTGCCACAAACAGAAATTATAATCTTTCTTCTTCTTCTCATCTTTCTCTTCCTCTTCTCCTTCCTCTCTGTTTTCTTCTTTATACCCACAACTTGGTCCTCTAAATAAGCTCATGGTGATTTGAAGATGCAGAAGTATTTGGCAAGTATGTATAAACCTGGGCTTTTGATTTGCCGTTTAGTCAAAGGAATTAACAGAGGCACATGACTTTACAATTATTATGAAATTGTCCTTGACTGAAAAGGTATGTGCCACTAGCTCACTATATTCACTGAAGCTCTGTGATTTGAAGTGTGCAGTGATAATGCATTTCAAATTTGTTTTCGCCTGTTTTTCCCATGCTGCTTTTCCTAGCACCGTTTCTGGTAATTGGTGCAAATTTTGCAGAAGTAGTGCATGAATGAATAAATACACACCCAATATAACGACATACACTCACATACACCATACTAAAGAGGTAGGAAGTGAGGGGATGGGGTTTCTGCTTAGTTTTCTATCCCAATATTGAAGTGGTAAATTTTATAAACAAATCATTCTAAATCACTCAAGTTGGAGCTCTAATATAATAATACATAGAACATTGCATTCAATGTGAATCAAATCTCAGGTATGAAATATCACAGAATTTTATTCCTTTTATTAGCCTATTTTTAAACTTCAGATCCACATACTAATTTTCCCTAACTTAACTCTGATTAAAAAAGTGAACTAGAAATAACTCGTGAGCTGGACTGATTTACTTTTTTTTAAATTGAAGTATAGTTGATTTACAACATTGCATTAATTTCTGCTGTATGGCAAAGTGACTCAGATATACAAATATATACATTTTTTTATATTCTTTTCCATTATGGTTTATCCTAGGAGGTTGGATATAGTTCCCTGTGCTACACAGTAGGACATTGTTATTCATCTATTCTAAATGCAATAGTTTGCATGGACTGATACACTTTTAACTAACATTCTTTAACAGTATATTATAATTAAAATCATTAAAAAATATATCAGAAACTCCCTTGGGCATATAGGTAATCAAGGAATGTTTGCTGAGTCTGATCATTCAAAGACAGAAATGTGATAAAATAATTATTCTGATTATAACCAAAGAGGGATGTATAGTGTACAAACACATTTTAGAGAAACTACGCTTAAGTTAAACTGGAAAATTCTCAAAGGGAGCATTTTAATTAAGAACATTTAAATTTCATTCCTACTCCCGATGCTTTTTAAAAAAAATATCTTTATTGGAATATAATTGCTTTACAATGGTGTGTTAGTTTCTGCTTTATAACAAAGTGAATCAGCTATACATATACATATATCCCCATGTCTCCTCCCTCGGCATCTCCCTCCCATACTCCCTATCCCAAGCTGCTAGGTGGTCACAAAGCATCGATCTGATCTCCTTGTGCTATGCAGCTGGTTCACACTAGCTATCTGTTTTACATTTGATAGTGTATATATGTCAATGTTACTCTCTCACTTCGTCCCAGTTTACCCTTTCCCCTCCCCGTGTCCTCAGGTCCATTCTCTACGTCTGCGTCTTTTTTCCTGTCCTGCCCCTAGGTTCATCAGAACCATTTTTTTTTTTTTTTTTAGATTCCATATATATGTGTTAGCATATGGTATTTGTTTTTCTCTTTCTGACCTACCTCACTCTGTATGACAGACTCTAGGTCCATCCACCTCACTACAAATAACTCAATTTCATTTCTTTTTATGGCTGAAGAATATTCCATTGTATATATGTGCCACATCTTCTTTATCCATCCATCTGCCGATGGACACTTAGGTTGCTTCCATGTCCTGGCTACTGTAAATAGAGCTGCAATGAACATTGTGGTACACGACTCTTTTCAAATTATGGTTTTCTCAGGGTATATGCCCAGCAGTGGCAATGCTGGGTCATATGGTGGTTCTATTTTTAGGTTTTTAAGGAACCTCCATACTGTTCTCCATAGTGGCTGTATCAATTTATGTTCCCACAAACAGTGCAAGAGGATTCGCTTTTCTCCACACACTGTCCAGCATTTATTGTTTGTAGATTTTTTGATGATGGCCAGTCTGACTGGTGTGAGGTGATACCTCATATAGTTTTGATTTGCATTTCTCTAAAGATTAGTGATGTTGAGCATCCTTTCATGTGTTTGTTGGCAATCTATATATCTTCTTGGGAGAAATGTGTATTTAGGATTTCTGCCCATTTTTGGATTGGGTTTTTTGTTTTTTGATATTGAGCTACATGAGCTGCTTGTAAACTTTGGAAATTAATCCTTTGTCTGTTGTTTCCTTTGCAAATATTTTCTCCCATTCTGAGGGTTGTCTTTTCATCTTGTTTTGCTGTGCAAAAGCTTTTAAGTTTCATTAGGTCCCATTTGTTTATTTTTGTTTTTATATCCATTTCTCTACAAGGTGGGTCAAAAAGGATCTTGCTATGATTTATGTCATAGAGTGTTCTGCTTATGTTTTCCTCTAAGAGTTTTATACTGTCTTGCCTTACATTTTGGGAGTGTTCTAATTTCATTTTCTTCCATGTAGCTGTCCAGTTTTCCCAGCACCCCTTATTGAAGAGCCTGTCTTTTCTCCATTGTGTATTCTTGCCTTCTTTATCAAAAATAAGGTGACCATATGTGCATGGGTTTATCTCTGGGCTTTCTATCCTGTTCCATTGATGTATATTTCTGTTTTTGTGCCAGTACCATACTGTCTTGATTACTGTAGCTTTTTAGTATAGTCTGGAGTCTGGGAGCCTGATTCCTCCAGCTCTGTTTTTCATTCTCAAGATTGCTTTGGCTATTCGGGGTTTTTGTGTTTCCATACAAATTGTGAAATTTTTTGTTCTAGTTCTGTAAAAAATGCCATCGGTAATTTGATAGGGATTGCACGTAATCTGTAGATTGCTTTGGGTAGTATAGTCATTTTCACAATGTTGATTCTTTCAATCCAAGAACATGGTATATCTCTCCATCTGTTTGTATCATCTTTAATTTCTTTCATCGGTGTCTTATAGTTTTCTGCCTACAGGTCTTTTGTCTCCATAGATAGGTTTATTCCTAGGTATTTTATTCTTTTTGTTGAAATGATAAGTGGGAGTGTTTCTTTAATTTCTCTTTCAGATTTTTCAGAATTGGTGTATAGGAATGCAAGAGATTTCTCTGCATGAATTTTGTATCCTTCTACTTTACCAAAATCATTGATTAGCTCTAGTAGTTTTCTGATAGCATCTTTAGGATACTCTATGTATAGTATCATGTCATCTGCAAACAGTGACAACTTTACTTCTTTTCTGATTTGGATTCCTTTTATTTCTTTTTCTTCTCTGATTGCTGTGGCTAAAACTTCCACAGCTATGTTGAATAATAGTGGTGAGAGTGGACAACCTTGTCTTGTTCCTGATCTTAGAGGAAATGGTTTCAGTTTTTCAACATTGAGAAAACTAAGGTCAAAATTAGCTTTGTGAAAAAATATATATAATAAAAATGCTCTTCATAAATCCTATAGAAATATCAATAGGACTTTTTCATAAGTGAATAAGATGATCTTAATTTCAAAAAGTATAATAAAGTTATCAATAACCAAGAAGCTTGTAAAAAAGATGAAGAATAAGGGCAGACTTTCCTTATAGATCCAGAGCATATTGTTAACGCATTATAATCAAATCAATGGTAGTCCATAGGACTAAGCAAAAAGATCAGTGGAATGAAGTAGAGAATTCAGAAATAGATCCAGGCATAAACGAGAATTCAAATATAACAGAGGTAGAGTTTCCACTGAGTGGGATGGCACAGGCACAAATGATGTGGCAAAAGTGGCTTCCCTAAGAAAAAAATATATAAAACTGTGCCCATTTCATATAAGTGCCAAGACCACATTCCAGATGGATTAATATTTAAATATAAAAATTAAACAGTGTATATCATAGAAAAAAATCTTAGAGACTATATATATAATCTTGAAGTTAGAGAGATCTTAACCAAGACTAGAGCTATTTAAAAGATATAGAAATGGTTGACAATATTAAAAAAAAAACAACACTTGTAATATGAAACGTTAGCAAAATCAATAGATAAATAAATAGATTTGGGGGAAAAAGTTTGCAAAACAGATGAAAGTCAAAGGACTCAAATGTATACAACATGACTTTAAGAATTCTCTAAAAAATGATAAAAACCAATAGTAAATTGTCAAAGAATATGAAGTGGCAATTCAGAGGAGAGCAAACTTAAATGGCCAACAAACATAAAAAGCTGGTTAGCTTCACTACTAGTTAAGGAAATGCAAATTAAATTAATAATGAGATTTTTTGAATGTTTATCAGACTGGAAAACATAAGGCCATAATACCTATTGCCAACAATAACGCTGAAAAAAGTCAAAAAGCAATTTGGCAGCATATACAAGAAATGAGGGGAATTCCCTGGTGGTCCACTGGTTAAGACCCTGGTGCTTTTGCTGCCGTGGACCCAGGTTCCATCCCTGGTCAGGGAAATAAGATCCCACAAGACACACAACACGCCAAAAAAAAAAAAAAAACACACACACACAAAAAAAAATATTAGAAATACACATAGCTCTTTGATCAAGCAGTCTTAATTCTGTTACTCTATCCTCTGTAGCAACAGAAAAAGAAAAATGTAAGAATATAGTATATTCTCAAAGACGGGTACTTCAGCATTGTTAATAGTGGCAAAATCTGGAAAATGAAGTCAATTCCCAGAACAAGGCAAGAAGCAAAATTCTGTACAAAAAATGAGGACAAATACGTATGTATATCTATATCTGTGTGAAGATATTTGTGTGTATTCAAAAGTATGCAAATCTGTATATACATGTGCATATATGTATTTATATGAGCACAGGAAAAATGTCAGTTATGTAGATAGCTACTCTTTGTAACGGTGATATGTGAACCGTGTTGAGTCACACTGACCTGCCCAAATCTCTCTCTGGAATTAGACTGGTTATTCACTCTATCTGCAAACATTTGAAAGAAATCTGGCCTTATTGAATTAACAGAAAAATGTGTGCACAGACTTCTCTAGTGAGCATTAAAAACGTGTTGGGCCATTTATCAGGCAGCAGCAAGTTGAATGGAGTACCCAGCTATTATTACCATCATCCTATGAGCTTGAGATAATTCTAACGTGTGATACTGTGTGTCTTTACTTCCTGGAAAAATCATGATGGTAATGTCTTCTGACTGTCAAGCCAGAGTTTTTCTTCCTGCTTGTTCCATCTAGAGAGAACATTTTATACACATAAAATTCTTCCTACAGGTACAGTGGGCTAGTCATTCTTTCTGAATAAATTAAAATTTAAAAAGACTTTGCAGTGTGCTATTTCTGATTAATAATATAATGTTAATCGATTATGTTTCGAAGTCATCTGAGTGAAGCACGTTTCACAAAAGACACATGACCATCTGTGTCTAGTACTTCAGCTGTTCAGAACTTAGCTCTCTTCATACTTCATACTCTCTTCTCTCACTTCATATTTCATTCAACTGAGTAGAGGTCCTACAGAGTACATTCCAGACAATTTGTACATGTCATTCACAGAAAACGTCCTCAGATCTCACCCCTCACTTAGTGCATATTTGACATGTAATTTTCTCATTTTTAAACCCACAGAAACTTTCTCATTTTTAAACCCACAGAAACTTTAAAAAGTCAGTTGGGTGCAGGGGATACGGGTTCGATCCTGGGTCCACGAGGATCCCACATGCCACAGAGCAAATAAGCCCGTGCACCACAACTACTGAAGCCCACGTGCCTAGAGCCCATGCTCTGCAACAAGAGAAGCCACCACAATGAGAAGCCTGCGCACCGCAATGAAGAGCAGCCCCTGCTCGCCGCAACTAGAGAAAGCCTGCACACAGCCAAAAATTAAAAAAACAAACAAAAAAGTCAATTGGAAAGGAGGTAGCCATGTGGTGTAGTGATCAAGCGCTCCCATTCCTCTGTCCTTCAGTTACTCCAACTTGTGAAATGGCGCTCATGTAATGGATTGCTTGTGAACACTACGTGAAGTAATATTATAAAGTGCTTAGGTAATGCTTGGCAAAGAGTAAGCACTCCATAACTGTTAGTTATTATTGTTAAAGGTAGACACCCTACAGCAGTTAACATTTGACAAATATAATCTCACAGGCAGGTAGGGGTCAGAAAACCTACTGAAAAAGCAGACATGAAAAATTTTAAAAGCACAGAAATCTTGGGCTTATTTTGTTGTTGTTTTTTTTTTAATCTTGGGCTTATTTTGTGTAGGAGCTTCTAGACTCTGACAGTAAATAGTATTAAAGCTGAGTGTGTAATACTGGGTATGAATTATGACAACCATAGGTCAGTAAAAATATTTAATTTACATTTGGTGTACTCTAAGAAAATTGAAATGTATATGATACAATTCAAAGTGATTCCTTATAAAACATTTACAATTAAAAACAACTGTTGGTGCTTAATTCCCAGTTATCAGAAAACCAAGTTATCTTAAAGGATCCATTATTTGAGGGTGGTAGAAAGCTCAGTTGTGCACAATTTTTGGCAAATGTTATATTTGGTACAATCCTTTCATAGGATATTTCTTCAAATATATGAACTGTAAAATATTTTGACTACTATGTATTAAAATTAAAATCTGAACTGTAACTTCATTGGTACCGAAGTTAGCTTAGTTTTAGTTTAGGCATTTCTACCACAAACATTATTATGCTTAATCATCATAAAGTCCATTGAGATAGGAATTATTATGTACAATTTAAAGATAAGAAATAGAATCTCAGAGAGATTAAATCTGTTTTGGTTTCCTGTTGTTATAAACCAGTAATAAATCACCACAAATTTAGTGACTTGTATTTCTGTAGGTTGGAAGTCTCACTGGGCTAAAATCAAGGTGTCATATATTCAGCAGAGCTGCATTCCTTCTGGAAGCTCTAGGAGATAATCTGTTTCCTTGCCTTTCTTACCTTCCAGAGTCCACCTGCATTTGCTTGCTTATAACCCCTTCCTCTATCTTCAAAGCAGCCATGGAGCACCTTCAAACCTCTTTCTCTGACTTCGACACTCCTGGCTCCCTTTAATAAGACCCTTGCGATTATACTAGACTCACCCAGAAAACCCAGGGAAATCTTCGCATCTCAAGATCCTTAATCACACCAGTAAAGTTCTTTTTGCCATGTAAGGTACTATATTCACAGGTTTTGAAGATTAGAACGTGGACATCTTTGGGGAGGGACATTTTTCTGTCTACCGCAGCATCACTTCCTTAAAGTCAAACAACACAGAGGTGGCAGATTTTTTTTTTCTCAAAATCTAGTTGTGTGTTTTTGGGTGATGAAAATATGCTAAAATTAGATTATTATATCCACATTAGATTATGCATAACTTTGTGAATATACTAAAAAACATTTTGAATAGGTAAATGTTATGGTATACAGATTATATCTCAAAAAAGTTGTTTACAAACCTAGTAGTGTGATAGTGGAATAACAATAAATAATTTTTAAGCATCTCATGTGTGAAAAGCATAGTGTTAATTATCAAATTATTGCTGTGTCGGCCCAGAGCAGAGCACAGTCCTGGAAAATCTTCCTTTACGACCATGTCAGGTCAACTCCTTTCCCCCACCCACAGGCTGGACATTGCAGCTGAGCCGTCTAATGGTCTGGCCCATCGTGGCCCATCTACAGATGAGAATGAGCTCCAAGATGGGCCAATCAATCTTCTATCCAAGGATTTTTCTGATTGAGCAAGAAGTAATGCCACTAAACTAAACTTGGATCCATTTGCCTATGTGCTATAAAGCCAATCTATTGGCACTGAGCTGTGGTGAAGGAAAATGCAGCTTTTATTGCAGGGAGCCAAGCCAGCAGTCTAGGCAGCTAGTGCTTAAGAGACCTGAACTCCCTGATGGCTTTCAGGCGAAGGTTTTTAAAGCCAGGGTGAAGGAGGCAGGTTGTGGAGTGAGTGATCAGCTTGTGGACTTTCTTCTGATTGGCTGGTGGTGAGGTAATCGGGAGACACCATCATCAGCCTTCTGGTTTCAACCGGTCTGGGGTTTACATGCTTGTGGTCAGCATGCAGTTAACTTCTTCCACCTGCTGGCGGTTTCAGTATCTGCAAAATAGCTCAAAGATATGGCTCAGAATATTATCTATAGCCCTGGAGGAACTAAAGTTTCTTGACTTTGTTTAATGGCTAAACTATTTTTTTTATTTTTTATTTTTATTTTTTTGCGGTACGCGGCCCTCTCACTGCCGTGGCCTCTCCCGTCGCGGAGCACAGGCTCCGGATGCGCAAGCTCAGCGGCCATGGCTCACGGGCCCAGCCGCTCCGCGGCACGTGGGATCCTCCCGGACCGGGGCACGAACCCGCGTCCCCTGCATCGGCAGGCGGACTCTCGACCACTGCGCCACCAGGGAAGCCCTAAACTATTATTATTTTCTCGTGCTTGACTGTTTTCCTTTGTTTCTGCATTTTCTCACCTCTCTGATTAAATTTGTTCTTTGGAACATGGGGAAGGCCTAGGAGAAAGTTTTTCTACAAACGTGAGGCAGGTGGAGGACGTGAGTGAGGGGATCTTTCCCGGGAAGCCCCATAGGGTCCTGCTCAGTTACAATCCCCGATTTTCTTTGATACTCCTCAATCTTTAGGGGGGACAGGTAAAGGACAAGAAAGGGACTAACGTTTTGGAGAGAGGTTAATCATAAAGTCAGCAGAGTAGCTCTAGTTTAGGGGGACTCCATTTCAATCTCTTTTGTCCCTGATGAATTGCTAAAAAAAAAAAAAAAAAAGGAAATCTACTACTATCAGTGACTATTTTTCCTTCCCATGGCTCCCTTCACCTCCCAGCTATTTGCAGCAGGAAAGAATTAGAGCGACTTAAAAAGGAGACAACAGTTAAAACAGAGGAAACTTTCCGTCTTCCAAATTCCAACTTCCAACATCCATTGGGCCAGGGGCCCCTTATCGTTCCTGTTGTTCTCATATTTTTTAAACTGATTAGAAGTGGGTTTGATACTTGGAACAAAAGTTCTGTCTTCACTACCTTAGAGATTACTTGGGATATATATATATATATATATATATATATATATATATATATATATATATATATATATATATCTTTGTATATACACACAAAGGTTTGGAAAGTTAAATAGAAAACTAAACCTGAAAACAAAACATGAAATCAAGTCTGTGATGAAAGTAAATATGAAAATAAGAGAATCTGTGATTAATTTCCAAATGTACAATATGTATAACCAGTTTTAAAATTCAGGTAAATAAACAACACTGTGGTTTGGGTGATCTGAAAACAGTCCCTAGAGGGAAAGGATCAAGACTAGAATTCGACCTTGAAAAGTAGATATGCTGAGTTTTTCTCTTGGGGTTATCCATGACACCTTGTTTAAATGAATTTCCTTTGGAGAGAGATCTAAGAAAGATCCTTCAAAGGCAGATAAGACATGTCCTGAACAGGAAAGGGGAAGACAGACAACTCATCTATGATTATAAAAAGATTTTGTTAGATGCTAATATCTATGGACATATATTTTAATAGGAATAATGTCCCGTTTACCATTCTTTCCCTAAGTCATGTAATGAAAACGATAAATTCTGGCTTTTAACAAACTCAGTGAGACTTTTAAGCTGATGAAGGATTAATGGAATATTATCAGAATCAAGTAAGGCTGGATTCTTGTCAGTGTTGCAGACTATCTTAGTTTTTTCTGAAAAAATAATCACCTTAAGTTCCACTAACCCTTAAGAACATATGCAACTTTCAATCCACTTGTGTGGCTTTGATGTCTCATTTGATTCTAAACCCTGGTCTTGACTCATGAAACTCTATCACATAACATGGAAACAATTGACAAAATGACCTTAAAAGCTGCCTAGTTTTCCATAATTAATTTATTCTGAATCCCCCCCTTTTTTAAAACACATATCCCTGAGATAGTAATTTTTATAAACTGTGAAATCCCATGGGTAAGACCATAATCTTGCTCACTTCAACAGTGAATTGAAGTAGTCCTTAAGAGCCTTTCATCAAGATGTTTTTGCAAAATGAAAGAGGAAAAAAGAAATGTAAGTTTCTAACACTGAGAATTATCTTCATCTGGCTTTCCCAAAGGAAATGCTACCGATATCCTGAAAAATATATTTCTTTTGGTTCTTCTGACTGTTTAACATGTAACTGAGAAATACAGTAGAATTGTAGAATGTTAGAGCAGAAAGAAATATCTCTGACGTTGTTTAACCCAATATATGCCTCTTTAACAATGCCAACACTGAGATCAAGAGAATCTGTGAGTCTGCAAGGGCAGGGACTAAGCTGCACCTAGAAAAAGACTTCTTAACTCCCAGGAGAAGGATTTTTAGATGACTTCATGTTCCTTTCCTTGAAAACAATCATTAAGATATGGAATTAAAAAACTTTAAACAGATTTTAATATAATGTTTCCATATGTGAAATCTTAACTGCATCATTGATAGGCAAATTTTTAATCAGAGAAATTAAAGTCAGGAGTACATCAACACTGACGTTTTTAATTTCAAAAGAACACAACTCTTTAAAATGACATCAAATATTTATATGACTCTGTAATAAGATAGGGAATAACAATGATAATATTTGCTACCAGAGAATTTCACTGGTTATTTCATTGAAAAATACTTAAAGGAGCCGTTGAATTTAAAGACAAATTAAGCATTTCATTTACAAAAAGATTAGTGCTGAAAATGTGTTGACCTTTTCACTGATGATAGAGTGCAACTCAGCAGATATATAAAAACAAGCACACTTACCCTTTACATATCATTAAAGTAAAGGGAACTTTTTTTTACAGTGAATGAGTAAGTAAACAATTTTTGGAAAAATTGATATTGTGGAGAATATTTGGAAAACAGATGTTTGGAAATATTTCCATTAATTTGTGACATTATGGTTGAAAAAGGATATGTGTGTCACCTATAAGATTATTTATAGTTGCAAACTTGAAAACTTTTCAAATAGAATTTTCTCCACTATTTAACATCTTCCAAATGAAGAGTTTGAATCCTTTTGTTAATCTTTTTTGTTTTTAACCCAGTGTCTACATCAAGGTGACATCAAGGTGAACTGAATTGTCTGTCTGAATTTCAACAAGTTTGGCGTAATTGGTGTCTGGGAATGAAACATGAATTTCATATTTTAATAACTAAGGATAATGATGCACTTAATCCATTTGTATCAGCATATTTTTGAAGATCTTTTTCATCTATGATAGCTGTTAAAATTAAGCATTGAATCAATTGAACTTAGAACCCAAGCCCTCAAAATATTCTATCACCAAATGTTATACGAAGATTAAAATAAGATGATTTCACCAAGCAAGAACAAAAATGTTTATATTATTAATAAACACAATAAAATGTCATGTTGGTTAAAAAAAACTATCATTAAAATATTGCTTAGGGCTTCCCTGGTGGCGCAGTGGTTGAGAATCCGCCTGCCGATGCAGGGGACGCGGGTTCCTGCCCCGGTCCGGGAGGATCCCACGTGCCGCGGAGCGGCTGGGCCCGTGAGCCATGGCCGCTGCGCTTGCGCGTCCGGAGCCTGCGCTCCGCAATGGGAGAGGCCACGACAGTGAGAGGCCCGCGTACCGCAAAAATAAATAAATAAATAAATTGTGGCGAGCACTGCCCTCTGAGGAAGGCGCCATTAAGACCCTCATAAGCCTCGGGGCCCGATTGTACTCTCCTTGGTATATGCGTCCTGGACTTTATGGTATGAACGTAAAAAAGGAGATGGCCTTTGGCCAGATCGCTCCAGGGACCTGCTCAGTTACTGGGAGTCCCTGGTTGTTCCCTAAAGCTAGGAAATGCAACCCTGGAGGGCAACTTGGTGCCTTTGAGGGAGAAGCCGAGAAGCCACTCAACCAGCTGATGTGGATAAGGCGTGATTAAGCCAAGAAGCCAATTAACCAGCTGATGCCGATAAGGCGTGACTAAGCCGAGTAGCCAATCAACCAGCTGATGCCGACAAGGCGTGACTAAGCAAATTCCCTGCTTTAGGGGTATATATACGGCTACGCTTTGTTGTTAAGCTTGCCTTGCAACCGTTAGTTGTCTGTGCTCTTCTGATCCCGTACCTTGGTGCGTTCAGTTCCCTACCCCCTCTCGTCGATGGTTGCTGCACTTTGAGGACCCGCCGCGGCTGGCGGCAAGTGGCGCCCGAGCAGGGACCGGACGAGAGGGACATCTGAATCTCGGTAGGTGAATCCCCGGAGTGAAGCGTGAAAGTGTGGCCACATAGTAAAGTTGATAGTAACTCGGGGCAATAGTCAGAAGTAAAAAAATATGGGACAAAAAGTATCCAAGGAGCGACCCGAGATCACTGATCAAGAGAAGGAGTTGTCCACCAGTGCTTTCCAGGCTTTCACAGCTGGAAATTATGATGTCTGTCTGCAACATCTTGCCTGCCTACAAGATATAAACAAAGACGATTATAAAATAATTTTGAATACGGCAGTAGCTGAGTTTTTCAAAAAGTAACCAGACAACAACAGATAGTTTAAGACAGACACTTAACTATGCAGAAGCCATATCCGTTGGTGAAAAACTCTATCAGTTCATAGAACCTTTTGAAGAAAAATTTGCCCAAGCAGTGTTTTTTTTCCTCGTAGACCTGTATATATTAACCTACCAAGCTGAGAAAGCTTTACATCTTCTTGCTGTTCTAGAAAAAATCATTTCACAGGGCAACAATAACAAAAATGGAAAGAATGAGACTGGTAATTACAGCAACAAAGATGGGTCTAATTATAAAGCTGAAAGTGGAGCTCTAATAGAAGCTGCAAAGTCAAAGATACTATTTTTGTGTTGAAGTATATGTAGGAGGGCAAGGGACTTTACTGGCCGGCCATAGTTTAAAGGTAGTTAAAGCTGTTACAAGTTTGAAGTTTCCCTCCTTTGTTCCTTCTGATTTTCCCCAATCTGATTTTGAATTCTCAAATCTGGTGCACCTTAAATTATAATAATGGTACTATTTTAATTAATTCAGTTTCTGTTACTAATAATAGTTTGGTTTTTTATAAGCATTGGGATTTGGGAAAGTTTGCACTGTCTTATTATCAACCGGTTATTACTGGTGTTACACCCTCATATGCCTTGCTAATAGGAGATTTACACATTGAGTTTACTTCTGGTTCCTTAGGCTATAATATAACTTGTCAGAATTGTATTTTTAGTACTTGCATTCTGCCTATGAAAGGAACTTTTTCTGTTATGATGTTAAAACAACCTTCCTATGTAATGCTGCCTGTAAATATTTCTGAACCATGGTATCATAGTACTAGCATGCAAGCTTGGCTAGAATTATCTGAAGCTTTCAAAAGACCTAAACGATTCATTGGAATATTAATATGTAGCATATTAGCCTTAGCTGCTTTAACAGCCACAGCCGCTACCGCCGGTTTAGCATTAAGTAAAACTGTAGAACAAGCACATTGTTAATCAATTGTCTAAAAATACCAGTATTGCATTAGCATTACAAAGTCATATTGATACTCAACTAAAAACTGAGGTTGATGAGTTACAAAATGCTCTCATAGGTTTAGGAGACCAAATTATGGCTTTAAAATTGAAAATGCGTTTGATTTGCCATGCTAAATATACTTGGATTTGTGTGACTCAACACGCTTATAATGAAACTGACTGGGATTGGAACAAAGTAAAAATGCACTTTTTAAGTGTGTGGACTGATGGACACATTAGTTTGGACATACAAAAAAATGCGGAAATACAAGCAATTCAAGAAGCTCATCTGCAAGAAGATGGGCCCCACCAATTAATTCAGGGACTCTTGGATCAGCTTCAATGGTTAAACCCAATGCATTGGTTTCAAAATGGACTCACAGGATTGATTACCGTGGGGTCATGTGTATTGTTGATGTTAATTGCCTTACCTTGTTTATTACGCTTTATTGTTGGGCGTCTCGCTGCTCTTCGTCAGGAGGTGTATGGGTTGAAATTGCATTATCAAGCTTTAAAAAATAAAAGGGGGAAATCTGGCGAGCATTGCCCTCTGAGGAAGGCGCCATTAAGACCCTCATAAGCCTCAGGGCCCGATTGTACTCTCCTTGGTATATGCATCCTGGACTTTATGGTATGAACGTAAAAAAGGAGATGGCCTTTGGCCAGATCGCTCCAGGGACCTGCTCAGTTACTGGGAGTCCCTGGTTGTTCCCTAAAGCTAGGAAATGCAACCCTGGAGGGGAACTTGGTGCCTTTGAGGCAGAAGCCGAGAGGCCAATCAACCAGCTGATGCCGATAAGGCGTGACTAAGCCGAGAAGCCGATCAACCAGCTGATGCCGATAAGGCGTGACTAAGCAAATTCCCTGCTTTAGGGGTATATATACGGCTACGCTTTGTTATTAAGCTTGCCTTGCAACCGTCATTTGTCTGTGTCCTTCTGATCCCGTACCTTGGAGCGTTCCGTTCCCTACCCGCTCTCGTCGATGGTTGCTGCACTTTGAGGACCTGCCGCGGCTGGCGGCAATAAATAAAATAAAATAAAATATTGCTTAATTCAAAGTGTTTCAGAGAAATTTTTTCATGTTTGTTTTATTTCATCCAGTACATAATCCATAATAAGTCAGAAGTTGGAAGCATCTTGTATTTTTGGTTTTTACTTTGGTATCTTCTGAAATATTTATATGCAATAAGGATAGTGTTAAAATTTCATCATACATGATTTGCAAAAGTCTTGGATGAAAAACTTTAAAAACTACAATAAAATTCAGGGGATTTCTTAAAGACATGCAATCTAGAAGCCACAACACAAAACATAAACACTTTAGACAATATAAAGAATGTGTAGGTAAAGATCAAACTCAATAATTAAAATATATATTGTGTATATATATACACAAATATATATACACATATATAGTGTATATTGGAAAATATACTCTATATCAAAGTTGATGTTATCAACAGCAGTTATTGTATCTGTTCCAAGCAGACCCACATATAGGTTACATGTCTTTCAGGCTACCTTTCAATAGGGAGGGAGCTAGAGTCCTCAGGCTGGTCCAGCCCAGTCACTGGCAACCTCGTAGTCCATTTATACCATGATGACATACAATTATAATTTCCTGAGTGTCATGAACTGAAAAGCACTGGAAAGCCCTGATCTATAATATACAAAGAGGTCTTGCATATCATGAAAATGTCAAACAGCCCAATAGAAAAATGCATATAAAGACAATTCACAAAACTGTATATCCAAATTGCCAATGTAAAAAATTTTGTATTTCTTTAGCAACCATAAAAATGCAAATTGAATTAAAAGCTAGATATCTGTTTATACCCGTAAGACTGGCAAAAATTAAAGAGTACAGTGAAGTCAATTGCAGGTAAGGAGGCGAAGAGAATATTCTCATTCATTGCTGGTGATTAGGTAAAAAATGTCAGCACTTTTGGAAAAATGATCTGGCAATGTCTCTTAAGCTTTAAAATATACACTTATTTTGAAATAACAATTTCACTCTTGGAAATATATTCCATAACATAAAACCACCTGCATTGATTTGTACACTCATACATATACATACTTAATACTTATTGTACTATTACATATTATTTTTTCAAAGTAAAAATTAGGAACCAGTATGAACAGATAAAGTGTTATTAATAGAGAAGTTCTTTGTTCAGTGTAAAATTAACCTGAAATATGATAAACCATTTTGTAAGAGTTATATCAATATATCTAAGAAAAGATTTTTAAAATTTAATTCTTTTTTTTGAGAGGTGAAATTCTTTTTTATTGTTGTGGCAAAGTAAAGACTCATTTAGAACGAGAAATGAGGGTAAAATGCCAGCAATCTACAATAATATTGATTTTTTTGTATCTAACATTGATTTTCTTGTATTTATAGAAATAACTTTCAGATGTAATATTTAATTTTGAACCATAAATTTTAAAAAAATTTATTTATTTTTTGTTGCATTGGGTCTTCATTTTTATGCGTGGGCTTTCTCAAGTTGTAGTGAGTGGTGGCTTCTCTTGTTGCGGAGCACGGGCTCTAGGTGTGCAGGCTTCAGTAGTTGTGGCACATGGGCTCAGTCGTCGTGGTTCGTGGGCTCTAGAGTGCAGGCTCAATAGTTGCAGCACGCAGGCTTAGTTGCTCCGCAGCATGTGGGATCTTCCCGGACCAGGGCTCAAACCCGTGTTGCCTGCGTTGGCAGGCGGATTAACCACTTAACCACTGCACCACCAGGGAAGCCCAAGCCATAACATTTTCATCTACACAGTTATATTTTGGGAGATAGCATAACTTGCCTTCTTTTTTATTTAAAGGGAATATGTTTTTATCTTTGTTCAGGTTACCTGGTCAAAGCTGGTACCGTGATGGACCTGTCTGGCAGGAGCTGGAGCCCTGAAGGGGATGCAGCTGCTGTGGGAGATGTCAATCAGGACAGAGAGGTAGGGGAGAAATTTCCTAGGTTTTTCCTTTCATCTCTCCTTCCAACCTCCTTTAAAATCTTTAATATGGTAACCCCAACCAGAAATGCAGTAGAAATTCCTCCTGCAATATAAAGCAATGGCTCTGAAAGCAAATTGGCTTAGGACTGGTATTACCTTCCCTTTGGGTCAGATGATAAATTTGTCAGCTTTTTTCATCTTTTCTCTCATCATCTCCAAGATTTTTTCAGGTGATCTCCAGAATTAGATTTTTAAAAAATTTTATTAGAGTCTTATTTCTTTATAGAATTTTTGGGAATTTTTGTTTTGTAACAGTTCCAAGAGGAATCTTAACCTCATGTAGACTTTCATTAATTTTATTACACACCACAATTTTTTATACTACTTCTTTGCCATTCTCAAACACTTTTTATTACAGTTCTTATATTTTTCTTTTCTCACAAATGATCCCTCAGGTAGGTGGCACATTCTCTTTTCTTTCTTAGCATATTTTTGGTTTTGTTTTTACTTAAAGAAGAGAATTCCAATGAGAAATAGACTCTTTCCTTTTAAGGGCTACTGTTTTCTGCTTGGAAGGGTGAAGATTTTATTTTCAAATTTGGTATTGAAATTAAAAACAAACAAAATGAAAACTTTAGCTTATCACTTGAAGAAGTTTTTTGATCTGAGGCTTCAATTCTGTGTTTAGTTTAGGGATATTTTTCTTCTTTGATTATTGCTTCTTGTTGATCTTGATTCCTTTTATACCTATATTAAATATCCTATTCACTGGCGTGTTCTTAACCATCGATGAATTAATGCTGACTTTAGTCTGGACTTGTGTGAAGTATTTTTAAAAGAAATTCCCTGAAATTTCTGTGATGTGTATGACTCCATTTATATAGACTTTTTCTGGATCTTTTTGTGGTTGTCATTTTAGAGGGAACTTGGAAGAGAAAGGGGTTAAATATCAGCCTTCAAATCACCATTCCAAACAAGAAGTGTGTCAATAAAATTTAAACATTATTAGTCATACCATTCTGTCCAAATACTGTAAGAGGACGTGGCTATTTGAGCAAATGTCGAACTCTTCTCTCCCTAAGGGATTTCCAAATGGTAGAAGATGGGGGAAAAACCTTCCTTCAGAAATTGGGGGAACTGAGGAATCTAATTTCTTATTAATCTCCAGGGCTCTTTGGTGTCTCTGGTGTTATAGTCTGTATCATTGGTGTGAACTAATCCATCTCTTCATCTGGATTGTAGTGTCTCATTGGTGTGCTGTGATGTCAAGCTGAGAAAGAACTTGGCACAGTGGAATAGCTTTGGAGATAGACAGGTTCTTGGCTCTTTAAGCAAGAACTCTGATTCCCATTTATTTAACAAATATTTGTAGAGAGCATAATTTGTATTAGGAACTCTTCCAGGCACTGAGCTATTGAGATGAACAAAACAATCCTATTACCCTATGGTGATTACATTTTAGTAGGGGACAAAGACAGATGATTAAAAATTATAATGTCAAAGATAATGTCAGGTATTGATGAATTCTCTGAAGACAAATAAAGCAGGATTGGGGATAGGGAAAATAAGAGTTTGAAGAGGAGGTGAGGGATCTGTTTTGGATAGGATAGTCTGGGTGGCCTTTTAGAGAAATGTCTGGGAGAAGGGCATTGCTAAATGAGATTATTTAGAGCATTTGAGAAACAGCAATAAGGCAAGAGTGGCCACACTTTGATGATTTAGGAAGAGAGTGGCAGAGCTGATAATGGAGAAGGATCTCTTAGGCCTTGTTGCCATGGCAAGGAGTTGAGATTTTTCTTTAAGTGTAATAAAGGGAAAACGTTGGAGAAATTTACCCAGGGGAGGAGATGAATTGACTCGTACTTTGGAAAGATTAGTCTGGCTGTTGAGTGAGGAGACAGAGGTAGAAGCTGGGGAGGGAGAAGGTGGGGTGGGAGTGAGGGAGAGGCTAACATCGTGGTGCCTGTGGCTTTACCTTGAGAGTAGCGGTGGAGTGAATAAGCGCTCATCAGATAACGGAGTACTTGGTAGGGAAAAGATTTTAATAAATAATTCTATTATCATCAAGTCTGTAGTAAGCAACCATATGTTCAGTCATGACCAAAAAGGACAAAAAGTAGAAACAATTTTCTCATAGACCTTATAAGACAAAATTAGAAGGTATTAAAACAAGCGGTGTAAGAGTCTTCATAAAGAGACCATAGAAGAACGTCTCTAAATTGGCAAGAAAAAGAAAAACCCAGTGGAAAAATGGAGAAAAGGAACTAAGAGGAAGAAAGTATGGGTAATAAACATGAAAATATAATCAAATCTATTGTTAAATCAGGGAAATTAAAGTTAAAATTACAAGGAAATAATATCACACCCTCCTGTTTGGCAGAAATTTAGAAGTTTAGCACTAACAGGTACTGGCAAAGATATGAAGAAATCAAAACATTTATGCATACTGCTGGTGGAAGTCTATATTGGTAGAAACATTACAAAACAATATGGCATTATATAATAAATTGGAAATGCTGTTTCCCCATGACTAGCAATTCTGTTCCTAGCTCTGTGCTCTACAGCAATTGTCCTTAAAGTTGGTCCCAGGATGTGCATCACCCACATCGCCTGGGAACTTGTGAGAAATGCAGAATCTTGTGCTCTGAGATGGTTAATTTTATGCATCAACTTGACTGGTCTAGGGGAGACCCAGATAGCTGATAAGACATTATTTCTGAGGGCGTTTCAGAAGAGATTAGTATTTGAATCAGTAGACGAAATAAAGAAGTGGGCAGGCATCATCCAATCTGTTAAGGGCGCGAATGGACCAGAAAGGCAGAGGAAGAGCAAATTCTCTCTGTCTCTCTCTCTTCTCGAACTGGTATGTTCATCTCCTCTTCTTGGACATGGGGGCTTCTGGTTCTTGGGCCTTCCAACTTCAGGACTTCCCAGGAATGCTCCTTCATCTCCTTCTTCCCCTTCTCAGGCCTTCTGCTTTGGAGTCAACTATACCACCAGCTTTCCTGGTTCTCCAGCTTGCAGAGGGCAGATCATGGGACTTCTTGGCCGCCATATTGGAAACACTGAAATTGAGGCCCAACAATCACAAGCCCTCTAGGTGATCGATACAGCTAAAATTTGAGAACCATTACCCCAGAGAAAGATTTGTACACATGTACCAGGAAACATGTACAAATGCGTGGTTTATAGCATCTCTGTTTATAACAGCAAAATACTGAAAATAATTGTGGTTTCTATTAATAATAGAAGACATAACTGAATACTGTATAACAGTGAAATGAATGAACTATAGCTAAACGCAACATGTATAAATCTCAGAAATAGAATAATTAGTCAAGAATAAGGCAGAAAATTGTAAGTGAAAATATAATAATTGCACATATTACTAAAACTAAAGAGTACCTTATTGAAGGAAATAAATATAAGTGGCAAAAGTGGTAAAATGCTATGGAAGAAATAAGGGAGTAACAAACAGAAAATTCAGGGAAGTGGTTATCTATGAAGGAGCTGAAAAATGGGTAGGAGCAGAGAGGAGCTCTCAGGAGTCTTCAAAAATGATGGTAAAATTTCATTTCCTAAACTGGGTGAGATGTGGGTATTCATTTTATATGGTGCTTTATACCCTACATGTACTTTATTAGTACTTGTTTTTAATTGCTCAATATTTGGTAACAATAATAAAAAGTACAATACTAGTAACAGAAATAAAGCATATGAACAAAAAGAGACTATGGAGAAAAACAGTGGACCACTTTCCATGAGGTATTCACGCTGTTAGGAAGCATATAAAAAAGAAGTTCAAGAATGAAGCAATCTGTATTCACGGTTCTTCTTTTCTCATCTTTCCTTTTCCTCCATGCATAAGTTCAGTCATGAAAAGTAATACTTATTTTCAGTGCAAAGCCAAACTGATTCTTAAAAAATGGAGCAGATAGAAAATGCACAAACTAAGATAAATAAGCCCAGAAAAGCAGAAAGTAAATCTTAAAAATGTTATTGATAAGTCCACATACTCTAATTCAATTAAAAATAGTAAGATCTAGCCAGTGACTGAAAATTATATTGGCATATTCCCTGAGTTTTCATGAAACAAGGAAGAGCTGTAATCTCTGCAAGAAGGGCAAGTGACAGAGGATATTTTGTGAACAACATGCTTTGTACTGGGTAACACTATAGAAACATTGCCTCCTTGTCATAGACTCTGAATTGCTGTTTATATAGGAAATATGATTAAAATGCATGCTGGTCATCCACACAGCACACATATATGCATTTCAATTCAAGATGACTAATTATTACAATAAAATATTCTGTACATAAGCAGAGGAAATTTCTTTTCTTCTATAATTACATTTAGGCACTTAAGGATGGCAAGTTTCAATTACAAAAGGAAGAGTTAACCATTTCTGTCTCATTTGGAAGTATGCTATCATTGAGTAGTAGTTTATTTTGTCAGCTAAGCAAGTGAAGACAGGTGTGTATGTCCTACAAAGAAACAGAGTCTATGTGAAATATTTCAAAGAGTACTTCTGAGACATGAGTTATTTTGCCAACTGCATAATGTGCTATTTTGCCACAGAATAAGATATCTTCTCTATAGGATGCCAGTTAGGGACAATGGAAACTTTATGTGGCTTTAAATTGTGTGTTGAAAAATGTTTTTTAAATAATAGTTGAGTATAACCAAAATGAATAAAAAATTATTAAAAATAAGCTTATAAATAATGGTGTTTCAATTTCAACACTGCTAGAGTATAGAATAGTTGTTTCTGATATAATTTCTGTTGGCTCTTGCAGTTGGAAACCTAGACCATGGGCATTTTCCTTTAAACTGTGTAAGTTTTTTACTGAGTTTATTTGAAGAGCTGAAAAGCAAAGGAAGTTTAAGTATCTGTATTCTTTGGGATGTCTAACTGAGGGCAGTCATTGAACTTTGGGTAAATTCTAGAAAGGGCATTGAACCTGTGTCTTACGGAATAAGTTTGTTATCAAATGATTAGGCTTTTTATCAATGCTTTAGTTTAATATGAGGTAGTTTCTCAAGCTGTATGAGGAATAGCACTGATATCTAGCTGTATCTCATTACCAAATTAGCAAATATTAAACTTTAAATTGTTTAAGGACAATTTTCTAATGAAGGCATCATCTATTAGTGAAAAACAAAACACTGACACCTAACTGTATTTCAATACCAAATTAGCAATTATTAAAAATATGGGGGGCTTCCCTGATGGCGCAGTGGCTAAGAATCCGCCTGCCAGTGCAGGGGACACGGGTTTGAGCCCGGGTCCGGGAAGATCCCACATGCCATGGAGCCACTAAGCCCGTGCACCGCAACTACTGAGCCTGTGCTCTAGAGCCTACGAGCCACAACTACTGAAGCCCGTGCGCCTAGAGCCCATGCTCCACAACAAGAGAAACCACTGCAATGAGAAGCCTGCGGGCACTGCAACGAAGAGTAGCCCCCACTCGCCGAAACTAGAGAATGCCCATGTGCAGCAATGAAGACCCAATGCAGCCAAAAATAAATAAATAAAATGATTTTTTTTTTAAATGTAGGGGCAGAGAGGATCAAAAGGAAAAACTAGAAATATAAGAAAAGCTTTAAGTCATAAAGAGGGCATAGAAACAAATTAAGAATTTAAACATAGAGAAATGCTTAAGCAGATTGTTGCATAGCTATTTGTGATGAAATATAAAGCCATATAAATGAAGTTTATGAAAAACTGTATACTGACATGGAAAAATCTAAGTGATAAAGGTCACATAAAAAATTTAAACAATGCAATCATAACTATGCAGTAAAAACCCCATACCCCCCACTAATAATGAACAGGAAGGAATATGAATAAAATTAACATAATAATTGTCTCTAGATGATGGAAGTATGTATGATTGGTTTCTCAGCTTTTCTGTGTTGTCTAGGTTGTTTATAATAGGAATGTGTTACTTTTATAACAGAACAACCTATTAAACTTCTTAGAAAGAAAAACTCCAAATCAACAATATGTTAAGACAGCATAGAAAATTTCCAAATTTGGGGGTATGAGTATATTCAAGAGAAAATGTTTATTTTTTATTTTTAGTTGATGTTTTTTTCCCTATTGGATGGTGAACTATTTTTTTTCTGACATCAGTTAGTATGCATTTGCCAGAAATGCAGACGTGATTAATGGTGGTCCTGTGTATAAACCATCCGGGTGATGCAGAGTCCACTAGAAACTCCAGAGCCGCATGATGGGAAAATTTGTCTGTAAATTTACTAATGACTAGTCTTTTAAGCTGTGTTTGTGTTTTAAAACACAAAATGCTTTCATGTTCACAAAATGTTCTGGGATAGATTTCAGATATTAGATTTCCCTCACAGCTATGAATGGCAAAGTTAAGAAATTGTTCTCTTTTATGTTCCAAATGATGCTAAACCTCACTCTGAGTGAACATGGTGATCTACTTGTATTGATGTTTCTTGAATGCTATGCTTCCTTGTTCTTGTGCTGATATTTCCTGTGTACTCAGGCAAGTACCACTAGATTGATAAATTGTCTTTAAACTTTTTGATGGAGAAACAGGAAGAACAAGACATAGGTGTTAATGGAGGAGGGAGGAAGAAGAAATTATATTGGCTAGTACATTGCAGTAAAAGATAAAATTAAAGGATCACATTAAAATTATAAGTAATTTGGAGACATTTCTTCTTAGCTTGGTTGAAGGGAGGGCAGGTAAATTAAATTTCAGATTAAGTTATAGCTCAAAGTATTTAAAAAGGAGCAACAAGATTCATTTGAAACAAATTAGTTTTGACTCTGCAATGGACTAAGAAGTATACATTGTTTTTAACAAACAGTTTCGTGAGATAACTGTGTGTGACATCACAACTACAAATAGTAATAATGTAGCACTGTTACTATTTGTAGTTGTGATGTCATATACATAGTATTAGATGAACTTCAAAATCATGAGAATCTGTCAAATAACCAGTGGTGGAAGGAGGCAGGGTAAGAATTCTATTCTTTGTAGAATTAAGGGGAAATAAACTTGGGATTATAAATTGGAGGGCACCTAAGAGCTGAAGGGGGTCTTTTTCAAGGGTTATCCTAGAAATAGTGCAGTTGATGTGAGTAAAGCGCTCCCTTGGTTTCTACTTCACCATGTTTAAGTCTGAACCAAGAAAATATGTTGGGACATTATTTTTCTTAGTGTTTTTTTCCTTTTATCATTCATCAACATCTTACTTTCTAAGCTCTGTTTTACCCAAATGTGTCCCTAAAATGCATTGTTTATATAACCTTCTGCTGGATGGGTTGGCTTGAGGTCCATTTGAAATGTTTCTAAACTCTCCTACATTGACTACCAGAAATTTTCAGTTTATAATGTCATTTGCTTGAAAGTGTAACAAAAATCATTTTAGTTTGATGTCTTTCTTAAAAATTAGATATACAGTTGACAACAACAAGGGTTTGAATTGCATGGGTCTACTTATATGAGAATTTTTTCAGTAAATGCATAGTACAGTTCTGCATGACCTGAGGTTGGTTAAATCCACAGATGTGGAACTGCAAATATGGAGGACTGACTATAAGTTATATGCAGATTTTCAACTGCCTGGGGAGTTGGTGCCCCAACCCCCTTACTTTTCAGGGGTCAGCAGTAGTTGAATGCTATCATTCATTTGTATTTTAGTGTAAATTCATTAAATCAGATAATAACCAGTTTTTTAAACTTTTAAAATTGAAATTTAATAAGCATACAGTAAAGTGCAGAGATATTAAATGTACAGCTTGATGATGTTTTTCAAAGTGAATATAGGGGCATCATTTTTACAGCTATATAGTTCCCTCTAAGTACAGCTTTGGCTGCTTGCTTGCTTTCTTCTTTTTTTTTTTTGGCCACAATGTGCGGCATGTGGGAATCTTAGTTCCTGGACCAGCAATCAAACCTCTGCCCCCTGTATTGGAAGTGCAGAGTATTAACCACTGGACTGCCAGGGAAATCCCTGCTTTGGCTTTTCCACACATATTAATTTGTTGTGTTTTCATTATTCATTTCAAAGTTTCCAATGCAATTTATTTTTTGATTCAAGATTAAATGTGTGTTGCTTAATTTTCATTTTTAGAACATTTTAGTTATCTTTTTCTTGTTAATTTCTAGTTTAATTCTACTGTATCCAGAGAATATGCCGTATACAATTTCAGTCCTTTGAAATTTTTTGAAAGTTTCAACAAAATTTGCTTTATAGCCCAGAAAATTATTTACTTTAGTGACTACTCTGTGTGCATTGAAATGAATGTGTATTTTCCAGGTTTGATAAGCATGTTGTTAAAACATATGTTCTACTGACTTTCCGTTCTCTCTTTATGACAATGATTTTGTATGGTTTTTTTGAAGTATAATTTATTTACAATATTAAATTAGTTTCAGGTGTACAGCATAGCAGTTCAGTATTTTTATAGATTATACCCCATTTAAGGTAATTATTAATACAAAACAATGGCTATATTTTCCTATGCTGTACAACATATCCTTGTTGCTGTGACCACAGTTTTGTAACATCATTTTCCATTGAAATAATATAAAGGTAACAATGTTTCCTCTAACATGGTTGGTTTATAAACCTTCTTCATTCAGCAGTACAGAGATTTTAAATACTTATATTTGAAAAACAAAGCAAAACACACCTGACCAGGAATAAACAGATCAATATCTAATTACATCCACATCTGCATCTTTAAACATGTTTTTTAGCCTATTTGGAAGGTATACCTCTGGTGTACCCAGTGTTTTCTTATTAAGTACAAAACGAGTAGCGTGTGCTGTTGGAACCCTGCCCTTATCCCCTTCTCGTCTTACCACTGTAGTACATGACAGCGTAACTTCCAACTGCCTGATGGCTTTCACTGGCTTCTGGAGACTCCTATGCTCACTTGTCAATCAGACCAATAGTCCTTGGATTTAATGACTCCCAGAAACACCCCTTAACTGATGATAGATGGGACTTGTTGTATAAATACCCCAGTTTTCTTCCCCACTGAGTGGGGTAACTCAAGGTCCTTTGCTCCCCACTGGATATCAGAGTTTGCCAGTGTGATGAAGCTCTAGTGGTTCCCTTTGTGGTAACTGACTTGGTAACCTGTTACCCTTTCTTCCCTTATTTCCCCTGTCCCTACTTGTGGTTTCTTAGCATCAACTCCAAAATAAACTACTCACACTACCTTTTTACGGAATCTGCTTATGGAAAAATTCAAACTAAGATATTTTGTTACAGAAGTGGTTCAAGGAAGCAGATTCTTAGAATGGGAATTTGGAATTAAATATTTACCAGCCACATGGTGTAAAAGAACCCATTGTTGGTAAGAAAGGATAGTATTAAACCCTGGCATATTAAAGCATCACAAGTATTAAATAACTGTGACAATTACTAAATATCTCACCTATAGTGAATTAACATGGGGTACGGGAGAAAGAAGGTCTGTTGGTTCGTGCAGTATCTTTAGCATTTGAGTCATATGGGGCAATGTGATTAGGGATTGTGGAGTTGATTAATTGTTGTCAAGTGCCATCAGTGTCTTGAAGGAAGAAATTGACAAGTTCAGGTCAGTTAGGTAACTCAGAGCATGGCATCTCCTATAGCTGATGATCAGACTGTGCTGAAGATTAGTGATTGTGACAGTAACGAGGTTTCAAACCGAGGTGAAATCCAGTCCCACCATCTGCCTATGTAAAGTCAGAAAGCATGTGAGTAGGACTGGGGCCCTGTGACCTGAGATCGGGTCATTGCTGAATGAGCTTGAGGTGGACCCTGAGGTAGATGTGCTGCAAAGTGATGCTGTAAACAGCCAGTGAGGAACTGAGGGCTGCCAACAACCATGTGCGTGAAATTAGAGGTGGATCCTTTGGTCCCAGTTGAGCCCCCAGATTTCTGAATCACTCTGGCCAATGTCTTATCTGAAACATCAGGCGACATACTGAGTCAGAACTATGCATGTGAGTTGCTCCCAGGTTCCTAACCCACAGTAACTGTGAGACAAATAAATGTTTGTTGTTTTAAGCCGCCAGTCTGTGGGCAATTTGTTACACAGCAATAGCTACACTGATGTGGATGAGCACAGTGCCGCAGTGGAATTGTCATGATCCATTGCCCAATTTTCAGACCTGAGCCAGTTCCCTGACCCAGGGCCCATCATTTGAAGGGAGAGTCAGTTCTCCACGTGAGACACAGCAAGGCTCCTCAGTTGCTCTGTAAAGATATTTATGGACATCTACCAAAGCAACTGTACATTGGGTAAAGGGAAATATCTAGATTTTTAAAGAGCTGTTGGATGCAAGGTCTGAACTGACACCAGTGGATCCAAAATGCTATCCTGGCAACCCTGTTAGAATGAGGAAGTTAGGAAGGACTAGTGATAAAGGCCCAAGTCTGTTTCATAGCGCACCCAATATGGATATATATATGACCTTACGCTATGGTCATTTCCTCGTTACCTGAGTACCGAATTGAGGTAGATATACTTCGCAGCTGGAAAAAAACTCTTGCATTGTATTTGTGACCTGTGGAGTAAGAACCATAATTATAGGAAAGGCCAACTGGAAGCCCCTAAAAGTGTCCCACCCCAAACCAAGGAAGTGTACCAAAAGCAAGCCTAAATTCATGCAGAGTAGAATGGCAGAGATTAGTACCAACCTCAGTGACTTCAAGGCTGCAGTGAAGGCGATCCTAATCATATGTATCTCCATTTAATGAACCTGTATAGTCTCTGAAAAAACCCGATTCAGTTAGCTTATGGCAGGCGATAGTGAACTACTGTAAACTTAACCTAGTGGCAGTCCCAGTTGTAGCTGCTGAGTTGGGTACAGACCTTCACTAGACAAGTCAACACAAACTCTGTCACTGGGCTTGTATCTATTCGTCCTCTACACACCTGTTTTCAGTCCCCATAAGAAACTCCTGTTTCAGAAGCAGTTCACATTCATATTCAATGGACAGCAGCACATATTTACGATCCTGCCTCTGGGCTGTGTTAATTCTCCTGCTCTTCAGTGCAATATAGTCTGAAGGGCTCTTGATCATCTGGACATTCCACAGAATATCATACTGGTCCTATATATTGCTGACATCAGATTAATCAGATCTGGAGACCAGGAGGTTGTAAGTTACCTGGATGTGTGTCAGAATATGGGAGAAAATCCAGTAAAGATTCAAGGGCCTGCCCTTTTGAGTAAAGTTTTAGGGATCAAGTGATCTGGGTCATGCTGAGATATATCTTTGAAGGCAAAGGAAAAGGATAAGTTACACTTTGCACATCCTATCACTAGGAAAGAAATATAGTATTTGGCAGGTCCCTTTAGATATTGAAGATAACACATACCACTTTGGTTACATTGCTCCAGCTATTTACTGAGTGACTAAGAAGATTGCTAGCTTTGAGTGAGGCCCCAAGCCAAGGGAGGGTTTTGAGGAAGGTTTATTAGGCTGCCTTGCTGCTTGGATCATATGACCTGGCACATGCTGTACTGTGTAGTAGATAAGGACACTATGTGGATGCTAAGCCCCAATGCAAGAGTCACAGCATTCCTCTTCCAGACTTTTGACTGCAATCCTAGCCATTCATCAGTGCCAGGAGTCCATGGAGATTCTTAGCCACTTCTCTCTGCACAATTACCTGGTGTACTGCAGGTATCCACAGTATACAGTGATGCTATGTGGAGTTTCTCCCAGCTTCAGTGGGAGAGTCATAGCATTCACTCCTTGGGTTCTAGGGCAAGACCCTGCCATCTGCAGCAGAGTCATATTTACAGCTGAAAAATAGCTTCTAGAATGTCACTGTCCCCTGACCATAGGACAGGAAGCTCCTGACCGTGGGACATCAAGTAACTATGCAACCAGAGATTCCCATCACAAGATAAAAATATTTTTATCTACCAAGTCACGCAATCAGGCAGCAACAGCAGCCACCCATTGTATGATGGAAGTGGCACATCCAGAATGGGGCTCAAAAAAGGCCTGAAGGGCATAAGTAATTGACACAAACAGGGGACCAGATCTCCATGTACATGTTTCTATTGATACAACACTTTAACACTTTTTTTTCCCTTCACTCAGCACTATGACCTTGTAAGGGGATACCTGAGACTAAATGATAGAACAGGAGTAAAAGAAACCCAGTCCTGGTTCTCAGATTGGTCGAGTACGTTGATGAAAGCCAAATGTGGACTTCTGCCACCACCCTCTAGCCAACTCAGAAGTGGCCCTTGAAGACAGAACAGGAGACATTCCCCAAGTGGGTAGAGCTTGAAGCAGCACTTGCTAATCAATTTCATACCTAAGGAGAAGTAGTTAAGGACATACATGGGACCCATGGGCATTGATGAATAGCTGGACTGGTGGTCAGGGGTCTGGAAGAAGCAATATATTGAAAGATAAGGAACAATCTGGAGAAGCAGCATGTGGATGAACCTGTATGAATGTGTCTCTGATCAACGCCTGTAGGGTATCAGCCACAGAATAACCACATGAATAAAATGGTTTGACCAGTAGATGTCAGCCATATCTGGTCCTCTGTTACCCAAATGCTAGAAAAATAGACCCATGAATGGAGTAGCAGAGATGGAGATACCAATCAGAAGTCCAGGTTGTTACCAGGCTGTAACAACCTGGACATCTGATCCACTGACTATTAACCAGAGGTTCCTGTGACCACTCCTCGTGTTTGATTAATATGCTAAAGCAGCTCACAGAACTCAGAGAAACATTTTACTTACTAGATTACTGGTTTATTATAAAAGGATACAACTCAGGAACAGCCAGATGGGAGAGAGACACAGGGCAAGGCATGGGGAAAGGAGCTTCCAAGTCATCTTCACTCTCTACATCTCCAACGTGTTTGTCAACCCCAAAGCCCCTGGAATCCTATTTTGAGAGGTTCTGGTTTCATTATGGAGGCATGATTGATTAAATCATTGGCCACTGGCAGTTAATTCAACCTCCAGCCCCTCTGCCTTCCCCAGAACTTTAAGTTCCACCCCTCTAATCAGAGACTGGCTCTCCTGGCAACCAGCCCCCATCCTTAGTTGATTTCCAAAGCCATCTCATTAACATATCAAAAGGCAGCTTTATCACTCTCAACACGCAGGAAATCCTAAGGGTTTTAGGAGCTCTATGTCAGAAAAAGACCAAATATATATTTCTTATTATAAATCACAACCACACACTCTCTTCTCATTCCTTCTTTTGCAAGAGTTTTGCAATTTCCAGAAGCCACAATGGCATGGGGTGATCACATGAAGCAATGGAAAGATCAGCATTCCATTCCTTTTGACTACCGGGCCGGACAGAACTACTTGCCTCCATTTCGAGTAGTCTTAGACTCTTAGGCATTTTTTTTTTTTTTTTTTTTTGCGGTACGCGGGCCTCACTGTTGTGGCCTCTCCCGTCGCGGAGCACAGGCTCCGGACGCGCATGCGCAGCGACCATGGCTCACGGGCCCAGCCGCTCCGCGGCACGTGGGATCTTCCCGGACCGGGGCACGAACCCGCGTCCCCCGCATCGGCAGGCGGACTCTCAACCACTGCGCCACCAGGGAAGCCCGACTCTTAGGCATTTTATAACTAACACTTATTGAGTTTTCAGTATGCTCTGGGCACTGTTCCAAGTGCTTTACATATATTAGTTAATTTAATCTTTAGCAACCCTATGAGGTATCTATGGGGGTAAAATGGGATATTGAGGCCCAGAGATATTAGAGCATGGCCAAAGTCCCAGAGTTCACAAGTGGCAAAACTTTTTAAATTCTGTTTTCCAGTTTCTGTTTCTTCCCTCAGTGTCAAGGCTATTGCTACCATTTCTTGATGCTGAATCCATGATCATACCTCTCATCTCCCCTTTTTTCACTCTTTTATATTTACCTCTTCTAATGTACTGAGTCTGATAGACCGGGTGACTAAGCTTATTTCCGTATAAATTAAGAGTAAATATGTGGTCAGCAAGTGGTCACTAACTTTGTAACGTCTGTTGGGTTCTTCAGACTCTTTCCCAGACGTATTGATAGTTGAGGTTGCTGGATGAGTGAGTGACTCATGGAAGAGAGACACCAAATATGTTTCCAGAGTAAAGCTTCATTTGAATCACAACCCCTATTGAATGAAGGTACCTTCTCCTGTTTCATGTTTTTCCCCATGTTAAAGCTATTTCAATTCTTTCAAATTTGAAAGAGTTATATTATCAATTTGAATCAAATGCTTATGGTATATGTAGATAAATCCATATTTAAATTTATTTAAAATTTATTATTGCTCTGCACTCCCAAAATTAGGGTAACTGGAATGTGTGTGTGTGAGTGTGTGTGTGTGTGTGTGTGTGTGTGTGTACACGTATATACATATTTAGTGAAAAAGCAGAACTTGAAACTGTAAACCAAATTACAGTTTACGGTGGTTTATTTATTAAACATAGTGAATGTTTTAGAGGTCAAAGCAATTAACCAGAATTTTAAACGATGTATTATTTTTTAAATATAAAACACTACTTTGAATGTGGCTTTGTAAAAACAAAAAAAAAACAGAAAAAAAGAAGGAAAGAAAGCAAAGAAAAAAAGATAAATAATTGCATCCCTAGAACCAGATCTTTTTTCATTGAAGAAAGAATGACTTCTAGGTGTTACGTGTCAGTTGAATTCCATGTAATTATGGGACTATGCCTTTCCTTCTTGTAGTCATTGCTTTTCTACTTCTTTCTTTACTAGTCAAAATGCTGACACATTTCACATAATATATTTGCTCTTTGATGTATAGTGCCGTGAAAATTTGTCAGCTGACTGTTTACTTTAGTTAGGTGTAATAGAATTAAGATGATACATGGTGAGAGACACTATTTAGAAGGGAATATATTGAATTTTCAGGTAGTTAGCTGGATAACTACATCATTAACTTCATATTTATGCACATTCTTCTGTATTCCTCCTGAAGAGTCACTAGCTTGAGACTTGGCCCAACAGCTACTAACAAGCAAGCTTCCTGCAAGGATAAACGCTACAAATAAAGCATCTTGTTTTCCATTAAGTTACATTCAAATATCCATGTACTGTACCCTGTAATTAAGTCAAATATCAATTTTAATCACTGCATCCTTAGTACATAATTTCTGTAATGCAATTGCATCAGTATAATATCAAGCAGCTAAAATGCCCTAGTTAAATGGAATTTTAACTGCTGGAAATTGAAACACAGAGAAAATCACCATACCTGCACTCAGGCAGTTAAGCTGAGAGATTTATGTTTGGGAAAGTGAGGGTAGAGAGACTGGTTTAATTTGCATATTTAACAAATATGTCGTAAGGGCAATTTACAATGTCCCTCTTAGTCTATGCCTATGGTTTTGAAATAAGGCTCTGACTGTGACATGATTTAGAGAGTTGAAGAAATTCCTTAAATTAAGACTCACACTTATTGGCTAAAAAATTGAGCCTAAAATTAAGTTTGAATGCTGTTATCCCAGAAGATAGCAGAGATTAATTTGGGGGAAAAAAAAGTATCTTCAGTTTTCTAGCTTTCCAAGAAAGGAGTTTGACTGTGCATGTATTATTTAAACTACAACTTGCAGCTCTTCAATTAGAAGCAATTTCAAATGTCAGATTTAAAGTCTGTGCAACATCTCACATAACCGTGGCAGTTGCCTTGTATATCACTTGGCAATAGCTTAACTCTGTTTTAAGTCTAGAGGAAAATATTTTGAGTAGAAATAGAAACTGCCAAATAACAACTGGTGTCACCATATTTTTCGTATTTTCTTTATGTTGACACAGCAGCATATTAGAAAAAATGTCTGGTCATATCTTGGATGTTGCTAGGCTTAGAAACTCCTGCTCCTTTCTTCAACGGGCTTGCTCAACACTCACAGTGACATGGTTCCAAGAAATGGAAATCATCTGTAAGATGTCATGTAGCTGGTGGTTCCAGAGCCTTGATGGAAAATTTACAATTAGAAAAAAAAGAGAAAGTTTTGAAAATCCGTGAATAATTCATCTGACAATTTAGCACAAAATATTCAGCTGAAATACCCCAGCATTCTATATACAAGTGTGTGCTAAAGCTACTCCTTTTTCTTATGAGAGAAGCTAAATAGTTTGCTAAGCACATCTTTCTTGTTGATGGTAGGGATCCTTTCAGAATCCAACTTTGAAACTCCCCATTTAGATTAGGTTCATGCTCATAGTTTTTGAATTATTGATTACTTGAAGGCCAAGCCATCCCAATCTGTGTCATAGATGCATAATTTATCATGATATTTAAAAGCGTGTGTATCTGAAAGGCTTCTGAAACTCTAATCCGATGCCTAATGACAACACATTTTAAGCTTTTTTATGTTTTTCAAAGTCTTGGCAAAATGACAGGGCTTTCTGGTGCAGTGGCCTCACGTGAGAGCTCAGCGTCTTTTAATGTTCCCTTTCTCTCTTTGAATTTTTATACTTTTCTTTTTCTTTCTGATTTGGCTCTTTTTTTTTTTTTTTTTTTTTTTTTTTTCCTTTTCCAGAGTCCTTCACAACACTATTCTTTCTTTGGTTGTCTTTGTATTTTTTTTAATACTTTATTTCACAGGCCTCTCTCCATGGTGCCTCACATATTTTCTCTGTATCTCTCTTCTTTTATGCATTCTGCCTTCTTGGATTTCTGCTGCTTGAGAAAACCCTTTCAGCCATTTATTTCCTATTTATTGTCTTACTTTTCTTTGTAGTGAGAGCCTAGTTTAATCTATGACTGGTCTGAATTTTGCCTCAGATGCTTCTAATATTTGCTGCTCCACAGTGAAGAAAAGGGGTAGAAAATGGCCATAACTGCTCTTGCTGGAATGATGAAGTGGAGAGGGGGGTGATTTCAAAATCAGGGGTGATTCAAGCCTTCCTCTTCCCCAGAGGTCAAGTCAGCCAGCATCACAGTGAGGCCTCCACCTTCCCACTTCCTGGCTCCTAACCCTGACAATGGCAACCCCACACTTAGTTGCAAACTGACAGAAAATTCCAACTCGGCAGAGGGTCAGAAAAGAAAAAGGGGCCAAGAATGGCTGGTGAGATGGAAGGAGATAGGTAAGGTCCTTCAAGGCCTGAAGGGCAGGCACAAACGTAAAACTTTCTGGGGGGGGGGTGGGGGGACGGGACAAACAAACAACACCCAGTGTTTCCATTTTAAATGCCTTTTTGGTTTTTTTTGTCTCAGTTGTTTTGAACCTTTCTTCTAAGGCAAGACTTGAGTAATCTTTCTTGGTATGTAATCTTTCTTAGCTCCTTGATCCTGGGTTATGTAAATTTGTCATGAAGAGTTATTGTTTTACATGTGCAACACAAATCGGAGCCCGTGTTTAACTTTCCCCACCATTTTCTAGGGACATGACTGCTGGCTAGAGTAAGAGACTCTTAAAAGCACAGTATTCATAGAGATACTCGTGATGGCAAATTTAGGCCTTTATGCATAACTCTTTTTAGATAGAATTAAATACATTTTCTGAGAGGATGCCTAAGGGGGATATATTTAGAAATAAAGTTTAGAATTTGATTCAGCATTCCTGCATACTTTATGCAGCATGTCTGTGAAAGGACCCTGGGGTTAGTGAAGATAACTTGATACATTAGCAGTATTAAATCTTTTAATAAAATTTTTATATGTAGCTCTTCTATTTCAGAAGATCCAGTTTGACCCTTGGTGAATGAAAAGCCATCTAATGCTGGCCTTTACTTCTTGTCACAGGGAAAGGCTTCTGTTGGCAGGATGTCCTCTTAAGGGGCTTCCAGGCTTCCAGACTGTGTCTTTATACCATCTGCTGCTGACTTCTTATATTGTGTTTCACATGCTAAGTCAAGAGATAGAGTTTTCTCTCTACATGAATTCAAAGGCTCTTTAAGATCCATGCGCCCAGGCTACATTTGAACTAAGGGGCCTGGAATGCCTTCCAATCCCCAGCACAGACAACTGGCTGAGCTCTCAATTCCTCTGTTAAGGGGGCTCAAATGTGAGCTTCTCTATGAAGCCTTTCTTAGCGAACTCCTAACCAGGCAAATTGGCCACTCACTTATTTGGTTCTCTGTATTCTGCATATTTTTCAATCACAGCCCCTAGAACGCTAGAACATCTGAGGTTGGGCTTGAGACAAAATAGGCATTCAGTATTTGCTGACTGAAGGACAGGTATGGATTGTCTGGATGGATATCTGATTGCTAGAAGTTCCCTCACCAGGCCAGCATGCTGGGTTAATTCATACTTCCCGTGCTTTTGCTTACGCATTCTTTCTGACTGGCCAGTGCTTTCACAAGGTGAATAAAGTTAGAAGAAGAGGAGGAGGAAAGGAAGGAGAAAGAGCCAATATTCTTCAAGGATCAGGCATTGTGCTAAGCGCATAACCTTCATTAAGTCCTTTTAACGTTGTAATTACCCTCTGAGGCAGCTACTATTATTATTCCCTTATAGGAAACTAAGGCTCTGAGAGATTAATGAACTTTCAACTAGAGTGGAAATTGATTCAGTCCTTGTCCATTTAACTGCACATCTCAAGCGTATAACCTTTACCATCCTGTATTATCTAATGAGTGGATGCAAAGTAATTTTTCAGATTCTTTAAGGCTATTTCTCCATGGAGCATAGCATCCCCTGAGATTAGAGACATTTCATTATTTTCCCCTCTGTATAGAGTTTGATGAAATTATCACATTGTATTTTATGTGATTATTTAGAAATGTTTCTCCTGTCCCTTGAAGGCATGGATGATATCATGTATCTCTAGTATCTCGACATTTCGTGGGCCATAGCTGAGTAAATGAATGAATGTTCTGACTGCGTACATTCTATCACGTTTATCATATGTTTTGCAGTTATATACTGTAAAGTCGTTTTTCTAGCCTCACCTCTGATGATGCTCAAAATCATCCATTGAATGAATGGAAGAATAAGTAAGGTATAAATATACACAGGTGACCATTGTGTGAAAAGTTTGCTTTCAAGTCTGACCTGTCAAGCTCTTCCAAATTTACATGTCCTTGCGTTGTCTGTCTGATTCCAGCTCAAATTTCAAGACTTGAGATATGTATTTGCTCCTCAGGAAAACTCCCTTCTCCCAATATTTACATCCAGGTGTTATCCTAGTCTGTCAGGAGGTAAGGCTCCTTGTTCTAGCCTCAGTGCCCTGATGATGGTACTTCCCAGGTTGTAATGCCATTGTTTACTTATAGGTCTGGGTCTACAAGTAGACTAAAGCCTGGAGAACAGTTTCCTATTCGACTGTATGTTCTTGTTGTGTGGCATATTTTTAGCACGTTGTCAATGGTCACTGACTATTTTTTGAATGAATGGGTTATTTTGTATATTTACACATGGAAGGGGAGGTCCAAAAAATCGAGAGAGGGAGAAGTTAAAGCTGTTCTTTTATTTTTCTCCCCAGTGTGTGTGACTTGGGTGTATGGGGATTGCAACTGTTAGTAAACTCCGCCATTTTGGAAATAGCCAGTGCTTTATAAAAATATACAGTAAAAACCATTTTAGGCCAGTAGTTGTAAAAATGCAACCCAGGGCTTCCAAAGCTTTCAGCAATAATATTCTTAAATTCCAGCAGATGGTAGTGTTGTTATGAAAGGCTGGAATCCTTAGTTAGGTAAAATAAAACAATTCACACTTATCATAAAGACTGTTTTGTTCCTCTCTCCTTGGAAAAATAAAGAAGAAAGAGTATGTCCAATAATTCTTTTCTCTATAAGACTTAGGTAAGCATTAAAACACTTCTTTTTTAAAAAAAATAATTGGTCAATGTTGATCTATGGTACAAGGGTTGTAAAGGTTTTTATAATGGGTGACATATATATTTATATATGTATTTATATATACTTATATATATTATATATATTTATATAATTTTGTCTCTATTTGTTATAAACACTCCAATATCTGATTTGGAAGGACTCCATTTCTTAAAATATTAATACATTTCTGGGAGTAGGGTGTCAGTGTTTGCCTATACTACCTTTGGATCAAATTGTGAGACCACATTTCCCCCTTGCCTTAGTCTGACTTCATATTTCCTAGTCCTAAATTAAAATGTGTATTGTCTCTTGACTGAGCAGTGAAATGAGACCCAGTCAAGGACTAAAGAGCATTTCAGAAAAGACTTAAGAATGTCTGAGGGGCTTCCCTGGTGGCGCAGTGGTTGAGAGTCCACCTGCCGATGCAGGGGACACGGGTTCGTGCCCCGGTCCGGGAGGATCCCACGTGCCGCGGAGCGGCTGGGCCCGTGAGCCGTGGCCGCTGCGCCTGCGCGTCCGGAGCCTGTGCTCCGCAGCGGGAGAGGCCACAGCAGTGAGAGGCCCGCGTACCGCAAAAAAAAAAAAAAAAAAAAAAAAAAAAAGTCTGAGTACTGTGCAAGAGAGCAAGTTTTTGGTTTAGAACATTTACTAATGGTTTCTAAAGTTAAGCAGTGTTCTATGAAACTATTAAACAATTTCTTAAAATGATATGTTTCTGCTGTGGTAAGAAAGAGGGTTAATTCATCTTCTCCGTAAATCTCTTTATTCTTTTCATGCCTGTTTCCAGTTAGTACACAAATACAGAGAGACACAAAGTTCATGTATAAGCAGGATTGTAGGGATATAAGGATTTTAAAATGAGATTTTTAAAGAAACGGAGGGTTCCCTTAAGCAATTCATTTGTTTTAGTACTATTTTTTGTTAAAGAAAAAAGATTCAAAAAAGTTGACCACATTTTTAAAATGTAGTGTTTTCTGTTTTTAATATTATTAATTGTTCCCAGGCTGCATGAATATTAGACGTTCACATAGGTGACTTTTAACATAATCTGGGGGCATAACTATATGTATATAAATGTATAGGTAAATCTACTCAACTCTGAAATGAGTTTTGAAATGAGAAAACAGGATTTGTTGCATGTACTCCTTTTTAAGGCCCTTTAAGCTATGTAAAATATATTTTATTGTGGAAAATCATTGGATGTTATGATGCAGATTTTTTTTCTAGCTGGTGACATGGGGGGTAATATTTTTCAAAGAATTCCTTTACTATTTTAGAGTGTCTTTTTAAAATAAGGAAACTTTTACTAACAATGATTAAAAGATAATTTTAATATAAAAATTAATATCCAAAGCCTTTCAAGAATATACCAAGTATTAGAAAACTAGTTTGTGAAAGCTGATTTATAGGACATTGACTAAAATAAAATTTATTCTTATTAATTTAAGTTATAGCTGCATTTAAAATATCATGAAATGTATGAATGACTTCATTCCAAGTGAAAAATCATTCAGCAGAGTCAAACTATAGTGCTTTCCAAAGGAATTTCCTTTCAATGGCTTGCAGATGCTGTTGTGTTCAATGCCAGTGAAAAAATGAATTCAGTTTTAAGACATGAAATTAATCCCCTGAGTGGATTAAGTGTTTTCACTATCATGGAGAAAAAAAAAAAATAGTAAAAGAGTAAAAACAGATTTTTTTAAAAATTATTTCTGAAAATGTTTACTGAATATTTTAATGATATTACTAAAGCAGTCCCTTGAATTCAAAGCCCCACCCCCCAAAATCACTTTTCTCTTGGAGAAAGTGTTTTTAGAATGGAGAAAGAAAATTCCCAAATCCTGTATTTGCCTTTATTTTTTTTTTTCAATCAGCATTTAAAATTTTCAAATAGACTATATGGAAAAAACAATTTAGATTTCTGAAAAATAAACATTCCTTTAAAAGGCATAAAATGTCACTAACCTATTTCAAATGTATGCGTCAGTGCTTCACACCATGGTCCTCTAGTAACAGCATCACAATCTGTTGGGGATCCTTGTTAAAATAAGGTGAGTGGAACTCCGGGATTTATGGCCCAAGGTGTCTTGTCATAGGAATTTTAGGGACCACAGTGATTGAAACACCAGCAAGAATCTCATTCTTACCAGCTTGTTGAGTCTTCTCACCAAGACCTGGACAGCTGTGTAGTGAGGGTAAGAGGCAGCTAACTACAAGATGTCACTGAGTAATGGGTTTAAACCTTTAAAGAAAGAATTTCATGGCACGAAAGGAGCTTGTTAAGAACAGAGTCTCAATTCGTTTAACTGTTAGAATAGGCTTTAGAAAATACAGACACCTAGACCCCATCACAGATCCTAAAGCAGAATCTGACTTGGTCTCACCTGATCCTAGAGCCTTTCCTCCAATAGTCTCCCAACCCATTTGGTGCTCTGAGTTCTAGGAAGGCTGAATGTTCAGTTTTTCCAGGGTACCATTTGCTCTCTTGCCTCTAGACCTCCACACAAAATGTCTCTTCTGCCTGAAATATACTCTTCGCTGCCCCTTTCCCCATCCCTACGCCTCCTTCATGCCCTTGACTCTTTCTGCAGACAAGGTGCCTGGGCTGTGTGCTCCCACAGAACTTTGCCTTTCCCGTCTCAGAATAGTTGTAACCACCTCTTTATTTGCTTACCTTCCCTGATGGATTGTAAGCTCCCTGAGGTCAGGAAGCTTGACCCTAGCTCACTGCTCTCTCAGTGCCCAGCACAATGCTACAGCCTCAAGAAATATTTACTGAAGGAAAGATCCATTCTTTTATTTTTTATTTCTTAAGGGTGCTAGAATTCTGATAAATCACTCAGAAGTAATAGCATGCCAATATTAGCGTTTCCTTAGTCATCTATCAAGTCTTTCCCCCACTAAAATTAGGGGGTGTGAATGAAGTCTTGGGGGTCTAAAAGGAAAATTTTCCTTTTAAAGAGGCTGGGCATACGCATTATACCAAGTTGTCCTTTGGCATTTTAAAAGATGGTGTTAACTTTAGAATTAAGACATGACCTAAATGAAGTGCTAGAAACTGGACCAGAATTCAAAGAGGAAGAAAAGAAAGGAGTTGAGGGTGAAGTTAATTGTAGCCTTCTGCCCTGGACTCCCCTCTCTGGCTCAGGTACTCTTCCCCTCATACCCACCCCATCTATGGGGTCAGTTCTGCTCTAGAATATGAGACCAATTCTAACTTCGATGCACGGGAGTTTAAATGTTGGTGTAACTGAGTTCTCAGGGAAGCTCACCATTTTCCTCTGACCTTTGGTTTCATCTTTAGAAAATGTAGTGCCCGCCCTGTTATGAGATCAGTCCTCCACTTACACTGCACTAGTGGAAACTGGGTGCAGAGCGGCATCTCTGCAGTTCCTCCCCACCCAGCCAGGGCTCCGGTCTGATGGTAGCTGGCCATTCCTATTCATGTCCAAACAAACACAGAGACACCCAGCTCTTGAGCTATGTGAGCACGTGGTCCCTAACCACTTCTCAAAACTCTAAAAATAAACATCCCTAGGTAGCTCTTTCTCTCTTGTCACTTTCTCCAGATGCTGATTGTGGAATTCCTCAGTTCTTTTATTATCAACATCAATTCCAGATGACTCATTACCCTCTATCCAGAACATGAAGTACTCACATCCATCCTGCTCGTAACGTGTGTTTCATTTGCACGTGGTCCAAGAAGAAACCTAGAAGCAGTAGATCATAAATACTGGCATTTCAGTCATATGACTCCCAATTGTTTTCCCCTAAAGTTCAGAATTGATTCAATTTACAATGATTGCTGCACATGTAATATTCCTATGTAATACAATATTTTAAGAGTACGTTAACTCGTGCCTTATGAGATGGGGTCTGTCATAGATATACAAATAGCAGCAGCTCGGATGATCAAGGATGATCAAGAGTTCAAAAAGAATGGTATTATCTTTCCATCACGACTGCGTGTGAGATCCATACGCCAAGTATTGCCTGGCTCCTGCCTGTGGGTGTCTGCATTCTGTGTCATATTCACTCTTTGTAGGCCAGTTAATGAAAAAGACGAACAAATGTTAACTTCAGAGTTCAGATTCCTTTCAGAAAAAAGCGTAATATGTATAGCAAAATTGTTCATGCTAAGAGAAAGATCATACCAGTTTATAAGAAAACAATTTTTTAAATAGTTCATAAACAAGCCTTTTATAAAACCCTCTTGGGCCTTTGTGACCTTCATAAAATATCCTCGTTGATCAAAGAAGAAATAAATCAGATGTATAAACCAAATTTTCTCTTACAAAAAAAAACCAAACAAAAACCCACGGGTGAGACTGTGTTAAAATAAATTCCACAGGATTTATAGGTAAGAGATACTGCAGTGCCAGTAGTTTCGCATCACTGTGCTAAACGCTGAGTTTTGTTGGCAGTAGCAGGATACATATTCACTTGTAATTTTGCACATGTTTATTTACTGACTACTATCTCCTTGACATTGCACTAGACACTTGACACTAGACACTCAAGGGGTTGATCCTGGCTGTGAAGGAATCACAGGTGTTTTATTTGCAGCCGACCGCTGCTTTCCTTTAACTCTGGTCCCTGTCTGAAAAATCTGGGCTAGGAGCAGTAGAAAAGAGAAAGAAAAAGCGAGAAATGTATTTTTCATGAAGAACCATTCTGCAAAGAATGCCTTAGTTTTTCCTATTCTCTTTTTGTCCTGAACGTAATCTTATTTATCTGAAGTTGGCATTTCTTCTTTACCAAATGTTTATTTTTTGCCATTGGTTTATTCTTTGTCAAATGTTACTATTTTGTTGATATTCCCTATCATTTGTTTAGCCCATATACTATTTACTGTAATCTGTGTATACACTGAAGCAAGATGGATTTGAGGTTGAGTCTCTCAGGGCCTGGCTTTACAATCTCCTCTGCCTACTACCCTTAGGATTGAGTCAGTATCTTGAAAGAGAAACCCACCTCTGCAGGCCTGTTAGATTTTTAGGATTGTTGCATATCACAATTTTATTTATTTTTTTTAATTGAAGTATAGTTGATTTATAACGTGTTAATTTCTGCTGCACAGCAAAGTGATTCACACACACACATATATATTCTTTTTAAAATATTTTTTTCTGTTATGGTTTATCATAGGATATTGAATATAGTTCTCTGTGCTATATAGTAGGATCTTGTTTATCTATTCTACATATGATAGCTGACATCTGCTGACCCCAACCTCCCTCTGACTCCACCCCTCTTCCCCCTCATCCCCCTTGGCAACCACAAGTCTGATACATATAACGATTTATATATAAGCTGTAGCTAATATCTTACAACTATTTCATAGTCTGAGTATACTCACAGTGATAGTTGTGGTTGGCCGAAGAACCTAGAAGATCAAAGTCTTGGGACAAACGTTTATCGCTTTATAGCCAGATTGGAAAAATATTCTCTTATAAAGGGTTATAATGAATTTCTCCTTATATGTCTATACAAATATTTTTATGTTTGAAAATAAATTTATTTCAATATTTTAATGATGAAAACTCAATGTTTTTCACTTCATATAAAGACTCCAGGCTCCTCTCTACAGATGTTTTGTAAAATTCTCTTTCTTTAAAAAAAAAAAATTATATATATATATAATGTTTAAACAAACAGATGAATAGCTTTGTAAAAAAAAGTATGCAAGGATAATTAATGAATCTCTTAATTTCTTAATTATTCTTTCCTCCTGTGAACTATGGGCAGTGATTTTTTAATTTTAAGTAACAGTTATTCAGTTAAATGAATTGTCTATTTTCAGCCAATAGATCTTTCTTGGTTTCCCACTGTGTCTGAGGCACTGAGTCAGGGGCTGGGATTAATCACCCGGTCAGGGAAAATTTCCAACAATCTCTAGTGTCTGGAATCGCATGAAACATTTCTTCATGATAACATCATAAGATTGAGAGGGAAGAGTTGCCTTGCTGAATTATTAACTGCAGAAGTGGGAAAATACCTTCGATTGCAAAAAATTATCCATTTACTAGATAATCTAAAACTTTATCATTTTGTAGAGAAGCAGTCCATACTGTTATTCTATGTGCCATTTATACAGCTCTTTTTCAAAACAGAAAGATTTACTGATGGGATGCAAACTTCTGCTTTTAGAAATTACCTGAATTGTGCCATGGACAAATTTCTGTTTGACTATAAAGCTGTTATCACCAATAAATCATTGATTGAGGTAAAGATTTCAACCATCAACTTTCTCTGTGACGCTTTTACATTTTTCATTACGTTTTGAGATTATGTTGTAGCCTAGGCCAGAAGCCTATTGCTGAGAACTAGAAAGATGATAATTTAATGAGGTATAAAACATATACACAAATTGCAACATCAATGATGATATCTTAATAGCGTAAGAGGTCTGCATATCTGCATGATAAACTGGAACATAAAAAGATACAGCATGTAGACGTCAAGCTTGTAAATCAGCAAACCAAGGGCCAGGCTTCACAACATGGAGCAGAGTCAGTTTGCTTCAGTTTTCTTAAGAAACAAATTCAGAGTGTACAACATTTATAGACAACTATTTTCTTATTTTAAAAGTAAATATTATTCTAAAAGTCAGGCTGAGCTTACTTCTTCGTTGAAATAGAACAACATAGGTCTTAGAATGATGTTATTTTTTTAAAAATAATTTTTCCCATTCAAGGTTAGATGACAGGGACTTACCTGGTGGTCCAGTGGTTACGACTCTGTACTCCCAATGCAGGGGACCTGGGATCGATCCCTGGTCAGGGAACTAGATCCTGCATGCTGCAACTAAAAATCCCGTACACGAAGATCCGTGTGCCACAACTAAGAGCTGGCACAGCCAAGTAAATTAAAAAAAAAAAAAAAAAAAAAGTTAGATGACAGAACAAGAAGCCACTTCTTTGCTGAAGCAAAGGGAGAGGGGAGAAGAAATGGGTGTGGAGTGGGAAGGTGATCCTTTTCAAATATGGAGATCACCACCAGTCTAGTCCCCACTTCCTCAGTTTAATTAAGGGATCTCTGAAACATAACCCAACCAGATCCATTTATTTCAGAACTGGAAGACTTTCTGAGAACGTCTTCCTAAACCTTTGGTTCTGAAAGTCAGTTCTATTTATTGCCATACCATTCTTTCCTTACCTTCCTAGGTTTAAATCCAGCAGCTATAGCAGCAGCACTAGCAGCTTGCTGAGTGCCCTAGATGACCTCTGACACATGAGGGCTCCACAGCCTGTCAAACAGAAAGCTGTCAATATTTTTAGATTTTTATCCTGAAATTGGAAAAAAAAAAAAAAGTCTATTGGATTATGGAGGATACCACCTTAAGAATGATTGCATTTTATTAACATTTTTAGGAGAAAGATAAAAAATGAAGTAGCAGTGTATTATAGAGGTAGATACAAGGTTTGGGTTTCTTTCTTTTTTTTTTTTTTAAGCCAGAATTCATAGGTTCAGTTCTCATATTTGCTAGTTAATAACTTGATAAATTATTTTCACTATATTTCCATCTCTGTCTGTAAAATGGGAATTATAATAATGATAATAGTAATAGCTATCTCAAGGTTACTTTTTTACTTAGAATAAAACCTGGTGCACAAATGTTGGACAGCTCAGCCCTTTCCTTGAAGACTTTCTCCGATTAACCAGGGCCACTGGCATACCTTGGTTGGTGTGTATTTCACTTGTATTAAAAACATCTTTGTAATTATTTTTTTTTGTTTGTTTGTTTTTGTTTTTTTTTTTTTGTGTTACGCGGGCCTCTCACTGTTGTGGCCTCTCCCGTTGCGGGGCACAGGCTCCGGACGCGCAGGCTCAGCGGCCATGGCTCACGGGCCCAGCCGCTCCGCGGCATGTGGGATCTTCCCGTACCGGGGCACGAACCCGTATCCCCTGCATCGGCAGGCGGATTCTCAACCACTGCGCCACCAGGGAAGCCCTGTAATTATTTTTAAAGCTTGACACTTTCATACAGATTAAGGAAAATCTAGAGAAAAACTTGCTTTGAAGACAAAATGTTACTATATAAGTTAATAGTATTCCTCTTAGAATGTGTTTTCTGTTGAAAACTTCATTCTGTTAAAAGGAAAGCACATTCACAATCTCAGGGTTTCCAACTAAGTTAAAATTTGAAAAATATTTGATTGTTAAAAGTTTTACTACATGTCAAAACTAGAATTTTTATTATAATTTGATGGAAAATTTTTTTCAAGTTTATTTTTTATCATCAAAACTAATAGGTAGAAATTTTGTATTTTCATTAATTTTGGTAGTTGTTTCTCTCTTGTAGAGAAAAAGATAGAAAAGACAGAATAAATTTGGGAAAAAACAGATATTTTCTATATATGCAAATAGAACTAAGTAAAGTTTAATTAAAAATCCAAATACGCATTCCAGTATTTCCAAACTTGTCTGAGTTTTAAAAAGCATCACCCAGAGTCTTTTTTGATAATTCAGATTCCTAGGGCTCATTCCAGAGCTATCAAATTAGAAGTTCTAAGAGAGTTTGTAATAACAGTCTAGGTGATTCTTATGATCAGATAAGTATGTAAAGAACTAACTTAAACAAGTGTTTCTCTGAATTAAACATGTGTTTTGAGACATTTAATCAGTTAAAGGGCTTTCCTGGTGGCAGCGCAGTGGTTGAGAGTCCGCCTGCCAATGCAGGGGACGCGGGTTCGTGCCCCGGTCCGGGAAGATCCCACGTGCCGCGGAGCGGCTGGGCCCGTGAGCCGTGGCCGCTGCGCCTGCGCGTCCGGAGCCTGTGCTCCGCAACGGGAGAGGCCACAGCAGTGAGAGGCCCGCATACCGCAAAAAAAAAAAAAAAAAAAAAAAAAAAAGATCAGTTACAGACCACATGGGCTTTCTGAGAGAGAGGTTTGCGTTAATAAGAATAATGCATTAGTTTGAATAGTAGTAGTTTTCATTTTATAAACAAAACTAAATTATTTTAATTTCTTTTAATCATCTCACATATTCAAATTAGTTATATTTAAATTTGTAATTTCCTCAGATTCATAAAATGTTTTGACTCTCTGACAGTCAAAAATAAGAAGTACAGACCATAGCTAAGGAGATTTTTAAGTATAAATCTAGTGTTGCTGGTTTAATTTGTGAAGGGATTTTAAATATTGATTTTTTTTTTTTTCTTTAACAAATGACTTAAACTATCTGCACGTTGGTGCCTGCCAAGCTATTGTGTGAAATTTTACCAGCTGGGAATTATACCCTCATTCTCTGGTGTGATTAACACTTCCAGCTGTAGAATAATTAAAATGTCAATCAGTTCTGAAACAGAGCAGAACAGTCTCCCATTTGATCACCAGTTGGCAGGCCGACTGAGGCGTCCAGCTCTCATCACAACGACGTGAACTCGCATCCCGCCCCTCTCTTTTCCTCCACACACGGAAACACACACTCTGAAGGGTGAGTTTGGGTTCTTCTCAAATTTGGTTCTTCTCTCTGCCATCCATTTTTCAAAGTGTGTTTTGTTGATTATCTTTAAGGAAAGTTGGGAGGGGAATGAGGTCAGAAGCTTAAGGGATTGTTGAAGATAAGTGTTTCTGAATAGTACAGATTTCTTGGACCATGTTAACATACATTTAATTAATTTTTTCCTCCTTTGTTGAGATATAATTTGCATATAACGTTGTGTGGGTTTAAGGTGTACAATGTGTGGATCTGATACACTCATATTGCAAAATGATCACCACCATTAGCTAACACTTCCACCACTTCACCTAGTTACCATTTTTTTGGTGTGGTGAGAACATTTAAGATCTACTCGTTTAGCAACTTTCAAGTAAATAATACAGTATTATTAACTATAATCACCATGCTGAACACTAGATCCCCAGAACTTATTCATTTTCTAACTGGAAGTTTATTTAGTTTTAAAACTTCTGCCTTCCTGACCTGTTGGCACTGACCTGATATACCTCCTTCCATACGTAACCTCCCATCATCACCTTCTATAATGATCAAGCTTCTAGGCCTAGAAGAAAACAAGAGATGGGAAATAAAATCCACAGAGGTTGTTGAAGGATTAATGCTTCAGAATGTTCTAGAGTCTTCAGTCTTACACCAACATAATGGCTAAAAATGCAGTGTGGAGGCAGAAATTTAGATCCATACATCTCTGAATGTTCTAGGCCCACCTCTGCTTCTTAGATATTCTTTATAGGTCTTAATGCCTGGAGTCAGCGGCAGCAGTGTGGCTTTAATGTTTTCCTGTTAGAGTTCTTTTAAACTTAATTAAGCCTTTAATAGGAGTTTTCTTTCCCTTAGAGAGTTACTGTGAAGTTTAAAGTGGCCTTAGAAGTAAATACTCAAAATACCTGTTCCATCAAACATCTTTTTGAGCTTCCTATTTTACTCAGAGGAATATTGCTAAACATATATATGAACTCTTTTGGATAAATGTGATACTCACTCTAGGTAACAGTCTCTAAGACTTCTATGGTGGTTATTTTAGTGGTTTCTTTTAAGTCTTTTAAGAAGAGGTGGTATCAGAATGCTAGTAAAAAGGGGGCTGAATTGGTGAAAGCTGAAAGGTTGGGTTTCAAAGAAAGGTCCTCTCATTTGAAGGAACCTGAGTGTCTCTTTAGCTAGCGCCTGCTTTGCTGATAGGCTGAGCCCCAGGTGACGTGGTGATGCCCCTGTGATTTATATGCTCCCACTTATACCACCCAAGAGTGCATTTATAGACTGAACTCTTTAGGGTCCCTTTCCTCATTGTTTCCCCTCCTTTTAAAATAGTTGTGCACACAAATGATACTTATTAAGTATTGGGACTCCTAAAAAATTTACTCCTTTTACTATTTTTTTCTCTCTCTTCAACACTAACCCTCCTTATTCTAAAAGAGGAGATAAGGCAGCTGTAATCTTGATTTAGGTTTATGGGCAACAGAATTATTTTACTGATTCTTGGAGTCACTATTCCTATACATTAAAGGTAATCTTTTCCTCTGATGGCTATGCATGCATCGGGCGGCTGAGATTCTATCAGCCAGTGCTACTCTGCTGACCCCTTACGATTCATGCTTGAAAAGGAAATTTGGGATCCAATAAGGGAGGTGAGACTATGGCTCAACGAAAGAAATTGCCTTTTAAAAATGACAGTGAAACTCCTTCAAGTACAAGGTGTGTTTCTTGAGCTGTTAAAAAACTGTAGTTATTGTTGGAATTTTACTCTGGGTAGCAGATATTTTAATGTCGATGTGTCCCAGATGCAATACGCTGAGCTTTTTTTGGAGACCATGGTACATTAGGAAGCCAAAAAATTTAGAGTTATCCCAAAAATGTCAACACTGCATCTGAATGGGTTCAAAGCAAAATCAGTCCATGCCCTGATGCCTGTGCTTTCTCTTGTGAACACAATAACTACAAATGGTGCCAGAGGGAAAAGGGGAAGGGCTTCTGTTGACTTCAAATAAAGGCAGTGGGCTTCCCTGGTGGTGCAGTGGTTGGGGGCCTGCCTGCCGATGCAGGGGTCACGGGTTCGTGCCCCGGTCCAGGAGGATCCCGCGTGCCGCGGAGCGGCTGGGCCCGTGAGCCGTGGCCGCTGAGCCTGCGCGTCCGGAGCCTGTGCCCCGCAACGGGAGAGGCCGCGGCAGTGAGAGGCCCGCGTACCGCAAAAAAATAAAAAATAAAAAAATAAAAAATAAAGGCAGTACCTGACAAAAGAGAAGCAAATGGTACCTGGATAGGCCATTAACAAAAGCCTTGTATATCTACAGCTGCACTCATTGAGCACTTTGGAAATTAAATAATTGCCAGCTTTTCCACTTTGGGACAAAAAAACATTTGTGCTAAACAGCTAGAAAGTAAATGCAGTAAACATATTTTTGCAGTGAATAGAATTGTTTTATATTTTGGGGACTGACTGTGAATTTCTACTGCTTCTCGATTAGCAAACTTTTGGCAGTTCTCGAGTCTTCAGACATTAAAATGCCCAAACAGATTTTTATTCTCAGGCTGAGCACCTGTACTTTTTCCCCATCCCTCTAACAATTATCCTCAAAACGTTTGAAAGCACTAAAGTAAAACGTGTTCTGAAAACTCATTCGGAAACGTTTTACCTGTGAGACTTTAATAAGCATGTAAATAAAAAAAAGTACTGGGTGGCTGTCAGACTTCATTGAAGCAGGGGTGAGAACACAGTACATGTGTAATGACTGTTTTAGCTGTTGGTGGGCACGTTCTAAGGCCGTGCCTTAGGACCACTCAGGGTTTTATTGCTGTATAATAAGGCTAGGAAAAACAGATGTTTGTGCAGAGCCTCTCGGGTTTCTCTCTTAGTAGTGACACTCCTGCTCCTTTTTTTTTTTTTGAAATCAGTAAATTTCTAAGAGACTTCAAAGTCCTCAGCAATAAATTTCTCCATTTTCAGTTCTAAGAGGCATCTCCTTCTGAATTTTTTAATGTTATTATATTGAACTCCTTTGGAAGGTTTTCCCTTTAAATGATAATTTTGTATATTTACACTTTGACTTTAGTAATTCTTTTATGATTAGGAGATTGATTATATTTGTTTTGTATGCGTCCTTTCAATGTTATTTGTCATTATAATTAGATTAATTAATAGAAATCATTTTTTTAATCTATCAACTTTATACAAAACTTGAAAATTCAGAGCAAACCAGTAAGTAAAATAGTTTAATTTTGCACTCGCTTATATCTTGGGTGTAATGCAGGATTTCGCAAATCTTCTGTGATTATATGTGTGTGTTGTGCATGTATGTGTGTGTATAAAATATAATGTATTTTATCATTACAATTACACTTTTGAATTAAAACATAGTGGCAGTGTATTCGTTTCCTGTTGCTTCCAGAACAAATTACCACAAAGTGGCTTGAAATGATACACATTTATTGTCTTAGAGTTTGGGAGAGGAGCAGTCAAAACTGGGTGTCAGCAGGGTCACCTTTCTTCCAGAGGCTCTAAGGAAGGACTTTTTCTTTTTCCTTGCCTTTTCCGTTTACTAGAGGCTGCTTGCATTCCTTGGCTCCTGCCCCCTCCTCCATCTTCAAAGCCAGCAATTGCATCTCTCTGGTCTGTTTCCATATCAGCACCTCTCCTTTCCTCTGACTCTGACTCCTACTGCCTCCCTCTTATAAGGACCTTGTGATTACGTTGGTCTGTCCTAGATGATCCAGGACACTCTCCTTACCTCCACCTCAGAATTCTTCACTTAACCACGCCAGCAAAGTCACTTTTGCCATGCAAGTACTATATCCATAGGTTGTGGGTATTAGGACTTGGACATCTTTGATGGGGGTGTTGCGGGGCAGGTTATCATTTTGTCTACTCTAGGCCTCTTAGTGGCGCGAAATTCTGTAATAATACAATTCTCACTACTCACAGCTCCTTTTAGCAACACTTCCCATGATTTCTTAACTCCTGAACTTCAGAGTTTTTATTTTATACAGTTCACCTATTACCTTAGGTAGCCATCCTGGGTATACATGAAATAATGCTGATACGGCTTGACACACCTACGTTTCCACTTTGGGACTGTCTTTACTCCTTTCCCCTCCCCGTGTGAGGTAGAAACTCTACTTGTAGCACAAGCTTCTTCCACTTGCATATATTTTTTCCAGCGCTACTTCGGTCCCCTGAAACTCAAGTGAACTTTCTCCTGGAGGTGCCTCTTCCCTTAGAGGACCTTACAGTGGAGGTGAATTTTTTTTCTATCTCTCCTACTCAAGGTGCAAGGAGGGGCAGCCTCCTCCTTATTCCTTGATGCCTCTTCCAGACCATTATTCCACCACCACTGTTTAACAATCTCTCGTCCCTTGAAGTTGATGACATCTGATGGTTACTTTCCTCTCCCCATTTTGACATGATCTATTTGCTTCCAAGACTACACCTTCATATTTTTCATTTTCTTTATAATTTTATTTTTCTGACTTGCAAGGATTGTTTCTCTCAGAGACTTTATTGTCCATATAGCTGTCGTTGGGCAAAGTAGTTTCACCTTCAACACCAATGACCTCCACTGTCATGACCCCAGAGCCTCCCTTAAGTATGACAACACCTGTAACCTGGAAATTCCTTGGCGCTGACTAGATGGAAGGTGAGGTGGTCCAAGTTTCCACTTTGTGCTCTACCCTTTATCCCTTTCAATGTCTCCCCTCGCCTTGTTCTTTTCCAAGCCTGTTCTTTACTTTCATCTGACCCTCTCTCACCTTCTCTGTTCTCTCCACATCTTAGCCTCTTCTATGTGTCTTTATTAATACTCTAGAACAGTGCTTCTCAAACTATCTGCGAGGTGAAGGCCCAGTTTTTATTTCCAAGTGGGCTGTCAACTGATACGTTAGTAAAGTACAATAAATATGAATTGTTTTGGAATTAAAAAACCAAGACAATGCTAAATACAAAGCAAAATTTTTACTGTAGGATTCAACAGACAAAATTATATTTCAATAAATGTAAGCAAAACAAATAAAATAGGATGAAATCAAGGAATTACAAAAATCAAACATAATGCATTGAAAATGTGCTTGTAAATGACTCATATGCAGAGGTCCTCAACCTTTTTGGCACCGGGGACCAGTTTCCTGGAAGACAATTGTTCCCTGGGGTCGGGTGGCTGGAGGAGATAGATCAGGTGGCAGGTAATGTGAGTGATTGGGGAGCGATGGGGAGCGGCAGGTGAAGCTTCGATGGCTCACCCACTGCTCACCTCCTGCTGTGTGGCCTGGTTCCTAACAAGCCATGGACCCATAGCAGTTTGCGGCCCGGAGGTTGAGAACCCCTGATATAGAGTATAGCTATATGAGCTGTGTGGCATTCTGCAGTCATAACTCAACGCAAGAAGAAAAAGTTTTAAGTGATAAAACAACTCCCTACATTAACCCCCTATACGTTCACTCTGAATAAACAACGTAAACATAAAATTTTTGTCTTTAATGTGAAAAAATAAGCTTGCTTCTGGCCTGTTAACTTATCTGCTATAGAACATATTGATAACTATTGTACTTGTAGGAGATAATGCGTAACTAAATTGTTTCTATATTATCCTTTCATAACACTTGTAGTAGAGAACTAGTCTCACAGAGGTATGTTGGCAGGTACAGATTTAAAGTAATTTCAGGAAGCTTAGGATATTTGTTTTTAACTTTAATTTAAAATGAAGTAAGTGGGGCTTCCCTGGTGGTGCAGTGGTTGAGAATCCGCCTGCCGATGCAGGGGACACGGGTTCGTGCCCCGGTCCGGGAAGATCCCACATGCTGCGGAGCGGCTGGGCCCGTGAGCCATGGCTGCTGAGCCTGTGCGTCCGGAGCCTGCGCTCCACAATGGGAGAGGCCACAACAGTGAGAGGCCTGCGTACCACAAAAAATATAAATAAATAAAAATACACACATAAAATGAAGTAAGTGATGCTCTATTTTCAAAATTTATGTTAAATTCTTCATCAATAGGTGATTTTAATAATTTATCCTATAAAGTTATAGTTAAATTCAAATTATACTTAGATGAAAAATGAATCCCAAAGCCATGAATTTACCATATATGGAAATTTCTACACATTACTTTGTGGAAGATGACATTCACGATATTCAAGGACATGAGGCATCTGATAATAACTTTTTAAAGATAAGCAATATCAAGACAATCACCATTTTCAGTGATAATTATTGTTAAATAATGGAACATATAACAACCTGTAGAAATTCTGTTCTTTCAAGCCGCTAAATTTCAGTTTTTTTCCTTTGATTCATCTGCCATCAAAAAATACGTTCCATTCCTTCAATGTATGGAAGCATTAAGATAATTAAAGGGGCTTCCCTGGTGGCGCAGTGGTTGAGGGTCCGTCTGCCGATGCAGGGGACACAGGTTCGTGCCCCGGTCCAGGAAGATCCCACATGCCATGTAGCGGCTGGGCCCATGAGCCATGGCCACTGAGCTTACGTGTCCGGAGCCTGCGCTCCACAACGGGAGAGGCCACAACAGTGAGAGGCCCACATCCGAGGGAAAAAAAAAAAAAGATAATTAAAAATACGAAAGATATCAGATAAATGAGCAAGCATGGCTGTAAAATCACATCTTTAGAAGTTTGGGGCCCAACTGAAAATACACTAAGAGTTTATTCTCTAGTTTACACATTTTCAAGAGAACTTTTCCCCTTAATAAATATCATGCTTTGCCACACAATAACAATTTTTAAAATAGTCAGCTTTATAATTATAAAATAAAGCTTGAACTCCAAACCACATTTGCTGACTACGTTTATACATTTCAGAGCTAGTTGTGTTTGTTGGCAATGAGCCTGAAAAAAAAAAAGAAAATCTTCCTTCATATTAGCATCATCTTCAAATTGTAGTTATACTAAAAGAATTGCCATATTAGCAATATCTGTGCATTCAACAAATTGCAGTTAAAAATGTGTCACTGGCTTCTTACCATTATCCGTTCTTCTTACCATTAGCCAATTTCCTAATTCATTTAATAATGTAGAACTATAAATTTTAAAACAGGCTTCATTAAAAAGTCCACATGCCGGGAGACCTTCAAGATGGTGGAGGAGTGGGATTTGGAGATCACCTTCCTCCCCACAAACACATCAGAAATACATTTACATGTGGAACTCCTACAGAACACCTACTGGACACTGGCAGAAGACCTCAGATTTCCCAAAAGGCAAAAAACTCCACTCATACCTGGCCTTGTGGCTGACAGGGTCTTGGTGCTCCGGCCGGGTGTCAGGCTTCTGCCTCCGAGGTGGAAGAGCCGAGTTCAGAATACTGGTCCACAAGAGAACTCCTCGCTCCACGTAATATCAAAAAGCAAAAGCTCTCCCAGAGAACTCCATCTCAACACTACGACCCAACTCCACTCAACAACCAGCAAGCTAAAGTGCTGGACACCCTATGCCAAAAAACTAGCAAGACAGGAACACAACCCCACCCCTTAGCAGAGGGGCTGCCTAAAATCATAATAAGGTCAGAGACACACCAAAACACACCACCGGATGTGGCCCTGCCCACCAGAAAGACAAGATCCAGCCTCATCCATCAGAACACAGGCACTAGTCCCCTCCAACAGGAAGCCTACACAACCCACTGAGCCAACTTTAGCCATTGGGAGCAGACACCAAAAACAACAGGAACTATGAACCTGCAGCCTGCTAAAAGGAGAACCCAAACACAGTAAGTTAAGAAAAATGAGAAGACAGAGAAACATACAGCAGATGAAGGAGCAAGGTAAAAACCGACCAGACCAAACAAATGAAGAGGAAATAGGCAGTCTACCTGAAAAAGAATTCAGAGTAATCATAGTACAGATAATCCAAATTCTTGGAAATAGAATGGTGAAAATGCAAGAAATGTTTAACAAGGACCTAAAAGAACTAAAGAGCAAACAAACGATGAATAACACAATAAATGAAATTTAAAATGCTCTAGAAGGAATCAATAGCAGAATAACTGAGGCAGAAGAACAGATAAGTGACCTGGAAGATAAAATAGTGGAAATAACTACCACAGAGCAGAATAAAGAAAAAAGAATGAAAAGAATTGAGGACAGTCTTACAGACCTCTGAGACAGTAAACACACCACCATTCTAATTATAGGGGTCCCAGAAGAAGAAGACAAAAAGAAAGGGACTGAGAAAATATTTGGAGAGATTATAGTTGAAAACTTCCCTAATATGGGAAAGGAAATAGTCAATCAAGTCCAGGAAGCACAGAGGGTCCCATACAGGATAAACCCAAGGAGAAACACACCAAGACACATATTAATCAAACTATCAAAAATTAATTTAAAAGAAAAAAATATTAAAAGGAGCAAGGGAAAAACAACAAATAATATACAAGGGAATCCCCATAATGTTAACAGCTGATCTTTCAGCAGAAATTCTGCAAGCCAGAAGGGAGTGGCAAGACATATTTAAAGTGATGAAAGGGTAAAACCTACAACCAAGATCACTCTACCCAGAAAGGATCTCATTCAGATTCAATGGAGAAATTAAAAAGTTTTCAGACCAGCAAAAGCTAAGAGAATTCAGCACCACCAAACCAGCTTTAAAACAAATGCTAAACGAACTTCTCTAGGCAGGAAACACAGGAGAAGGAAAAGACCTACAATAACAAACTAAAACAATTAAGAAAATGGTAATAGGAACATACATGTCAATAATTACCTTAAAAGTAAATGGATTAAATGCTACCACCAAAAGACATAAACTGGCTGAATGGCTACAAAAACAAGACCTATATATATGCTGTCTAAAAGAGACCCACTTCAGACCTAGGGACACATACAGACTGAAAGTGAGGGGATGGAAAAAGATATTCCATGCAAATGGAAATCAAAAGAAAGCTGGAGTAGCAATTCTCATATTAGACAAAAGAGACTTTAAAATAAAGATTATTACAAGAGATAAAGATGGACACTATATAATGATCAAGGGATCAATCCAAGGAGAAGATATAAATAACAATTGTAAATACTTATGCACCCAACATAGGAGCACCTCAATGCATAAGGCAAATGCTAACAGCCATAAAAGGGGAAATTGACAGTAACACAATCAGAGTAGGGAACATTATCTCATTTTCACCAATGGACAGGTCATCCAAAATGAAAATAAATAAGGAAACACAAGCTTTAAATGACACCTTAAACAAGATGGACTTAATTGATATTTATAGGACATTCCATCCAAAAACAACAGAATGCACTTTCTTCTCAAGTGCTCATGGAACATTTTCCAAGATAGATCATATCCTAGGTCGCAAATCAAGCCTTGGTAAATTAAGAAAATTGAAATCTTATCAAGTATCTTTTCTGACCACATTGCTATGAGACTAGATATCAGTTACAGGAAAAAATCCGTAAAAAGTACAAACACATACAGGCTAAACAATACACTACTTAATAACCAATAAATCACTGAAGAAATCAAAGAGGAAATCAAAAAATACCTAGAAACAAACAATAATGAAAACACGATGACACAAAACCTAGGTGATGCAGCAAAAGCAGTTCTAAGAGGGAAGTTTATAGCAATACAATCCTACCTCAAGAAACAAGAAACATCTCAAGTAAACAAACCAACCTTTCACCTAAAGCTTTAGAGAAAGAACAAAAAACCCTCAAAGTTAGCAGAAGGAAGGAAATCATAATGATCAGATCAGAAATAAATGAAAAATAAATGAAGGAAATAATAGCAAAACTCAGTAAAACTAAAGGCTGGTTCTTTGAGAAGATAAACAAAATTGATAAACCATTAGCCAGACTCATCAAGAAGAAAAGGGAAACCGTAAGCAAGGTGAAAAGACAACCCTCAGAATGGGAGAAAATATTTTCAAATGAAGCAACTGACAAAGGATTAATCTCCAAAATTTACAAGCAACTCATGCAGCTCAATATCAAAAAAACAAACAAGCCAATCCAAATATGGGCAGAAGAGCTAAATAGACATTTCTCCAAAGAAGTTATACAGATTGCCAACAAACACATGAAAGGATGCTCAACATCACTATCATTAGAGAAATGCAAATCAAAACTACAGTGAGGTATCACCTCACACTGTTCAGAATGGCCATCATCAAAATATCTACAAACAGTAAATGCTGGAGAGGGTGTGGAGAAAAGGGAACCCTCTTGCACTGTTGGTGGGAATGTAAATTGATACAGCCGCAATGGAGAACAGTATGTGTGTTCCGTAAAAAACTAAAAAAAGAACTACCATACGACCCAGCAATCCCACTACTGGGCATATACCCTGAGAAGTCCATAATTCAAAAAGAGTCATGTACCACAATGTTCATTGCAGCTCTATTTACAATAGCCAGGACATGGAAGCAACCTAAGTGTCCATTGACAGATGAATGGATAAAGAAGACATGTATATACACAATGGAATATTACTCAGCCATAAAAAGAAATGAAATTGAGTTATTTGTAGTGAGGTGGATGGATCTAGAGTCTGTCATACAGAGTGAAGTAAGTCAGAAAGAGAAAAACAAATACCACATGCTAACACATATATATGGAATCTTAAAAAAAAATAGGTTCTGTAAAACCTAAGGGCAGGACAGGAATAAAGATGAAGATGTAGAGAATGGACTTGAGGACATGGGGAGGGTGAAGCATAAGCTGGGATGAAGTGAGAGAGTGTCATGGTCATATATACACTACCAAATGTAAAATAGATAGCTAGCGCGAAGCAGCCACATAGCACAGGGTGAACAGCTCGGTGCTTTGTGACCACCTAGAGTGATGGGATAGGGAGGGTGGGAATCTATTCATTTTGTGAACCCCTTTCCTCCAAGATGTTCTACTCAGAGTCTAAACTTTCCACAGGAGCTAGCACTACTCAGTGTCTTTTACCTAATCCAAATAAACCTCTGTAAGATGCACAAAACTGTGAGAGGCATATCACCTAGAAAGTATTTGTGTGTGTGTGTATGTGTATGTGTGTGTGTGTGTGTGTGTGTAAGTGGAGGGGTGATTTATTCAAAATGTATTCACTCAACAATGGTTTTAGGAAGCCACCATGTGACTGGGACAATATGAGGTTCTGAGGTACTGAGGCAAAAAAGACACAGTTCCTTAAGGAACCTCCATACTGTTCTCCATAGAGGTTGTATCAATTTACATTCCCACCAGCAGTGCAAGAGGGTTCCCTTTTCTCCACACCCTCTCCAGCATTTATTGTTTCTAGATTTTTTGATGATGGCCATTCTGACCGGTGTGAGATGATATCTCATTGTAGTTTTGATTTGCATTTCTCTAATGATTAATGATGTTGAGCATTCTTTCATGTGTTTGTTGGCAATCTGTATATCTTCTTTGGAGAAATGTCTATTTAGGTCTTCTGCTCATTTTTGGATTGGGTTGTTTGCTTTTTTGGTATTGAGCTGCATGAGTTGCTTATAAATTTTGGAGATTAATCCTTTGTCATGTTGCTTCATTTGCAACTATTTCTCCCATTCTGAGGGTTGTCTTTTGGTCTTGTTTATGGTATCCTTTGCTGTGTAAAAGCTTTGAAGTTTCATTAGGTCCCATTTGTTTATTTTTGTTTTTATTTCCATTTCTCTAGGAGGTGGATTAAAAAAAGATCTTGCTGTGATTTATGTCATAGAGTGTTCTGCCTATGTTTTCTTCTAAGAGTTTGATAGTGTCTGGCCTTAAATTTAGGTCTTTAACCCATTCTGAGTTTATTTGTGTGTATGGTGTTAGAGAGTGTTCTAATTTCATACTTTTACATGTACCAGTAGGGAGGTTCCTTAAAAAACTACAAATAGAACTACCATACAACCCAGCAATCCCACTACTGGGCATATACCCTGAGAACACCATAATTCAAAAAGAGTCATGTACCAAAATGTTCATTGCAGCTCTATTTACAATAGCCAGGACATGGAAGCAACCTAAGTGTCCATCAACAGATGAATGGATAAAGAAGATGTGGCACATATATACAATGGAATATTACTCAGCCATAAAAAGAAATGAAACTGAGTTATTTGTAATGAGGTGGATGGACCTGGAGTCTGTCATACAGAGTGAAGTAAGTCAGAAGGAGAAAAACAAATACCATATGCTAACACATATATATGGAATCTAAGAAAAAAAAGTGTCCTGAAGAGACTAGGGGTAGGACAGGAATAAAGACACAGACCTACTAGAGCATGGACTTGAGGATATGGGGAGGGGGAAGGGTAATAAGCTGTGATGAAGTGAGAGAGTGGCATGGACATATTTACACTACCAAACGTAAAATAGATAGCTAGTGGGAAGCAGCCGCATAGCACAGGGAGATCAGCTAGGTGGTTTTTGACCACCTAGAGGGATGGGATAGGGAGGGTGGGAGGGAGGGAGATGCAAGAAGGAAGAGATATGGGGATACATGTATATGTATAACCGATTCACTTTGTTATAAAGCAGAAACTGACACACCATTGGAAAGCAATTATACTCCAATAAAGATGTTAAGAAAAAAGACACAGTTCCTGCCTTTAAGAAGCAAAAAACCTCCTGGGGAAACAGAATATAGAGATAAGCAAACAATCATATACGTATTTTACAAAAACACACACACACAACAATGTGACGTCTTAGTGACATTAAAATGTCCAGGATGTTTATAGGAGTTCTAAGAAGATGATAGGCCAGAAATCAGTGACAGTTTACTCATATTTTGTGAGTAAAAACTGTGGGAGAGGAGCGGCTCAGAGTCAACTTCTCCTCATGTATGTCCTCTGTACCTCCTGTGCACAAGCAGCAGGAAAAGGTGAGGGAATACAAAGGAAACAGCAGGCATACACTGTCTTGTCTTCTGCTGTCACCACTGACTGCAAGAAAAGCCAGTGATTTCACCCTCTGTAACACTGAAAGTCATGAATAAAATGATTTTAAAAGTGCTAGGAATATAGTACATATAAACTACTTAGCACCTTGCCAGACACAGAGTAATTGCTTAATAAACGTTGGCTATTTTTAGTTACTATTGATATTTTAACCAATTGTATAAACAGCTCTTTTCAAATTTACTCTATGCTGCCATCTTGATAGAATGAATAGAAGGAGAAAAAAAGGAGGAAAACAATTGGAAAATATTGGTATTGGTGTTTTAAGTGGAAAAATAACACAAGATAGACTCTATCATTTATATTACCCTATTTTTTTGCCATGTGTGCTAGACACATAGACATTGTTTTATTTACTTCTTACAACAATGAGGGAGGGAGGTAGGCTTAACTCTATTTTACAAGTAAGAAAAATAAGAATCAATGAGATTTAAATAACTTTAGAAGGTCATACAGATAGAAAAAGGTGGCACCAGGAGTGGGTCATCTCTCCAAACTCCAGTCTTGCTGTTTTTATACACTCTCTTCTCAAATCAGAAAATAGTAGAACCGTGACTTAGTTCCTACTCTGTGTCAGAAACCGTGTTCAAGGTACTACAGAGAGAACAGTGACTTTTCAGATATCGTCTCTGACCTTATGAGGCTACAAATACAGAGGGAGATGGACAGAAAGAGAGGCAATTGTAAAGCAGAAACACGGGGTGCTGTGGGAGCTTATGGCAGAGCATTTAACCCCTGGGAGGTTAAGGACGATTCTCAGAAGTGATAGCTCAGCTGAGACATGAAGCATGAGTATAAATCAATGTGGTGGAAGTACAAGGAGGTGAATGATGTAGGTAAAGAGAAAAATAGCCTGTGTGAAGGCTCAGAGACAAAACTGGGTATGATGATTTGGAGAATAGGATTATCCGCCAAAAGGACAGGACTGTGGAATGGACAAGCAATAATGTTGAGGGGTCCAGGTCATGCAGTCCCCTTGAGCACCACGATAAAAAAATAATGGCCCGATCCCAATTAGAATATGGACTCTATGACACATTTTAAGCAAGAGAATGAAGTAACTAGACGTCACATTTTTCTTTTCCTAAACTTAGCTTTTATAAAAAGCTATTAGGCTTGTGTAAATAATGAGTAGGTGAACAGCCCTACAGTGAAATAGTCGGGCCAGGGAAAACTGCTATGACTTATACCATCTTCAAAGCTAAACAGGCTTGGTCTGACAAGATGTCCTGGTGAAGTTAACTGTGGAAGGTTATCTGTTTCGTGATCGTTACGGAGGTTTTAAAGAAAAATATGCGTTTAGCACTCAACTGGAATTCTGTGACAAGTTGCTTGCCCTGGCTTTCTGCTTGTGAGGAAAGATTGACAGCAGGGAAGGCAGTTCAGGTGGTTGAGATATGGCTATTTACTGAGCATCCTGAACTGGGCCCATTCCAATAAAGAGGAGAAGGCCATTTTTACAATTTCAGGCTTTTATTTCTGTTCTCAAGCTCGTAATCTGACACCTTACCTTCAGCAGATGATTTTGCCTCCTAATTCACAGAGAAATAAAGGCAATTCCACCATATGAATTCCCTCAACTTCTCTCCCTGCTGCGTACGTTTACTTTCCTCCTCCCCCCAATTTATCCTTTTTATTACACTTGAAGTGGAAGATAATCCCGACTCTTGGTCAGGTCTAATCCTTGATCTTAATCCTCCTCCCATCCCCTCAGTCTTAGATTAGAGCCTCACCAAACCAGTTTTCTCCGTTTCTCTCATCTTCAGCCTCTCCCTTTCTGCATGATTTCTTCTCAAAACCTGTTAATATAGTACTCGTCTTTCTCATCTAAACAAAATTGTTTTTAAAAGTTTCCTTACGTAAAGATGGAAATGCTGGCTGGAGTTCAATGTTACAGAACTCAAGGTTATACCAAATTTGGGGTAAAAAGGGGAAAGTGATGAAGAGGAAGGGAGAAAATTACTTTCTTGATCTCATACTTTCCTATTTCTACTCACTCTCTTACCTTCTGTCTTTAAACGTCTTGCGTATGGTCTAAACTTTGCTACTGTCATTGCCCCATCTTCCACCACTGAAATCCAGACTCTGTCCTTGTGATAGTTGCTTCTCTTGCAAAGATTATTGCAGATTGCCTATCAGGTGGACCTTTTTGAATCTTAGGGGGAAGCGGATGGTTAGAATGGGCTAGAATTGGTATTCCCCTTCCCTCAGGTCAGTTAGGCTCTAGGGAGCCATTTACTAAAACCATCCGCCTTGGCCAGGCATGATAATAACCTCTTAACGTGAGTCGTATCACAACAGGAGGTCCCAATAAGGAACATGGTGCTGCCGCCAAACACCGGGAGAATTCGGGAGGGGCCAAAAGGAGGGAGGAGACGCCAGCCCATAATATGTCCTGCCAACCTCCCAGAAACCCTTGCGCTGGAATCCATCTTGGCTGAGAGATGCACACGTGTGCCACAAAGGACCCGAGTCTGACCAGATGTGGGCACAGCAAGATGACTGGCCAGAGAAAACCCAGAAGGTTAACCCCATTATCATAAAACCTGAGACTGTGAGCCACATGGCAGAGCCATTCTCCTGGGTTCCCTTACCCTGCTGATCTTAGCCTCGGTGCCCCTTTCCAAGAAAGTCTTTTGCTTAGTCAGCACGGGTGTCACCTCGGACAATTCATTTCCAAGTGTTTGACAAAAGCCCGCTCTCGGGCCCTGGAAGAGATACCCCTTCCTGCAACAATACTTTTATTTTTTATACTTAATCCTTATATATATACATATTTTTAAAAAAATATATTTATTTTTGGCTGCATTGGGTCTTTGTTGCTGCTCTAGTTGAGGTGAGCGGGGGCTACTCTTCATTGAGGTGTGCGGCCTTCTCATTATGGTGGCTTCTCTTGTTGCGGAGCATGGGCTCTAGGCACACGGGTTTCAGTAGTTGTGGCATGTGGGCTCATTAGTTGTGGTGCATGGGCTTAGTCGCTCTGTGGCATGTGGGATCTTCCCAGACCAGGGCTCGAACCTGTGTCCCCTGCACTGGCAGGCGGATTCTTAACCACTGCGCCATCAGGGAAGCCTCAATCCTTATATTTTTTTATGCTTTTTTTCTCTTATAACATTGTCCAAGATTTCTAGTAATATTAAATCAGTAGGTGTACAAATTGGCATTTTTTCTTATTCTTTGCCTTGATGAAGATGATTTGATAAGATCTGAAATAGAAAATTTTAGTTATATCCTTGAGAAAATAGATACTGCTTCTATAACTATGTTATTGGAAGAAAAGTTCCATTAACTTACAATGATTGTAGATAAACACAACTTACATCTTTTGTACACTGGTGATCTTCAAACTAAAGTCTAGCTAAATAGATAAATGTTCAGAGTTCCTAATACTATCTGTGGTAAAAAACAGTCCTAAGGACATATATATATATATATTTTTTAAAAATATATAAATTTATTTTTAGTTGCATTGTGTCTTTGTTGCTGCGTGCAGGCTTTCTCTCTAGTTGCGGCAGGTGAGGGCTACTCTTTGTTGCGGTGTGCAGGCTTTTCATCGCGGTGGCTTCTCTTTGTTGTGGAGCCCAGGCTCTAGGGTGCGTGGGCTTCAGTAGTTGTGGCCCATGGGCTCAGTAGTTGTGGCCCATGGGCTCTAGAGCACAGGTTCAGTAGTTGTGGCGCACGGGCTTAGTTGCTCCGTGGCATGTGGGATCTTCCCAGACCAGGGCTCAAACCCATGTCTCCTGCATTGGCAGGCAGATTCTTAACCACTGTGCTACCAGGGAAGTCCTAAGGACATATATTTTAAGGCTGACACTATTCTCTGCAAAGGCTTAAATGGTATTATAACTACTCTACATAATCTATCCGTAAGTTCCTGTCAGTTTACTAAGGAAGTGTCCATTGGAAATAACTACAGTAGAACTAAATTTCATTTAGCTGCATGCATCAGAGGATATTAAATATTACCTTAGTTTTCCATATATCTCTTTATCTACTGCTATTTTGTACAAATGAAAAAAAATCCCTGCACCAATATAAGTGATGGTTTAATAATGATAGTGAAATACCTGGCTTCCTTATTTTTTAAAAACTGCATTGAAATATGATGGATTGTCTAGAAATGCATCCACAAGTACTAAAAATAGGAAAACATCCTTCATGGAAGGATGCTCACCAAATTTAATATGCTGGAAAAAAATTTGATTTGGTGTGGTTAAGCAAAGTACTTCCATGAGAAATGTAATGATCTATTATTTTGTAATCTGGATGACAGATATATGGTGTTTGTTTTTATTATTCTTTATATTTTTGTATGTCACAAATATTTAATAATAATAACAGATAGAATAAAATCTCATGTTCAAACTTTTCCTTCACAATTGTGACCTCATTCTTGCTTCCAGTGTCACTACAGAAAATTCTGAGGTTAATCTAAGTCATTTTCCTTTGTGAAGCTCTGATCTGTCCATAAGCTTTTGGAATTTTCTCAATATTGTTGATGTTCTTAAATGTTACCATAATGTGTCTACATCTGAGTTTTTATTTATTTATCCTACTTGGCACCCTAGGAATATTTCCAATATGATTTATTTAACCTTGCTTTAGTTCTGGGAAATTGTGCATGATTATTTCCTCTCCATCCAGTTTTTCCTCTCCTTTGTCTCTTCATATTTAGATTTTTGACATCTACTAAATTTCACATACCATAACATTTATCCTTTCTCTCTATCTTCCTAATTCTTTCCATGACAGTTTCTTGACCTGATCTTTTAGTTTATTCATCTTCAGCTGTAATCATTCTGCTTTTTATCTTATTATTTAATTCTAATTATTGTCTTTTTATAAAATCTTTCTCCTTTGTGTTTTTTATAAGGGCTTACTTTGTTTTCATTTTCTTTTTCCCCCCCAATGTATTACAGAATATTATTTTTATTTTTAATTCTTATCTGCCTATTTCATTAAGTCTGGTTCACTGAGTTTTGCATGTTCATTCACTATCCTTTATCAGCACTTCACTACTCAAACGTCTGGCTTCTTTCGGCAATGAATACATCTTCCCCTGGTTGTATCCAGTATCTAGGCTGGTAACGTGGGTAAGGCAGAGCAGCGTGTGTTGCTCCTGGCTTGGTTAAGGTGGTAGGACTGTAGCTCGGGGCAGTGCCTGAGGAGTCACGGTCTAAGCTTGATCCCCTCTCCTCTGTCCCATTTGCTGTCTCCCCAACAGGTGGCACTGCCCCTCCGGGAACCTCTGCTCCAGCATTGTTCTCTTCCTACAGCTCTTCTCTGTCAGTTTGGTTATCCGGAGCTCACGGGAGGAGACGGAGGAGGAGAAGGGGACAGGGCTTTATAGTCAGCAACTCAGCCTGCTTTGTCTTGAACATCTCTGATGTCACCATGCTGACCCCAGTGGTCCTGGGCAAGTGCGGCTGCTCTTCCATCAGTAAGGGTGGGGGGGCAGGTGGGCATCTAGGCCCGCAGTGTGGCACTGCGAGAAGGGAATGCAGCTCAGAAGTTCTTCCCCTCAGCCACTCTGCGTGCTTGCATATGCAAACCTCTTCATCGCTGCCAGCTTTTGCCCTCCATAACAGCACACAGCCAATTCGTGGTGCCCAGCATTTTCTGTCTTGACTTTGGTGCTTCAGACCCATGCTTTTTGGTTTTAAACTTCTGCATTGCTTCCAGGGTTGAACTAGAGGAGAAAGTCAGGTAAACAGAGCACAGAGTCTGATCAGGTTTCCAACACCGACGAGCAACACGACGTGGACTTGGCTTGGCGTTCAGTTTGTTTTGCTGAAACTGAGAAGCAAGCAATATAAATAATTCATGCAAATGGGAAGGGGAATACGGTTCCCCAGGACCTCTCTCATCCCTTATGATGGGAGCCTGAAGTCTGCACAGTGGAGGAGCATGCCAATGCAGCCAGGGCAGCCCAGGGCCAGGACTCACTGTCTTTTGCGTTTAGGCTGGAGGAGGGGCCACACCCCCAGACACGGGTCTTCCTACCTATAAGGCAATCCCTTGATACCTCTGTGCTATGTCTTCCGGCTTCATAGAGCCTACAGCAGTCATTGATCTGCAGCATCTGACCTATTTCAACAGGGGCAGGAACCCTAATTCTTTTTTTCCCCATATTTGCATCCTTTACCAGTGACTCAGCCGCAGAAGCCATATTTCTGTTTCTATCTTCAACAGTTTGCACATTGTTAGTACTCCATATACACTTGTATATTATTATTGTTTTGTTGTTTATGAGCAAATAGATGGGAGTAATGGGTTAACGTAAGTGTTAAATATTTGAAATCACAATTCACAAATGAGATGTTTATTTGTGGAACCATTCACATCTGGGACATCAGTCTTTGCATGAATTTTACTCTAGAGTTAGGAAGGGAGGATGCCGCACACAACCAAGGAGGGAATCCAGAGGTCACAAGCAACTTACAAGCGTGGCAGATGCCAGTAAGAGAAAATCTAGGCCAGTTGTCAGGGTCCTGTGAACAAGTGAAAGAGAAAGACAGAGCTGAATTTGTTCAAGTCAGTTTATAGAATCGTGGGACCTCAATAGATTGACTGATAATAGAAAACAAACATAACATAACCTAAGATAACCAAATCTGCCCCAGCAACGTCTGAGGTGACCCCTAACCTCTCTTTTTATCAGTGCTGGGCTGGGCAACCAATGAGTGGGCAGATCTCTCCCATGAAAGAGATGAGAGCAGCACCTAAAGTGTCAAAGGAACTGCTGAGAAGAAGGTCCAGCTTGATGCACTGCAAGCCTCCAGGGGTCTGTGGGACAGGTTAGGACCATCTCTCCCCTAACTCCCAGGTAGATGAGAAAATATTTTCTATGCAGTGTTAGAAAGTTTTCCAACCTCTAAAATTAGGTATCTCCATTCATATTTAATGAGGCTATTAACTAAAGTTGCTTCATGTTTGAGGGTTGTTTTTTAAAGCACACAGAAAAAATAAATTAAATGATGGGTGTAAACAGTCAAGTCAAGGGTCATTACCCTCCTCTGAACAGCCAATATGCAGCAATTAATGGGGATTTCTCTATTTAGAAATATTTTCAAAGAGCAAGACTAAATTACTAAAGGAAAAATGAAAAGTTAATTAGTTCCTTTTGACTTGTGCTGGCCTTGACTGTTACACAATCTTTCGAGGTCATCTTTAGAAAGAGGATACTTGTGTGTCCAAGGTGCTAAGCCCATCCGCTTGCTCTTGGGGTTCTAATTAACTTCCATGCTGGTTTGATTAACACTGGCATTTGTTTTTTCCTAGTGGAAAGCAGCCACTGTATGCAAAAGCTTAAGTGAGTCACCTTTTGTTAGCAGGCTTAACAATCACAGGGTTTTTTTCGATGTGGTATCAAACTCTTTTTGGTCTGGACTTTGAAATACATGACTTTTCTTAGTTGTAAGGGATTATATAAAATGCATATTTTCTTTTATTTCTTCACAAAAAGTCAAGAGGCGCTATTACTATGTTTCTATGAACAAAGGCATAAGAGACAACATAAAACGGGTCATTTCATTTATACTCAGTTCATTACATTATAATGTTAAAATAACCAGCATATTTTATACTTTTGATGTCCACCTGGATAGCCTGTGCAACACAGTGCTTTCTCAGTTTCTTAACCTATCTCTAGGGTCCTTCGGTCCTCATCACTCAATCTCAGCCACCCATTCTAGTGGTCCTGCCATGGACACTACTGTCATCTAACTACTCTACAGCTAAAACTACCAGATCAAACACTCCACTTTATAACCACAGTGACCTTCTTCCCCTCCAGCTACGGTGTCATGATCAGTACTTCCAGTGGTTCTTAGGGTGAGCTAGAGAGGACAGAGACCACTAAAAGACCATTTCAGTGATAGAAAAGAGAATACATGAGATTCTGGACCAAAACGGTAATGAGGATAAGATGAAAGATGGGAACAAGAAACATTATATAAGCAGAAGAGACAGAACTTAGTTGAAAAGCAAATGTGGAAATTGAAGGAAAAGAAGTATATTAGTCCTCTATTGCTGTACAACAAATTGCCACAAACCTAGTGGCTTAAACAACACACACTTATTATCTCTAGTTTCTGTAGGTCAGAAGTTTGGGCATGGCTTTGCTGAGTGCTCTGCTCAAGGTTTCATAAAGCTGAAATCAAAGTGGTAGCTGGGCTGCATTCTCATCTGGAGGCTTGACTAGGGAAGGATCCACGTCTCAGTTTCTTCAGGCTTTTGGAGGACTCGTTTCCTTGCAGCTGTAAAATTCATGGCAGCTTCTTTCTTCAAACCCAGCAAGGGAGGGAGTGCCTGCTGTTGCCAGTATCGTACTTCAGAGAAGGCCTAGACCCTCTTCTAAAGGGCTCACATGATTAAGTCAGGCCTGCCCAGGATAATTGCCCTTTGTATTAACTAAAAGTCAGTTGGGTAGGGACCTTAGCTACATTTAAGCAATCCTTTCACCTTTGCCATAGTCTACTGGTTAGAAGTGAATCAAAAGGGTGAGATTACAAAAAGGTGTGTATTTCAAGGAGTAGGAATCACAGGAGCCATTTTAGAATCATACCTATCAAAAAAAAAAAGAAATAAGCAGAGGTCTAAAGGCTTGATCCTGGGGACTGGAGAAATGGTTTTACTAGTAAAATGAAAAATGAAAACAAAAACATCAATGTATAAAACAGTTTGGGAGAGCAGAAAAGTTCAGTTTTGTTCATGCTTTTATTGAGATGCCAAAGATATAAGAAGAGTTGCCCAGAGTAACTGACGATATAAGATGAAATAAAAGATAGATGCCCAAATTAGAAATATTGATTTATCAACAGAGGTTTACATGTTAAAGTCATGAGACTGGGTCACCTCATTAAACAAGAGGATAAAGAAAAGAAACATTGTGGGGAAACAAGTAGAAGCCAATAAAGAAAAGAGGAAATTTGAATTAAAAATGAGTAGAAATACAGGAGAAAATGGAAGAAAGCAGATAATACATAGCATGCAAGTCAGTAGGTTTTAGACTTGAGTGTACATATGGATGCCTGGTGGAGCACATCATAGAGTTGTAATCTAAATATTCCCTATAAGAGGCATCAAAGGGGTTGTGAGAAATTCAGATTCTTGGACTCTACTTTAGATCTACTGAGTCTGAATCTGCATTTTAACAAACTTCACAGAAAATTTTTATGCCCTGTAAATTTGAGACAAAAGAGAGTGGTCTGTGAGCTAATGCAGATCCCTCTGTTACTTGTCTGGAAAGAGATAAATACAGAAATTGAAAACATGTTTAGAAACATTTATAGCAATTCAACATTGCTGTGACATCCAAGTGCACGACTAGTGGTCTCATCTCATGGAGTAGCGTATGGACCACACTGAGGGTTATAATACTTATAGGTTGAGTCACATGTGGCAGTGATATAATGCATGACATTTGAAGGTGAATTCATCAACTATAACTTGAAAGTATATCAAAATATGAGAAAAACAATAGTTTAAATTTTTATACTTTGTTATTTTCATAATAATTTAAAAACTTTAAATGAGCAGAAGACCTTAACAGACATTTCTCCAAAGAAGATATACAGATTGCCAACAAACACATGAAAGAATGCTCAACATCATTAATCATTAGAGAAATGCAAATCAAAACTACAATGAGGTATCACCTCACACCGGTCAGAATGGCCATCATCAAAAAAATCTAGAAACAATAAATGCTGGAGAGGGTGTGGAGAAAAGGGAACCCTCTTGCACTGCTGGTGGGAATGTAAATTGATACAGCCACTATGGAGAAACAGTATGGAGGTTCCTTAAGGAACTGTGTCTTTTTTGCCTCAGTACCTCAGAACCTCATATTGTCCCAGTCACATGGTGGCTTCCTAAAACCATTGTTGAGTGAATACATTTTGAATAAATCACCCCTCCACTTACACACACACACATACACATACACACACACACAAATACTTTCTAGGTAATATGCCTCTCACAGTTTTGTGCATCTTACAGAGGTTTATTTGGATTAGGTAAAAGACACTGAGTAGTGCTAGCTCCTGTGGAAAGTTTAGACTCTGAGTAGAACATCTTGGAGGAAAGGGGTTCACAAAATGAATAGATTCTGCTTCTCTGTTGAAGATTGGAGAAATGAGAAAGAAATGTGGAACTAAGTGTGCCAGTGGTACCGTGGACGTTATTCTGGGCTCTGAGCTAACCTTATTCTGACACCTCAGTCAAAATAATTTTTTCAGTTGAAGTCTGTGTTCTCATCTGTCAAGTAAGCATGTCAAGTAAGCTAAAAATGACCTTCACAGCATAGTCCTCAGGAAAAGCTAGTAAATGATTGTAAGAATCTGAGAGGAGGAAAAGCCCTGGATAAATCTTGAGTAATAAATCAGGACCTTTCTGTATGAAGTCGAACTGAGAGGCATTTAATTTGGAATTTCCAAGTGTCTGGCTATCTGCTGAAGGAAAAAGGATCACAATAAATTTATATATAGAAGAAAAGCTGACAGTTGAAAAATGAAAATGAAAAGCAACGACATAATGTTAGGAGATGCCTTCAAGGAGATGAGTCTTCAGAAAGTTGAGATCTCAATTTAGAACGTTTCTTTCTCTCTACTTGTTGTTCTGTGTGCCGCTGCAATATGATGAAATGGCCATAAACTTAGTGTGATAGGCTTGCAGAATAATTTAATTATAATTTAACATTTACTTGTATGCTATGCAATTACTTACATTGCTTTTTGCTGAAGACAATACATTTAAGCGGCTAGGAACAATGAAAAATTAGCTGACAGGGTCAATTCTAAAGTTATACTAAGGTTTAGTTACATTCCTTTTTCACCCAGTGGACTTAACAAATTAGCCAGAAAGAGACTGGTTAAAAGAAAATTAGACAAGTAATCAGGTACCCTTGATTCTCCTCTAAATCTTTTAACAATCCAGCTCTCTGAATTTTGTAGATTCCTTAATCTTTAGTGGGTTGGTCACTATTTTCTTATGTGTAAACATTGTCACTGGATGGTCAATTTTTTAAAAATTCGTTAACATTCTGTGATAATGATACTACTGATGATTATAGAATCAAAGGCTCTTGTTTATGAGATTAAATTCATCCCCAAAGCCAGTCATTGACATATATTGGGTGTCTACTCTCCAGTATTGTGCAAGACTGGTTCATGATGTTAGCCTTTTATTCTGTTCTCTAGTATCCTTTATATTTTTCCTCTTCCTGAAAGTTTGCATTACAAGTAATTTGCACATGAGCAGTTTAACTGTAAAATAAACTGTAAAATATTTGTTGCTCGGTTACAATAGAGAAATGACTATATGAAAACATCACTTGAAATATTTTTGATTAAATATCATTTCTGTGTTCTCTCTTTGTGACTTGAGTATTAAACAGCCTATATTAATTTTAAAATTAACAGAGTTACATTTTATTACCAACATATAAAATTTGACTTGTATATGTTAGAATTTCAGGTGATTCTGACAGTAAACAAGCTCTGTTAGAATTAGAAGTTCCAAGTAAAGGGCCTTACTTAGAAGCCTATACTTTTAAAACTTAAGGAGACACAGAAATTATTTCATCTATTTATTATATATATTTTATAGTAGAATAAAAAACGTGTTTTAAAAATAACAGACATTGAGATATAATTAACATAAAAATTCACCTATTTAAAATGTACAATTCAGTGTTTTAAAATATATTTACTTGATTGTGTAACCATCAGCACAATTTAATTGTCACCCCTCCTAAAAGAAATCCAATAACATCAGCCCTAAGCAGTCAATCCCCATCTCCCCTGTCCCCTCCTTCCTCTACTCCTAAGCAACCATTAGTTTACTTTTTGTCTCTGTGGATTTGCTTATTCTGGATATTTCAAAGAAATTGAATCACATGTGTCTTTTGTGATTTGATTCTTTCACTTAGCAAAATGCTTTCAGGGGTCAGCAATGTGGTAGCATGTGTCAGTACTTCATTTCTTCTTATTTCTAAATGGTATACATTATGTGGATTTACCACATTTTACTTGTTATATATTCATCGTTGAATAACCTTTGAGTTGTTATCAATTTTTGACTGTTAGGAAATGCTGCTATGAACACTGGTGTATACCTTTTTATTTGGATATATGTTTTCATTTCTATTGGGTATATACCTGGGAGTAAAATCATTGAATCAAATGGTAACTCTATGTTTAACATTTTGAGGAACAGTCACTGCTTTTCAAAAATGCTACACAATTGTACATTCCCACTAACAATGCATGAGGGTTCCATTTTCTGCATACCCTCGCCAACACTTGTTATATTTTTGATTGTAGACATCCAGTGGGTATGAAGAGATATCTCTTTGTGGCTTTAATTTGCATTCCCTAATGACTAATGATTGTTGAGCATCTTATCATATACTTGTTGGCCATTTGTATATCTTCTTTGGAGAAATGTCTATTCAGATGCTTTACTCATTTTTGGATTGGGTTGTTTGTTTTTTTGTTGTTGCTGAGTTTTAGAAGTTCTTTATATATTCCCGATATTAAACCATTATCAGATATATGATCTGCAAAAAACTTTCATTTTGTAGGTATCTTTCACTTACGTAATAATGCCCTTTGACGAACGAAAGTTTTTAGTTTTAATAAAGTTGAACTTATCTATTTTTTCTTTTGTTGCTTGTGCTTTTACTGTCATATCTAAGAATCCTTTGTCAAATCCAAGTTTATGAAGATTTACTCCTAGGTTTTCTTCTAAAAGTTTTATGGTTTTAGTTTTTTTATTTAGGTCATTGATCCATTTTGAGATAATTTTTGGATATGGTTTCAGGTAGGGGTCCAACTTCATTCTTTTGCATGTAGAAATCCAGTTGTTTTAGTACCACCTGTTGAAGAGATACTTCTTTCCCTATTGAACAGAATTGATACCCTTGTCAAAAATTAATTAGCCATACTTTTTTTAGACTCTTTTCCTATATAGGCCATTACAGACTATATGCATAACTGATTCACTTTTCTGTACACCTGAAACTAACACAACATTTTAAATCAACTATACTCCAATAAAATTTTTTTTAAAAATCAATTATCCATAGTATGAGATTATTTCTGCACTCTTGATTCTCCCATTGGTCTATATGTCTATCTGTATGCCAGTGCCACACTCTTTTGATTACTGTATCTTTGTAGTCTGGACCACTAGCATCCCATATGAATTTTAGGATCAATTTTCCTATTTCTGGAGAAAAGACTATTGGAATTTTGATAGGAATTGTATTGAATCTGTAGATTGCTGGCTAATTTTGGATTGTACCCTGGACATTTGGTATATTGTATTATGAGATTCTGAGTCGTTTAGTTACTGTGAAGATTGTTGAGTGTGTGTGTGTGTGTGTGTGTGTGTGTGTGTGTGTGTGTGTGTGTTATCACTTAATAGACCTGGACAAATTTAGGCTGAAAGTTCCCAACTACCTTCTGTGAGCTATGGTTCTGAGTTGCTTCATTTTTCCAAAGAGTTTGCAGTGCTAATTAGCTCTGTCACATGTGTATGCCACAGAGTCTGAGACCTTCAGGGTGGTCTACCAAGAGTTCAGTTCTCACAGCCTTTGGTATGCTGTTTAGGGTCTCATTCATGTATATGTAGGTGAGGTTACACAATTTTGTAGGATCACTTTCTTGAATTCTCTCCTCATTGAGTCTCCTTGACATTTTCTGGCTCTCAGAGGCTCCCACCCTTCTCTTCTGTCCAGAAAGCTAGGGCTTTACTTTTCCCACTGGGCTGTGTACTTCCCACAACTGTGTCCACCTCTGAGTTCAAGCAGTAGGAATATAGAGAGAAAGAAAAAGAACTGGGGTATTCCCCCCCATTCTCAGGGTTACAGTTTCTCTTGTTAGGAGGAATGGTTCCTTTCCCTCAGAGTTCTGGTTGCCTGCCCAACTGCTGCTGCCCAGCCCTGCCACCACTGCCATGGGGTTGCCTGGGACTAGAGTGGAAAAAACAAAAAACAGTGAACTTTCCCACTCTCTCTGACCCTGGGGGCTACTTTCCTTGATGTGCAGACCAGAAATAAAGGTCTTCTCTTGGAGCTTTTTCTGCTTACACCCAGATTGCAATTCTGGCTTTTGTTGCTTTTCAGTCCAGTCTGGGAGATATTAGAGGGAAAAATACAAGAAACTCACACTTATATTGGTCTTACTTTGAGTTCTGGTTTCCTTTCTTATTCTATCTGCTACCATTTAACTTTTCAGAGTCTTCAGATAGCTGCTGAATGCATCTGTCTAGATATTTAGTTGTATTCAGTAGGAGAGAGGATGAAGTACATTTACTTTTATCTGAACTGGCACCAGAACCTTAAATGCAAATTGAAAAGATTATTTTAAAATAGATTATTTCTTATTTAAGTCTATTTCATTTACTTGTTTTCCCTCCACATATTCTTAGGTTTCTGTTTTCTAAACCATTCTAGACAAATGGCACAAATTTGTTTTTTAAAAAAATCCCTTATAGAACAACATTCCTGACCTGGTGTTAGTATTTAGCCTCATGCTTTCTTTATCTTATCACCAAGAATTACTTCTTTATCTTATTCCACCAAATTTTAAGTGTATTTTCTCTAGTTCTAATGTGGCATATCATATCATTTTCTACATAAGAAGTTGTTGGATCAATATTTAGAGGAATTTGGAATTTTAATTGAATATATCTATTTAAATAAAAATTCTTGTAGGTATATACACACATTTAAGAACAACGGCACACCGGTTTGCAAGGCAGAAATAGAGACACAGATATAGAGAACAAACATATGGACACCAAGGGGGGAAAGCTGGGGTGGGGGGGATGAATTGGGAGATTGGAATTGACATATATACACTAATATGTATAAAATAGGTAACTAATAAGAACCTGCTGTATAAAAAATAAAATAAAATAAAATTCAAAAAAAAAAGGAACAATGACACAATGAAAGGAAAAATGTTTTAATGTCTCCTTCCCATTACAGGAGAAGTCTAACTCTCCACCCATTGTATATGTGTATACAATCCATAGAGTATGCTGAATATATGCTTCAAAATAACATACATATACAGAATGCTGATTTTTAGTAAACTCTTACTTTTCATTGACTTGATACAGATCCTAGATTTTTTTCTCTCTAATCTTATGGTCATCATAAGTCACTGTATATGTTTTCACTGAATAATTACAGGTATACCAAATATTTTGAGGTGTTTAATAATAAGAAGTCTGTAGACAAGTTCAGGTTTAACCTGTTGAGTGAGTCTAAGAATACTGGAGTGAGAGTAGAAGCGTAGGATATAACCTCAGCTTTGAAAAGAATTACAGATGCCTGACCTTGTGTGAATTTGAGAAACCCAACTGATTTATAAATAAGCTAGTAAAGGTAGAGGTAAATATTTTTCGGAATCTAAGATTAAAAAATAACAAAATGTGGTTATGTTCCCCCAAGGTGAATCTTTTCGTGGTAGACTATAACAAAGCAATAAAGGAATCCACAGTATTTGCATACCCAGTGGACTATTTAAATATTACTGTGACTGAGAACAAAAGACTTCAAAATTTCCGTAGCTCTCTTGTTTAAATCTATATGGGAATACAGATTTAGAGCTAAATGAAGCACAATCACACAGAGAGCCTCTGGAGGCTACAAGGGCTATGAATATTGATGGGAATTCACTTCTGTGTTGTGCTCTGAACAAATGACAACAGAGTAGTAAACAACTATTTCCTTGGAGATGCAAATAGATTCCATAGGCTGTGAACTGAGACTCTTTCCCACTCAGATCTTATTCAAAGCAAACAGTGTATTTAGAAGGGTACACATACCCTAACAATTAGACTGGGTGTGGCAAACCAGAAACAAAGAAACAGAATTAATTCCAACTCGTTATAACTATGAACAAGCTTTTTTTTTCCCCCTCTCTCTCACCAAGTAGCCTAAAGATGGCATTATTTTTGTTTCACACTTTTAGAAATAAGTGAATTAATTCTAGGAAAGTTGCTATTGAGTATTTAGTGAGATTTTGCTGGATCTTAACTCTACCAATGCTACCATTCAGAGACATATAGTATTTTCTGGAAGATTGTTGCTAATGTTATTTTACTCATGTTGAAAAGCTCTATTTTCCAAATAGGAAAATTTCTCTCTGGAGTCTGCAAACGATCATAAGTGATCGTTCATATGACAAAATGCCACGAGGAGAGAAGGGGAAAGTAAAAAAATTAGAATAGTTGATCATAACTCTGAAATATAACTGAATATAAAACTCTGAAAATTATATTCTGAAAAGGAAAATAGAATCCTGTCTTTTGGAGGAGAAAAGCAGCAAAGGCTGTTGGATGGAAATTTGGAGAAAGAAAAATATACTCAGCCTGAAGGAAAAATATATTCAATCTGAACAAACCGTCAGAAATAATGGGGTCGAATAGCAAAATCGTCCTCATAGAATTTAGCATGATGTCTATAAATAATTACTTTGAAGCATTAGCTTGAAGAACAATAATTTTTGAAAAGCAGGTTAATTTAGATTATTTACAAAACAGACAAAAGTACTCACAGTCTATTTGGGGAAAGCTGTGGATTTTCTCAGACTGGGCCACACATTATTCTCTGTGTTTATAGGGGTTGAGTTGAGCTGTAAATACAGAGACAAACCAAGAGTCTGTCTACATAGCACGTGCTAAAGTACTGGTCTGTATGGGTGCTCAGCTATTACTGGGAATGCAGTGGGGAGACCATTGCATTCTATTAGAAGGGATTCTTTGATATGTCCTCGGGCTGGGCAGCTAGATCTCAATGAATATGCTCACGCATTAATAGAAGACGAGCACGTTGCCTTTAGGAGCAATTTTTTAAATTGTAGGGCCCTAGCGTTCCCCAGTGGAAGGTACAAGTTTGCCAAAGAGCAGAGTGACAGAAGAGCAAGAGCAAGATGAAGAGGAGTTTGAGCTCTGCTTCCAGTAGCCCTTCTTGGTTCCTTCTGACTTGACACCCTCAGTCTCCTCTCTAGGTAAATATTTTAAATATTTACACATCTGTTAAAAGAGGCAATAAATCGTTAGCCTCCTTAGGGGCACCCACATGATTTAGTCTAGATCTGCTTATACATCATCACGTTCATAGTTGCTATATACACATCAAATGCTATTTGTTTCCCTCCTTGTTAGAGGATATTTCTGCTCACAGGAAGTAAGAAAACTCAATCTTTTTTTTTTACCCATACATCTGAGAATTAGGAACTAGATTTTGCAGATTCTGTTGGAGGCTATCAATTTTGTCAACTTTTCTTGAAACACTTCTCTGTGCCAGAAACTGGGCTGTCTCAGCTGCCCCAACTTTCCTCATTCCCGAGCTTCTAGTTGATCTGTCGTGCAGAGCTGCTCTCAAATATGCATGAACTCTCATATCTCACATTCTCAGCGCCCTTCCAAGATGCAGCTGAGTCCTGATGAGCTGAGGGTATCAGTCGGTTCTTTTTATCTTGACACACTTGCAGCAAGCTGACCCAATTATGGCCCTATTTTCTCCGACCATCATTAAAGATGTAAGTCCCTTAGATCATCCATTTTCTCTTTAGTTTTCTCAACCCACTATGGCTCTCCCTGGTCAACTCCCAAAATTTCAAATGTGCTCTCTGAGAAACTTCTGTTCTTTGATTATTAGACTCCCATTCATCCTCAATCACCTCACTGATCCCTCCCGACAATGCCTCTTAAGTGAGCCCTGGCTCTTCCTTGACAGAATCATCTTCCTTGCAGCTTTCACCTGCAGAAGGAAGCTTATCATTCTCCCAAGCCCTACTTACATTCTGGTCTGTGTTTTGGGTCCACGGCCAGAGGCTGCTGGTTGTCTCTTGTTGTTCATTCTCCTTTCTTCTGCAGTAATAGAATGCCCACTTTTTAGCTGAGTCATAGTCACCTTGAGTAAGGATATTTCCCCAAATCCTTTACAATTGGCGGGCGTGGCGCTAAGTTCTGATTAATGAGATATCAGCTGAGATAGCACGTGTAACTTCCTCAGATACCTTTCAAGGGAGGGGACATGCCCTTCTCCTCCTTCTTCCTCCCTGTAAGATGGATTGTGGAGCTGGAACAGCTGTGATTTGAGGGATGGAGGTCACAAATTAGTATATCACACTAATAGCTATTGCCATGCACAGAGCGTAAACAGTAAATATTTATAGATTGACCAATTGGAATATAAATTTTTATATTAAAATAATTTTTGTTTTGAAGAAAAAATTCATCTGTTCATTTTTTTATCCAATTCTGAAATAATTTCTGTAGGATCCTGACAAGTGTTTGCTAACCTTTCTTTAAAAACTACTTAGCAGAGAGCTCACTACCTCATAACTTAATTCAGTAATATTTATTTTTACATTGATATGGTTATTTCAGTGGCACTTTAGAAGGATAGAGGTAAACATGTAGACTCAAAGCCCATCTTGAACCTGGAAGTCCTATAAATTTTGAATCTCTCTTAATGTTAAGACCTCTTTGGAACAAACTGTGATTTGTCTCCTCACTAAGTTCTGTCTTTTGGTTCTTAGCTGAGTTTGGAGAAGACCAGGCTAGTAAAGAGAGCTCATTTGACAAATTGAAGAACACATACCCTCTTTAAAGGAGATGATTTTTATCAGGTCCAGCCAACTGTATAACCCAGGAAATTGCTCTTTTATCCTGCCCACAGGTTAATTTATCCTCAGTTTTAGAAATGGGTTTCAATAAAAAACAAAACAAGTTAGCACTAAGAGGCCAGCCACAGCACATCTGCATACTCTGTGTGGCCCAGGAGTCCCCAGACTGTGACCCGCTATGTTAGACTGACATGGTTTAAGAATATTCCCTCCCTTCTGGACGCTTTTTGTATCAATAGCTTAGTTATGCCTTCTAGTTGAAAAAAAAAAATGATAAGAAACAAAAGTTTTGCAAACAGGAAAGCCAGGAACTGGGGAGACTCAATGTCTCTTAGGTGCCTCTTGGACAGAGACAGTGATACTGTGTGTTTGACATGGAAAATTCCATCACAAGAGGGCTGGGCCTGATAGGAAACGTGATGGATGCCTTTCATATATATACATGGTTTCTCTCTTTGTATGGCTTTGATCATCAATAAAGCATTTATAAAGACAGAGCATCAGTAATGTGCTAGTATGTGAAAGCTCTTTCCTGGTAAGAACAATAATGAACCCTGTGTGTTTATTGCTATCCAAGCACCTACGAATCCTTATTACTTCTATTGTCCTGCCTAGGTTTTTCTTGTATTTATGAAGATATCTTGAGACATTATCACTTTTTTTTTTTTTTTTTTTTTTACTAAAATTCAATTATATTTCTTTTGGTTGCCTCCAGTGTTTAGCTTTCTTTAGAGAACACAGTTTCCTGAAGTGCTCACAGCCTCATATTCAATGCTTCACTCTGTGAGTCACCCTCGAAATTGCTATTCGGTAGTTTCTAGAATCTTTTTTCTCATGTTAAAAAATTGGAATATTTCTCTATTCTATATTTCTGGAATTTTCCTATTTGTCCTAGCATTCAATAATTACTAACAGGTGGTTCCATGATCATATCTATAGATTTTGTTTCCTAGGGTATAACTAATTAGAACCCAGGATCTTGAAGTCTTTTTAAACACCTCATGTTACTGTAAGATTTTGATTTTTTGTTTGCTTGTTTGTTCACCAAATATTTATGCAAGCCTGAAGTGTTTGGGTTCAGAGTTGGGAGCTATAATAACTAGATATGGATTTTGCTAAGACTTTGTCTCATAATAATAATAATAGTTAAAGGAATTGAGTGTTGCATGTGTACAAGGACTACATGTCAGATGTTTGCCTCTTAAATGCTCATTTTTTTCCTCATAGTGTCACGGGGTTGATGCTATTGATTTTTACAGAAGAGTGCTGAACAGAGAGCTACAAGGAGTATTGAAGACCTCACAATTCATATGTAGAAGTATCAGTATTTAAATCTAAAGTTTGTATGCATATCAGGTTACAACTCTGGCTCATTCGTCTTACTTAGTTTGAAATTCTCTCTCTTATTAATCCAGATGACTGTGCCAGTTTTGGTTTTAAGGTCATTTTTCTTAATAGAAGAGCCAGAGACAAAATAGTGTTCAGAAGTAATGCTTATTTTCTATCACACATAGATGTATCCTTATTTTCTATCACACACAGATGTATCCTAATTTCATCAGTGGACATATATGACTGTGCTATACTAATAGAAATACGATATTACATTGCCTTCTTCCAATCCTAGGGAATGTTCCTTTTCTCCTCCTAGTGTTAAGCATACTTGAAAATAACCTTTGTGTTGTTTTTTTGTCCTAAGACTCTTCACAGTGATCCTTTCTTTATATCTCAGCATCTTTATGATGAATTTATGGGCTTCCCCCCCTTTTTTTATGTGACCCTTCTTCCACTTGTCCACATGTCCTTTATCTGAAATTATCCAAGACGTCTCCGGGTAGCTGTATTTTAAATGACATTATGCTAAGTGAAATAAAGCAGGCACAGAAAGGAAAAAAACTGCATGATCTCACTAATATATGGAATCTAAAAAGTCAAATACATTGAGACAGAAAGTAGAATGATGGTTATCGGGGGTGGGAAGGTAGGGAAATGGAGATGTTGATCAAAGCGTACAAAGATGCAATTACGTAGGATGAATAAGTCTAAAGATCTAATGTACAGCATGATGACTATAGTTAATACTACCGTACTGAATATTGGAAATTTGCTAAGAGAGTAGATTTCAGGTGCTCTACTCACACACAAAAAAAAATGGTAATTATGTGAGGAGATCATATGTTAATTAACTAAACTATAGTGATCATTTCACTCTGTATATGTATATCAAATCATTTGCACACCTTAAATATATATAATTTTTATTTAATAATTAATTTAAAATAATGCCTTCTTCTCCTATGGTTTATCCTTATTAGGATCATACACAGTCATACCTTTTCTCTTTAACTGAAATGTCTTGTCTCTGAGTATATTTGATAATACCAATAATCCTTCTTATCCCCTACACTTCTGGAAATCAGTTTTTCTTAAGTCTAAGATGCATGTGAGACCAGGCCTAGGGTTCTCTTCCTTGGCTAAAGTGACAAGGTAGTTTTCTTCTAAGGTTCTTGCCACTTTAAATCATCAATAAATTATTTTTGATAATAATTAAGTCTAGAGCAGCTATAACCTTTGTTGCTTCCACTACCTCATTGGACTTGAAAAGTCAGCAAGATAACTTCACAGTATTTGCTTTGCTTTGATCAGTATAAGACTTCCAGCCAAATCTAAAGAGATGAAATTACCTAACTCTTGATAGGCATCTTGGCTAATAAAAAACAATCTGTATTGCATATGCAGTCTGCATATTTCATTCGTTCAGTTGGCTCTATGGTCAGTAGCAGCCAAAAATATTCTTGATGAAATAGACATTGTGCTTCAGTTAGAGTCAGAAGACCAGTGTTCAAGTCTTGTTATCAGTTTCCTCTTTGTAGCACCGTTACCTTTCAGAAGTAACTGGTCTTCTCTGCGTCTTTCTACCTTCTATAGAATGGGGTCAAATGGAATAATGTGAAAGAGGTATTTTTATAGACATTAGTATAATAAAAATAATAACAGAATCTTTTGTGTTTTTCACCACTTTTGTTATCCTCACCTAAATGAATATCTACCAAGGTAAAATCAGATGGACCTTAGGTAGTCATTTGTTTTGCTTGCTTTGACTTCATGTTAAAAGCTAACTTTAATGAGTATCCCAAACTATATTTTTTTACCAGAAGTCATAGTCAAGATATGTTGGTGTGCACTTTTATTTCTTATAATTTTGTATGACTCAGTATTTTACTAACTGAAAGATTACTTAAATGCCACACTGGTATTATTAGAGTAATTGTCATGACATGTCTGTTCTCTTAGGACTCAGTCATGTATAGACTCTGTTGTTCTATAAAATTCTTTCAGATTTTTATATAAAAGAGGATAATTTATAATCTCATATACCTTGGCATCACACTAACCTGTGTTTGAATTTCAGCTCTGAAAAATACTAGTGTGATCTCAGGCAAGAAGTAATTTTAATTCTCTGAGGCTCAGTTAATTCACCTAAAAAATAGTGATAAAAATCTTTACTTGCTAACTGTGAAGTATAAATGAGATATTGTAAGATAGTGTGCATGAAAATTGCATTATCTGCTGTTAATTACTATACTTATTCTTAGAAAACTTGCCACCATACATCGTTATAAAATTAGGAGCCCCCCTAAAGTTATACGACCGTGCACAGCTCCAGGGAGTGTCATTTCCATAGCCGTCCACGTAAGTGGCATGCCCTGTAGTTAGTTGTTCAAAGACTTGGCTTTGAACCCAAGTCCATTACTTCATGGTCTCCAGATTCCACTAATAACAAACAAAGAAACTGGTACTATGCTAAATGATAGGAAAACAAAAACAAATAGGACACTATCCCTTTTCTAATATAGCATATAATTTAATAAAAATTTTAGATAGAGAATTATGCTAGAGAAAAACAGAAGCAAGGCCCTTCTTTCACAGACAGCTCCTTAGTGCACGTTAGAAAAAGACTCCTCTGGGTAGAGAAATTAGAAAAAGCTGTTCCTTGTAGGGTGGAATGCTGGGCAGTGCAAGCTTCATGCCACATCCCATGGCTTGGAGAGCTAAACTCAGGCTGAAATCACGTTTCCTTAGCAACGTACCTTTGTGTACAGCACAACCTGCACCACTGTACTTAAAGACCCTGAATTACAGGTTATAGTGTTACTTTTGGATCTGCTATCACAGAAGATTCAGTGCTACTAACTAGTGAAACCTCAAAATTTTGCATTATTTGTATAAAGCCAAGTGACCATATCTTGGTTCATTGTTGCATTCAGTGAAATATGAATCTAGCATTTACAATAATTGAACAGCAATTTAAACTTTTACTGTACTGTTTACAGCAAGTGCCGTAGGGATTTCATTCATGCAACAGAAAGCATGCAACAGAACTTCTTAATTGTGTGTGTGTGTGTGTGTGTGTGTGTGTGTGTGTTTCTCATTCAATATCTCATACCCATGGGTGGGTGGGTGGGTAGAGGTGGAGGAAATGTTTCTTCCCATCCCAATGATTTGAGTCATCCGATTTTTATAGGAATTGGCTTTATTTACATGTAAAATGAAGATGAGGAATGTTCTCTAACAGTGTGATTTTTAAGAAAAGAAATTCTCATTTGCAGACATCATTGAAGTCTATAGAGTTGGTGAGTTAAGCTGGCATATTTCTTTTTTATCCAATACGAGCTAAAGTTAGTAATGTTCTGTTACAATTTACTTGTCCCCCCCAAAGTCTTGTAAAATATACCACAAGACTAAAGTTTAAATAAAACAAACTGCTGTACTTCCTTTTGACTCCTAACCCTAAAAGCTTATGAAAAATATATACACTTTGGGATAGGGAACAGATAATTAACGGTTGCCTATAATTCTGAAGCTGAGCATGTTCAGTCAGGGTAATTACACCAAATCAGGCAGAAAGATTATTATCAGCTGTTAAATGCTATTGTACTGCTAGGCTTTTTACCTTTGTTTTTCCACTTGAGATGAGACATGACACCTTAATTGAATATATCCTCAAGTTGATGACAAATTTTTAAATAAAAAAAAGTACTTTCCCCCTACTGAGTACTCAAGAACAGTTCTAAAAGTAGCTGAGGCCAATCTCAAAGTCTATAGATAACGATGTATTTGACCTGATCTTTCTAAAGTCTCTTCTGGAGGGGCACTAAATACCTTCTATTTATAATCCATGTTTTAAGCTTTTAAAATGTTCTTTTCAAGTCAATTTTTTTACTTCTTTTATGCGTATTAATTCACTGCTCAATGTGAGTGAGACCAGTCTGAAAACCAGACGGAGAAGCACATCATCCTAGAATTCATAAATTCACGAGGAGCTGTTCTGCCCAATACACCAGTCTGCAGATGAGGACAGCGAAACTCATAGAATTTAGTACTCTTTGGGAAAAAAAGTCATCAAACTCATTTTGGCCTATCAAGAACTAAAACCTAATTCCCAGTGTGTATTTGTTGTTTCATTCATAGACTTTTATTCTAAAAAAAAAACGAAAACAAAACAAAAAACTAAGGGATTAGGTTGTGCAAGAAGAGGAAGAAGTGAAAGATGATTTGCAGAACTACACAGGGTATTCCAGATACAACAGTGGTTTGGGAAAAATTTATTGTATCAGAGTTTGTACCTATTTAACTTGAGTGATGTCGGGACATCACTTTAAATTGCTCTCAGGAGTTTCAGGGTTCAGAGCTCAAGCTGATGTCAGCACTTGGATAAGACTTGAGGCAAAGAGCACGATTCAAAGTATATTTTATAAAATAAGTTAATGTCCATCACTTAAGCTTCAGTGTTATTCAATAGTCATAGTAATTTTAAAAACACATGAAGCAATAATTGGGATAGTCTAGCCAGATTGAGAAAGAGAGAGAGAGACAGAAATAGCAACATAAAGATATATATGTATATGTCTATAGATATGTAGCTATGATATCAATGTATATTTATATATGTTCCAAAACTGTTTTTTTTGACTAATGGGACATGTGTTTCCCCCTTTATATTTGACTGTCAAGGTAGGTATTGGAGAGACAGAGAACTCAGGAGAGACGGTGCAAACTGCTCTTTCAATTATTCTCTTTCCTTATTTAATATTTTTTAAATCTTTATTTTTAAAAAAATTTTGGCTGATATTAGATCAGTTCTCTCTTCGAGGCTTTTCATTCAAAAGATTTGTAAATAATTATTTAGCTCAAGAGTAGAACACAACATACAGAATAATTTATTTGTTATTTCATTCATAGATTTTTAGTCTAAAATAAACCCCCAAAACTAAGGCATTAGGTTGTGGAAGAAAAGGAAGAAGTTAAAGATGAGTTGCAGAACCGTATAGGGTATTCCAGATACAACACTGGTTTGGGAAATTTTTATTGTTTCAGCGTTTATACCTATTTAACTTGAGTGACGTTGGGACAGCCAGTTGAAATGGTCGAATAAGCAGGAAGAGATCTGACTCATAATCTCATAAATTCTAGTTAGTCGTTCAGTTTGTACAAGTTTCCCAAGGGACAGTTAAGCAAAAGAAGGACAAAGGGTCAAGAACTAGACCTTAGAGGATTCTCATCTTTAAAAATGAGATAAAAAAACTGAGAAATCAGAAAAGAGAAATCAAAACAAGCAGCAGAGGAGTGGAATGGGAAGGTGAAAATCAAGGTAATTCAGTGCTTCAAAAGCCAGCGCAGGGCTTCCCTGGTGGCGCAGTGGTTGAGAGTCCGCCTGCCGATGCAGGGGACATGGGTTCGTGCTCCGGTCTGGGAGGATCCCACGTGCCGCGGAGCGGCTGGGCCCGTGAGCCATGGCCGCTGCGCCTGCGCGTCCGGAGCCTGTGCTCCGCAACGGGAGAGGCCACAACAGTGAGAGGCCCGCAAAAAACAAAACAAAACAAAACAAAAAGCCAGCGCAGAAGAGCAGTCTCGGAGAGACTACCCTTCAATGAGCTTGAAATACGGGCAGTGCGGTCGGTTGCCATTCAGCCAGTTCACCCAGGGCACCTGAGAGTCACTGGGACTCCGTAATGTCTCTCTTCTACCTCTTTGTGACCCTTGATAATTGCGACCTGCTCTCCGGTCTGAGCCCCATCTTCAAACTTCTGGAGTCATTCAGGGTTGAAATAAAAGAACCCAAATATGTTCTTTTTCAAAAATTTATTTATTTTTATTTTTGGCTTCGTTGGGTCTTAGTTGCTGCGCGCTGGCTCTCTCTAGTTGCGGCGAGAGGGGGCTACTCTTGGTTGCGGTGCGTGGGTTTCTCATTGCGGTGGCTTCTCTTGTTTCGGCGCACGGGCTGCAGGTGCGTGGGCTTCAGAATTTGTGGCACGCGGGCTCCAGAGCACAGACCCAGCGGTTGTGGCACAGGGGGGCTTAGTCGCTCCGCGGCATGTGGGATCTTCCCAGACCAGGGCTCGAACCTGTGTCCCCTGCCTTGGCAGGCGGATTCTTAACCACTGCGCCACCAAGGAAGCCCCGAAATATGTTCTTAAAAGTGGTTTACCCTAGATGGCTGTAGATAGTTATTCCAGGATAAATATTGAACTTTAAGTGTAGAATACATAGATATTTTATTTTTGATACTTAATTCTCCTCTTGATTCATCATTTTCTTCATTGACACGTTGACTTGCCAGGCGCATTTCTTCTTTTATGGTCTACTACTGACGGGCTATGAAGCTTGTGTGCAGATTTTCCTCCTAGATCTTCAGAACTCAGGGATAGCTTGGGCATCATTCTTTTTAGCTTCATTTTATGGGAAAGAAGGAGATACAAAACAGGCTTAGGGTTTTGCCAAGAAACACAGCTAACTGGTTTCAGGTATTGGTGTAAAGTTTCCAGGTTGGATTATGAGTTAACTGTGATTTCTCTTATTTTAAGTGCATATTTAGACTATTTCAAGGACAGAGACATGTTAATATAAGGTAGTATTAATAATAGCTAGATCTCAGCTTTACTGTTTTACCTTAGATAAGTCACTGCACCTTGCTGCACCTCATTTTTCTCATATATGACATAAGCATAATGGTACCTTTTTCATGGGGTTGTTGTCAAGATTAAACAGGCAAATACACATAAACTCATAGGGCAGTATCTGTAAGAAGCAAGCAGTCAATGTATGTTAGCTATATTGTTCTTCTTATTACTATTATTATTCCTTTGTATGTACAAGGCAAACCTTAAGTGTCTTCTCAAGGAATTCATACTATTGTGTACAGTTAATTTAATGAAGTTAAACTATGTTCCTGAGAAGTTGATGGACTTAGAAGATTTTTTACTTTGATTCTAACTCTGCTGTTTATTATCTGGGTATACTTGGGAAAGTCATTTAAACTCTCTGAGCTTCAGCTTCTTCTTTTGTAAAAGAGGGCAGGAAATGATTTTTGTGTCATGGAGTTACTGTGAGGATCAAATAACGAAGGCATATGAAAGAACGGTCTAAATTATGAAGTGTTGTATACGTGCAAGATACTATTTTTGTGTTTGTTTGACCCCTCAGGGGACACTAAATCCAATGGAACCCTGTCCCACAAAATTATTGCTGAAATAGAATATGGAAGCAGGTTGTGTAACACCATATATGCACATACATCTCACTTTCCTCTTTTTTCTTCCTTCCCTTCCCCCCTCCCCTCCCCTCCTTCTTTCTTTCTTTTCTTCACCAATTATTTTTGAATGCTATTGTGTGCCAGGCCCTGTACTATATATTGTATAATAATAAAACCAACTTTTCCCTTAAGCGATCTCATTGTCTACTGTAGGAAACAAACACACACAAAAGTTATAAATTATATGGCATGATAAGTGCAACAATAAATATACGAACTAGATAAGGAGGTTTAGTTATGCAGTTGTTGTACTGGGTCTTTGGGAATGTGTCTTCATCTATTTGTATTTTCTTTGTATTACAAAATTTTCAAACAAAAGCTGAATCTTAAACATGGAGTCATAAGTACCTTGGCAGAGCATTTATCATATATGCAGAGTGTTTAAGAATTATATGTCACCTAGGTAATTTGCAAATATATACATTTTAAAATATTTAGGTGAGAGATATTTGATTAGGAGTCTAATAATAATTTTATAAAATGACTGAAATTTTAACACCAAGTTGGTGTTCTATATATAATAATCATTAGTATTATTGTTATTAAAATATGACTATCCATTATGAGCAATGAAAGGCAGTTTTTAAAATATGCAGATACTTTTATTAATATCTGAATTTCAAATCATTTCTCCTTATCTTTGAATGCAATTTAAATAACCCACGGTGATGAAAAAATTCTGATCAATATTTGAAGTATTCTCTCTTACTGACAAGTAACAGCATTTTAAAACTCATGTCAGTGTGGAGAAATACTGAAGTAGAAGATACAGTTTTAGCCCTTTATAAACTTGTAATCCAATGAAAAAGAAACAAAAATCATATTCCTATTTAGCTTTATTTATCTGTGCTGAGATACACGAACGCAAGTGAAGGATTGTCAGATCAGTCGAGATAATTATAGTTGGGTGACTTAGTCTGAGGAAGGCTGCAAAAGGAATTCCAGAAAAGATCCCAATCAGCCTCTCATCTTTCCTTTTGCATTCTATTCTCACAAGTTATTATTTCTTTGGTTATTTGTGGTAATTGGGTCATATCGTAACCTTTCCCCCCTTCTTATCTGCATCATCATTGAACATCTTTCTCTGTGCCCTGGTCTTTTCATCCACCCATCTGTCTAACTGCTCCATTCGCCTCCTGCCGTGTCTCATTCCAGAAGGCTCCTAGCTCAGCTTTGCTGCCACCCACCTCTTCCTTTTATGCCCCAATGCACAATGAGCTCAAAATGGCATCAAACTGATCTCCCTCTACTTGAAGGCTCACAACACCATCTCTGCAAAATACAGGAAGTTTCGAAGTTGACTCAGCTTCCTTGTCTTTCTGTCTGCTAGTTAAATGCCATTTTACAAAGGATTCAAATTGCTTAATTCAGATTGTATCAAATGGAGTGATTCCTCCTTTGTGGAACTTGAAGATTTATTTCCAGCTCTTGTCATACTGAAATATTATATTATATATTATATTATATTATACTCACACAAACATTAATAATGTTTATTTAAAGCTTATTTTCATATATAATCCCATGACAAATTTAAAAAATGAATATTACCATAAACAGTGAAAACATTTGCAAAGAGGTAGTCAGAATTACATCTCAAACGTTTAAAGATACATCTTTCTCCATTAAAGTCCTTATCCCAACAGGATAGTTATTAATTAATTGGCTATTATGTCTAACCACATTGACTAAATTCTAGGGAGAGTAAGGAAGACAATAACAAAGAATTCAATATCAGAAGGTTACTATGGCCATGGGATATGTTGTATGTAATAATAGTTAACAGAATGGAACCCTATCTGACATCCACTATGTTAAGCGCTGTACATGTGCCTATACTCTGGGCATGTACCCTCATTATGCACATCTCACAAGTGAGAAAACTGAGGCTATAGATTATAAGTAACATGTCCAAAATGACCCAGTCGGTATGAGGCCGACCCAGGGTTTGAGCTCAGACACCCAAGTTTCCAAAAACCACTCACCTAACCTATCATCTCCTCAGTAACATTATTAAGCCTTCCATCCTTCTTATAGTTTACATAGAGCCTAGTAGATGAGCTCAGTGAAACACAATCAATGTATCTCATAGCTGAAATATATTTTTTATACTAAAACTCATGAACACTAAAGTTCAGAAAACTTGGCTGATGAGCTAGGATGATCTTAACCTTAACACAGGAGGCTGTGTAAACTTTTTGAACCTCCTTATTACAGGTGTATAATGAGAGACATTACAGGTTATTGTGTGGATTACATGAAGTTCTAACACAGTGGGCACGCAGTATATATAGTAAGTAGCTGTTACTTTTAGTAACAGCCAAAAATTACTGTTAATTTTTAGCTCATGGTAAATGGATCCATTTTAAATGTCAGTATTTTAAATTCATCCCTTCTATTTTGAAATTTCAGTGTCATTTAGTCGTTTGCAGTGGAGGTTTTGAGTGGAAGAAGTCCATGGGCTTTCAAGAGCAGTTCTTCCGAAGAACAGCTGTTTCCAAATTTGCAAAAGTGGGAATATTTGTAGAGGTTCTCAGATTTTTCAACCCCCTTTGTCGAGAGTCATGTGTTGCCTGTGCATTTTCTCCTATAACAATTTAACTACTTTTTCATTATTATTTTTTTTCCTGACACTTCTGTTTTTCTTCACGGACACTTTTCTTAAAGGACAAAGTATTTTACTCCATGAGTAAATGAGTGCTACTGTCACAAGAGGAACAGAAAGACCACAAAATTTCATTGAGATGTAGATACCAAGGATGTGTTTCCTGACTTATATTTGTGCCGGAGCAAAACTACAGCACGACACTGATCTTTCAGATTAGTGGAAAAAAGTAGAAACTCAGAGTTTTAAACTTTCAAATGCCACAAGCCTAGAGCATTCACTATAAATGTAGTGCTATGAGACCACCAGGCTAGGGCTTCCCTGGTGGCGCAGTGGTTGAGAGTCCATCTGGCGATGCGGGGGACACGGGTTCGTGCCCCGGTCCGGGAGGATCCCACGTGCCGCGGAGCGGCTGGGCCCGTGAGCCATGGCCGCTGAGCCTGCGCGTCCGGAGCCTGTGCTCCGCAACAGGAGAGACCACAACAGTGAGAGGCCCGCATACCACAAAAAAACCCCAAGAATACTGCGTAATCCTAGTATTATGATTGTAGTTTTAGCACACCACAGTTCCTGAAGGTAAATCACATTCTATTTTCAAGTGTAGTCGACATATGTGTTCTATTTCTAAAACTGTTTTTTTCGGTGTTATGTGTAGCAAACTTGAAAGGCATTTTGCCAATATTTTCGCTTATTAAAAAATCAGAAAACAATTTGTCTTAGAGGAAATAAAATCCACATGTTTATAATTAATTCATGCACAGCTCCTGAAAAAGTTACTTTTAGTACTAACCACCTGATCTCCAAGAAACCTCTTGGCTTTTTAGAAGCTTTCTTCTTAAACAGGAAGTCATATTTTTCTAAGGATAAACAAATGCAATTCCCTAAAGATTTAAAGCCAGTTCGGAAAGGTCAGACGGGTTCTAATCTTGGTCAAATCACATTTTCCAGATGCAGTTTAACAAACTTAAGGATTGCTTTTTTGTAAATAGAATTCCCTTTTCCCTTCGGCATCCAAAATAAGTGATCTTTTAGTAAGTAATTTAAATATCTAGTTTTAATTGCGTAACGTTAACCTCTCTGTAAAAATCCTAAACGTGGAGCAACCTCAATGATCTGTTTGGAAATCTTAAGTTAAAAAAAGGAAAAGTCCAGGTTGGTCTTGAAATCTCAGAAGTACTTGTTTGAACGTTTCCTAAATGCTCTGATTATATGTTATAACTTTATTTTTATTTTGCCTTAATAGTAATGGTGGTTGGTTTTTAACTCCTTCACTCTGAGACATGAAATGAACTAGAAATAATATACCATGTGAGAGCTTTAGACTACGAGGTACAGTTTTACATTAGTCCTCAAACTGACCTATTTAAATTGTATTATATCAAGATTTTAGTTTTTGATGATTTATACCTTTGTTTTTTTCTATTTGACGTTTTTCTTTTAAAGAGAATAATTTTAAATGTACCTAAATATAATTAGAATTTATTTAATTTTATTTGAAGATACTCAGTTACTTATTGGAAATGAGCACTGTAGTAGAGGCAACAAGAAGTAGGAAGCGTGATCATTATTCTTAAGAAGCTCATATTCTAAGAAAAAAACCAGATCTTTGTATTTATATTATAGATTCATTAACATTTCATTTAATCACTCCTGAGGAGTGCCTCTTATATGTCAGACACTGTGCTAGAAATTTTTAAAGAGGAAGATTTGTAAAGAGTAAAATAGGGTTCCTGACCTTAAGAACTCTGTTATACAAATACAGAACTAATGCTGCTGTATCCACAACAAAGTAAAAACCAGTTAACAGATTCATTAATTGTGCTTTGTGAGCACTTCTATTGTAATACATTTATTTTAATTAAGGCCTTCTACCTAGATCAAAGGTGTTAACATGCCTTCCTGGTGTGAAATGTAAGACTTGTGAAATACTAACTACTTGCCTTTATCCAAGTCTTGTATGTAGAAGGGGACTTCTTTCTTAAATAAATAATTAATTTTGATAATGGACATGTATAAAGAAATGCTGTGGACATGAGTAATGATACAATCTTTAGTTACATGCATAGTCAAAACAAATAAAAGTTAAATCATTAGCTATAATTATAGAGGGATATACATATATATTTATTTATTTCTGCATATATATATATATATATATATATATATATATATATATATATAAAGTAAAATGGCAGACAGGCAGAGTAATGGCCGAGTACACAGGATGAGTAGAACAGTTAGTGACTAAAGTTAAAGAATTCTAGACTGATATGACTTTAACTAACTAATAGAATGATCAGAAGACATTAATTAAGAAAAGAGTGTTTACTGAGTAATAGAGCAATATATAGACAGAGAGAGAGAGAGAGAGAGTTACACACACACACACACACACTCACACACATATACTTAGAGGTATGAAAGCATAGCAAGTACAACTTTGATTGATTGGAGAAAGAAATTACATTGGAAAAATTAATTACTCAAATTATATTTGAGTCTTGCTATTATATAAGATATGTAGCTATGAAAGAAGCATTTCTATTAAATCTGTTGGTGCTCATTTGCTTTTAGGTTGGAAAACAAAGCAAAAAGGCTTAGTTTAAGAGAAAATTTATGTTATAATATAGCATGCATGGCTATTAAAACCACTGAAATTTTGTGCCAAAATATTTTTTCTTCATAATTGTAGATATGTTAGGAAAAATGCAAGGTGTGTCTTACAAATTTTAATATCTATCATTGCAAAAATAGATAACCATTCATGTAGTGAAATAATAGCACGTGTGTGCGTGCATGCATGTGTGCGATGAATGCAATGTGGAAGCTAAGAAAAGTAAAATGCTAATATTCAAAACAACACTGTGTAATGTTCTTGTAAGTTTGATATTCCTTGAAAAACCACTTCTTTGAAAGATGAGGTTTTGTTTAAATAGATGAAAATTCATTTTACAGATGAACTTATGAGGAAGCTCATCTTATGTAGAAACATTACAAAAGCCAAATTCTCCATTTTTTATTCCTAGTAGTAAAGACAACAAGAAGTGTGGCAGTGGTTACAGTCCTATTTCTACTGTTGTAAATCCAGAGTAATTTGGAGTACCTCTAGCTAAATGACGAAGTTAAAGTCATATTCAGTATTTCCTGTGGATTCATGTCAATCTGTAGTTTTAATTTGTTACCATTCACAGCAGAACAATTTCCTCACCACGTTTCCTCATTGAAAACAATCCTTAATTTGCCGGGGCTCCTACCACATGATCTTTGGAAGTAGAGAGGCAGAACTGATTTTCAATAAAAGAGGCAGATTGTATCCTTGTACAATATCCATTATCTCTAAAAACTCTTTAGCTTATGATAATACGGCTTCTAATTACCTCATTACTCTCAGTTGCAATAATTTACCATGAAATACCTAGATATTTTTCTTCTTTTTCAAGAGAAGAGAGAGCTCATCTGATATTTGCTTTCCTGACCACAGTTTAGTTCTTAGAAACTGACTGTGTTAGAGAACCAAAATGGTGAACAAAACAGATATGAAAAACTAAATTAAACTTTTCAAAAAGATGGAGCCAAAGGAATTGCCTTAGAACTCCCTTTCCTCACCTCTACAATCTTCCAAATGAAAAAAGAAAAATTGGGGGAATAAAATATCATCAGCAATGAAATAGGGACATTGGCAACTATTTCTATTAAACCCTAAAGCATTTTTTTCCCCAGATATTCGTAATAAATTCAAAGATGACTTTGGGAACTGATACTTCGTTTCTCAAGATATCAGTGCATTGTTGTGAGAGATAAGTGGAGAAAATTCCATCCAGTCCCGATAAATGCCCTGTTTAGGAGACCTCATAGGAAAGATGGAGGCTTCTTCTGCTGCTGCAGATCAGTAGTATTCCAGATCTGGTGATAGGACTGAAAGAGAGAGGATCTGACCATGTCTCATTGTCTCTTGGAAGTTATTATTTTTTTGATCCACTGTCCCTGGTGGAAGCAAACAAGTAAGTAACACTTTTTTGCCAGTCACTGACTTAGTGTAGATTGCTATATATCAAGTTCCTTAAATTTATTGTGGGTCTTAAACACAGAGACAAACAAAACAGAACAAAACAACAACAACAAAAACAAGCAAACTAAAGTCAGGTGTGTATCTGTACCTTCTGCACTACCTCCAGAGCCCTCAAAGTTAACTACCTTTGTATTGGGTTGGCCAAAAAGTTCATTTGGGTTTTCCCATAAGATGTTCATAGAAATAGAAAATGGTGTACAACAATCATAGGCCATTTGGGTCACTGTTTTCAGAGCTGCTACTGGAGTGGCTGAGCCACTTTACAAGAGTGCAGAGAGCAAACAGAGATGGGGAATTGGACCACCCTACCGCCTGTTAGGCTTCTAACTATAATCCCCAGATAGTTGTCTTTTGTTCTTGTATTCAGTTATATTTTATACAGAAGAGAGAAAAGATTGAGTTTGGGTAATTCTTTACAGTGGGATCAAGTGTCTAAACAAATTTTACTTATTAGAGGAAACATCTGTGCCCACTTTCCACACACACACACACACACACACATTTTCCCATATGTGTATGTGTGTATGTGTGTGTGTGTGTGTTTCCATAAACCATATACCTCCTCCTACCCCCAAAAGTGAGGGGCAAACTAAAGCTCTTTTGGAGAGCCTTCTAGCAATCTACATATTCCAATGAATAGTTTGAGGACTTTATATATGTGCATTGTAAAATACACCTTCAGCAAGATATTCTTCGGAAATCAGCAGTTGTTAGTCTTGCTGCACCACTTTTGTTAAAATTGTCTATACTCTGACTCAGTTTTTCAAGACACGGTTTGGGTAAAAATTCTGTATTTTGTCTGTCTTGTGCAAACCTTGTGAAAGAGAATGGTCGTTTGCTACGTGTACTATGTGCATGTTGGGTGTAGTTTTCCAGAAAGGAGATTTTCCAAGATCCCACCAAATTTGCTTTGACCAGGGAAGAATGTAGAAGAGATGAAAACAATCATTTTGAGGCCACTTTTTACAACAGTGAGCCAGTAACAGGAAATGGGGATCATCAACAAAAAGCCTTAGACTGCAAGCCTTGTACTTTATCAAAAGTACTGCCCCAAATGGCAATACAGGAGAGCAATCTAAAACTGGAGTGTACTTTCCAATGGTCACAAAATCCTCCTTTCTCTCCATTTAGTCTGGGTGGATGCCTAATGTAAAAGTTTCATCAAATAGAGAGAAAAGACAAACAGACAAAAATTCCTCGATTCCCATAACTAGAAATGACCTCCTACAAATTCCTTAATTAATGTTATTCATAATATGAATCTACATCATGCTTAAAATTAGTAGTCTCCCCTGCCCCCCAAAAAAATCAAATTTAATGCTAAACAAAACAAAAGAAAAATAAGCAAGCAAACAAACAAACAAATCTTGGACATGACCTGTTAGGTTACGTAGAACAAGATGTGAGCTATCTTTTTCTCACTACTATGATTTTTAAATGATAAAGAGCTATCCAGTCAAAGAAACAAGATATGAATTGAAAGAATATTAAATTATGATTATTTATATATGACATGATTATATGCCAAGAAAACCAAACTACTAGAATTAAAATGTGAGTTCAGTAAATAAACTGATACAAAATAAATATACTAAATGCCTCTAATAACTCCCTTGAAAGCTAACAATAATAACTTTTAAAATCTGACAAAAGTAACTTTTTGATTCATTGAACAAAGTTTTGGTTATTTAAAAAAAAAAGTGAGAGGCAGTTGGATATCTGAGAACTGAAATAAAACAAATAGAACTATAAGTCATACCTCATATCATCATGAAGGACATGGGGAAGGGGAAGGGGAACCTGGGACGAAGTCAGAGAGTGGCATGGATGTATATACACTACAAAATGTAAAACTGTTAGCTAGTGGGAAGCAGCCACATAGCACAGGGAGATCAGCTCGGTGCTCTGTGACCACCTAGAGGGGTGGGATAGGGAGGGTGGGAGGCGCAAGAGGGAGGGGATATGGGGATATATGTATATGTAGAGCTGATTCACTTTGTTGTACAGCAGAAACTAACACATCATTGTAAAGCAATTATACTCCAATAAAGATGTTAAAAAAAAAAGTAATACTGGTACTAGAAGAAATAATAGATCAATATTTTAATAATTTTGGTATTAAAAAGCCCTATAAACATGCATCAATAATAGCTTAGTAGAGTAAATATTGATATTTTGATTTTAAAAATTTAAAACATAGTATATGAGAAATACATTATGAAAAATTATAAAAACATTGTTAGAGATATGTATTTGTAAAATATCTGTATTGGCAATATTCTGAGAAAAAGACTGGTTAACATAAGCAGAAAAGTAATTTTGGGAGTTGTTCATAAAACCAACAGGAGGGATTGAGAAGCAGGTCTGAATCAGAAACAAGGAAGAACAGGTACAGCCCCTAAAGTCCTGCATCTTCTTACCAGGTGGTCATTGTGAAGCTTCTAGAACTTTTAGTCTACCACAGCTCAAACTATCTCTTACCAACTCTCTCTCTGACATCACATCTTCTAGAGTCAACATCTCCTGCAAAAGCATCTGATTGGCTGTCCTTAGATCATGTGACTCAGATCTGCTTGCCAGAGGATGGAGAGAGAAAATGTTATTTCCATTCGGCTTCCTCCCAAATTAAAAATGGAAGTTGTTTGCTGGGCAGCCCAATTATTTTAAATTAAAGGTACAATGTTAAATCCTTTACATTTAACAACATTTAAAAAATCAAATAAGGAAAAGACAGATACTCCAACAGAAAATAAAATGAGCAAATGACACGAAAGTGCAATGTTGATGTAGAAATACAATACCCAACGTCTACTTCTCAGTAATCAAAAACTGAAAATTATTGAAACAAACTATGCAAAAAAAACCCTGACCAGCCAAAATTAGAAAAGTTTAGAAATATCTAGTGCTGGTGAGGATGTGAGGTAATGGGCACTTTGATACCGTGTTAGTGGGAAAATAAATTGATGTAACTTTCCTTTTTTTTTAATGACTATAGTTGATATTAGTTTCAAGTCTACAATATTATATTAGTTATAATATTATATAACTAATGTTATATTAGTTTCAAGTCTACAAGATAGTAATGCAATATTTTTATAGAACATACACCATATAAAGTTATTATAAAATATTGACTATGTTCCCTGTGTTGTGCTGTACGTTACACCATTACAACATTTATTTTATACCTAGCAGTTTGTATCTCTTAATTCTCTTCACCCGTTTTGCACCCCCCCCCCCAACTCTCCCCTCTGGCAACCACTAGTTTGTTCTCTGTATCTGTGAGTCTGTTTCTGTTTTGTTTTATTCAATCATTTGTTTCATATTTTAGATTCCACATGTAAGTGAAAACATACAATATTTGTCTTCCTCTGTTTGACTTAGTTCAGTAAACACAATACCCTCCAGGTCCATACATGTGGTCATAAATTGCACAATTTCATTCTTTTTTTATGGCTGATTAATATTCTTTATCCATTCATCTGTTGATAGACAGTTGTTTCCATATTTTTGCTATTATAAATAATGCTGCTATGAACATTGGGATGCATGTCTCTTTTTGAATTCATGTTTCAATTTCATTGGATAAATAACCAGGAATGGAATTGCTGAATTGTATGGTGGCTCTACTTTTAACTTTTTGAGGAACCTCCACACCAATTTACACTCCTACTAGCAATGCATGAGGGTTCCCTTTTCTCCACATCCTTGCCAACATTTACAGTTTCCTATCTTTTTGATGATAGCCATTCTGACAGATATGAGGTGATATCTCATTGTGATTTTGATTTGCATTTTCTTGATAATTACTGATGCTGAGCATCTTTTCATGTGCCTGTTAGCTATCTGTATGTCTTCTTTGGAAATGCCTATTCAGGTCCTCTGCCCATTTTTAAATTGGGTTGTTTGTGTTTTTTTGATATTGAGTTGTCTGTGTTCTTTATGAATTTTAAATATTAAACACTTATTGAAAATATAATTTGCAAATATCTTCTCCTATTTAGTAGATTGTCTTTTTGTTTTATTGATGGTTTCTTACCTGTGCAAAAGATTTTTAGTGATGAGGTCTCATTTGTTTAGTTTTGCTTTTGTTTGCCTTGCCTAAGGAGACAGATCTCCCTACCCCCCAAAAATATTGCTAAGACTGACATTAAAGAGTGCACTGCCTAAGTTTTCTTCTAGCAGTTTTTTTTTTTTTTTGTGGTACGCAGGCCTCTCACTGCTGTGGCCTCTCCCGTTGCGGAGCACAGGCTGTGGATGCACAGGCTCAGCGGCCATGGCTCATGGGTCCAGCTGCTCCACAGCATGTGGGATCCTCCCAGACCGGGGCATGAACCCGTGTCCCCTGCATCGGCAGGCAGACTCTCAAGCACTGCACCACCAGGTAAGCCCTCTTCTAGCAGTTTTATGGTTTTAGGTCTTACATTTAGGACTTTATATATTTTGATCTTATTTTTGTATATGGTGTGAGAAAATATTCTAGTTTCATTCTTTTACATGTATTAGCAGTTCAGTTTTCCCAGTGCCACTCATTGAAGAGGCTGTCTTTTCCCCATTGTATATTCTTTGTTTCCTTTGTCATAGATTAATTGGCCATATGTGTGTGGGCTTATTTCTGGGCTCTCTATTCTATTCCAGGGACCTATGTGTCTGTTTTTGTGCCAGTACCATACTGTTTTAATTGCTGTATCTTTGTAGTATAGTCTGAAGTCAGGGCACATGATACCTTTGACTTTGTTCTTTTTTCTCAAGATTGCTTTGGCTATTTGGGGTCTTTTGTGGTTTCATACAAATTTTTGAATTATTTGTTCTAGTTCTGTGAAAAATATCATGGGTATTTTGATAGTGATTGCATTACATCTGCAGATTGCAAAGGTAGTATGAACATTTTAACAATATTAATTCTTTCAATTCATCAATACAGGATATCTTTCCATTTATTTGTATACTCTTCAATTTCCCACACTGATGTCTTACAGCTTTCAGAGTATAGGTCTTTCACCACCTTTGTTAAATTTATTCCTAAGTATTTTATTTTTTTTGATTCAGCTGTAAATGGGACTGTTGTTTTGATTTCTCTTTATGTTAGTTCATTGTCAGTATATAGAAATGCAACAGATTTCTATTTATTAATCTTGTATCCTGCAACTTTACTGAATTCATGTATTAGTTCTAATAGTTTTTGGTGGAGACTTCAGGGTTTTCTATAAATAGTATCATGTCATCTGCAAACTGTGACAGTTTTACTTCTTCCCTTCCAATTTGGATGCCTTTTATTTCTTTTTTTTTAAAACCTACCCCATGCCAGATTGTATATCTTGATAAACTTCCTGTTTCCTGAGTCTGAAACCTCTGGACTTCTCAGCTATGGGATCTTAAAAAAAATAACTCCACTCCTCTAGACCTAGTTCTTATTGGTAAAATAAAGGAGTTATATTTTTAAATTGTTATATATTAATATGGTAATTTTCCAGTTATGGAATGTCAATATAAGATGCTTAGAGTACAGCAGAAAAATTTATGGTTTCTACTAGTGTGTTTGACACATAATTTACAAAAATTTAACTTATCTAAACAGTGGAAGACACGTGCTATATTGAAAGCCTTATTAGTTCATTATGACTCAGGGATCTTAGAAGGAATGCATGGTGTCCTTGGGCCCTCATAGCAGATATATGACTGGAAGCCCTCTGAATAGTGGGGAACACAGAAAGAGAAGCATAGAATAAAGATTGATAGAGAATACACTAAGCAGATGCTTTATTTCCTCCTTTTGGGGAGAAATCTAGAGATTATCCCAATTTGGGCCATTGGAGGTAAAGGGAAAGGAGGAAGTATTGGGATGAATTCTGGAGTAGGTACAAAATTCCATGTCTTTAGCACAAAACTCTGTCAGGAACATCAGATATTGTTTTTCTATCATAAAGACCCTTCTGGGCTAACATTTTACACACACTGCTTTATTGAGTCAGGATTTAGGGACATGACTTGGACCTTCATACCAAAAGTGATCTAAAGAGTTGTATGATCAGATCAATCTTCTTTAAGTGTTAGTTGCTTATCTGACGTGATGCTAAAAAACTTCTCTCTGGTTCCTAAGAACCTGAATGCTTTAGTAGAATAACAGCTACTACTACTTGATTTTTAAATGGTCATGGATATTAGTGCTGTGTGTTCCATTATTTAAATAGCATCACAAAGGCAGCTGAATTTTCTCAAACCATCACCTGCTATCTTTATTGTGGTTGTATATGTTGGGGGCGGGGGTGTGTGTGTGTTGCTTGAAAAAGTACAATACTCTGAATGTAGTCTTTGCTCACTACAAATTTCTGTTCAGAAAATGAGACCTGAAGAAGAAGAAACATTTTTATACTGAAAGCCAGATAAATTACAATTTTATCTTTCAAGCTCATGGGTTTCCTCCCTAATTCTTCCCCAACACATCCAGATTATGGTTTCTGGTGGAGCCGCCTAATCACACAGTGGGAAAGATACGTTAATGGAAGTCAGAAGTAGGGTATCGAATAGACTAATGGAAGCTTTTTAAGAATTCCAAGTACTCTTCATATTAGAATCTTTGTCATAAAGGTGTCAATATTAACAATAATAATCCTCTCTAACAGCAAACTAATATCAAGTCTGACTTGGTAAGAGCTACTGGTTCCATTCCACTCTGCTCTGTCCATGGATGCTCTGATTTCCATTTCTAGTCCTGAGTACATATTGTTCAATTCAAAAGCCTAAACTTTTACTGGTAAAACAGAATGTCAAAATGAATTCAGTAATTAGCTTTCCTATTAGGGGGCTCATTTAATTTCAGAGCTAATGCTATCCACATTTTCATTTCCAATTAATCCAAGTATAGAAATGCTATAGTACCCAGACAGTGTGTTCTTTGAAGAGCTGATCTTATGACATTGTCATGGCATCAGCAAACTTTCATTAAAGATGTGATTATAGAACACAATTCCGACCAGGTAGAACTTTTTCTCATCTTTTTTCTTGAATGTATTTATTTTTCAATTTAAAACTTTTGAGAAATAAGCAACTTTTCCTGGTCTGATTTCTTGAGAAAAATTTTAACCATTTGTAAACAGGATAAATATTTTCATAAGACTCAGAATGGAAGAATATGGATTGAGATTATTTTAAGATCAAATCCCAGAAATGTAAAGCAGTTATGGAAAATTTCCTTGAGAAGTAGTAAAAATAAATAGATGCCTACCTGGTGGGATAGGGTTGCAGATTCCATTTCAGTAGCTGGTTTGGCATATGTGAAATTATGTAATGTTATAATCATTTCTTTAGCTCTTTCTGGGGAAATATAGCTATATTCTAAACTTATGTAATTGTCTAATGACTATGAAATCAGGAAAAGGAAAAAAGGAAAATGCTGGGATTTGAAGCTATATCTAATTATTCTTCAGTAGAAAAAAATTGCTAAATGGAATATGGCATTTGCCCGCTCCCTCTCCAGAAACAACGAGGATTATTTTTGAATGCGGTTAATTCTGAATAAATCACATTTTCAAATGATGCTGTCAGGGTTTCCCTCAGAGGAAGGTAGAGGCAGAGATTTGTCATTGGGTAAATATTTGAGTATATAATCATATGGCACTTTCGTATATTCATACTTATGTAAGAAGCGGAATAAAATAAGTCATCCTTACCATTTGGAGGCCAACCTGGAAGACTTCATCTGGAAAAATGTCTGATCAGTTCACAGAAACAATAGGCTTGAGACAACCTAAAGAGAAGCATAAGAACTATCTGATCAAAAAGAATCACAGGGCTTCCCTGGTGGCGAAGTGGTCGAGAATCCGCCTGCCAATGCAGGGGACACGGGTTCGTGCCCTGGTCCGGGAAGACCCCACGTGCCGCGGAGCGGCTGGGCCCGTGAGCCGTGGCCGCTGCGCCTGCGCGTCCGGAGCCTGTGCTCCGCAACGGGAGAAGCCACAACAGTGAGAGGCCCGCGTACCGCAAAAAAAAAAAAAAAAATCACAAACAGAGAAAATGAAAAGAAGCAATCAGAGAGATCCATAGCCCAGTCATCAAAATGAAGACTGTTGACTACAATGACATAAATTGGATCCTCCGAGAGTGGTTGGAATTATGATTAGGATAACTCTCTAGGAACGATTTTCAAATGGCTACAATGTGGTTTTCAAGTAAGAATTATACAACAGCAGTTTTTAAAGCCTTCCAAAAATCTGGTCAATAAAGTTGTTTGACCTCTACTTCCGAGAACCAAATCAAAGGCAGGCTGTTTCGAAAGAACAGAGCACCACCTTGTGTTGGTAAGTTATTACACCTCCCAGGGACACCTGAGGAGGCCCTGGCCATCGTAGTAAATGAGAGCTTGTCAGTAATGCTACCGAGTAAATTAGGCAAGTTCATACCTTCTCAGTTATTTTAAACTCTTAGCCTTACGTTACCTGTGCTTATGTTCTAAGAAAGATAAGGAAAGAAAACAATATGAAGAGATGGCTAGTCTGACCGAACAAAAAATGTTTTTTGTAACTTTTAAGATAAATACTTTATCTCCGGAAAGAGTTGTGTAAGCCAAATTCATAGATCTGATCCTAACTTGATTTTGCGTTTCACAGATTATACTCATTGTTTTTTAACTTGATCCAGGTTAAATATCAACAAAGCAATTTTGAGTTTGAAATAACTGAGAAGTACATTATTTCCTGAGTATTCAACAAGTAAGTTATGTAGAAACCATCAAATATCAACTTACGCTGAAAATAAATTCACCTTAAATGCTTCTAGTACAACCATAAGAGCATTTATGATGTAAGAAGACATTTAGTCAAACATTACAAACCTTCACTTTTGTAGAATCATGGCTCTAAGGATTTCATTTTTAATATAAAATGGGAAATTTAAAGTGCTGCAACTGATGCAAATGTACTCTTTCTCAGTCTTCAAAATTAAACTCACCCCATTCTCAGTATTCCTAGGGCACTTGGTTTTGTAAAATTAAAACTGTTTTGCGTTAAAGTGATTTTTACTCATGTCTCATCTCCTCCTGTCTTCAGTTCTTTGGCTACAAGGACCTGGTCTCACACCTTTTTGTGTCCCCTGACTGTCTAGAAGAGTGTTTATGCTATATAACATTCTGCAGTGGTAGAAATGTTTTCTGCACTGTGCAATATGGTAGCCAATAGGCAATTGAAATGTGGCTTGTGTGACTAAGAAACTTTAAATCGTATTTAATTTTATTTAATGTGAACTTAAATTTAAATAGACGTATGTGGCTAGTGCCTACTGTACAGACTGGGTGGGTCTACAAAAATGCCTAAACAGAAAAATCTCTGTTGAATGAGTAAATGGCAAGGTATTGGAACATGATGTGTTAAATGATTTCTACTCTTTTAAAGTAGGAAGTAATTAAAGTTGTAATCTTCACATTATATGTCTTTTCTCAAGTAAAGCTTGAGAACTCAATAACTCATCCATGTGAGAATTTTTTGTAATCTAAATAATTGAGATAGTTTTGTTTGCTGCCTATACCTCTGTCCTTCATTCTCATATGGTTTAAAAATCATTTTGTTTTCTTCATCCTGGATGAACTCTGAAACCAATAAATTTAATGATTTGTTTCATTAGAATAACATATGAGAGTTTTTACACATTTATGTAGGTAGACTTGAAATTTCTATGAGTGGACTTCAAATTTGATACAATCTTGTCCAAAAGTCCAAAGTAAAGTTATAGTAAGAACCCCTTAACTCATTCATTCTTTCTCTCTCTCCATCCTGAACAAGTACTTAGGATAATATGGCATCCTGAAATTTTTTTTTTTTTTTTTGGCTGGAACCCTGCAAGTGTATGGGCATATCTTAATATTGATATTTTGCATTCAAGTCCAAATTTTATTTGCATTTATTCAACAAATACTAATTAAATCTATATTATACATCATGCAATCTGCAAGGTACTGGGGCTGATGTAAAAATCAACTCTATTCATATCCTTAAGCTTTGCAGCTTTGGGACAAGGAAGCAGTTAATTTTAACAGTTAAAAATACATATTGAGTATTTAATTCTTCCAACAGCTTAGTAATATGCTATTGTTAACTTCATTTTATAAATGATAAAAATAAGGTTTAAAGATGTTAAGTAACTTCCTCAAAGAAATGTAATTGCCAAGTAGGAAAGTCAGAATTTGAACTCGTGTCCTATTATTTGCAAGCCAGAAACTGCTAACATCCATGCTGTATTGAATTGTCTATAAATAAGTATTTTAAACAAAAGATTATGAGGTCCTTAAGAGTTTGGTGGGAAATGTTATGAGAGCTTAGATAAGGAAGTCATTGAAAGTAGGACATTTCTCATGATTTGAATACACTGAGTATATTCTTCTTTGATATACAGGATTCAAGCATAATGAGGTAGAATTTTGTCTAATATTTGTCAAGCAATATCTAATTTGAGCTAGAGACAAAACTGATCTCCTGATTACATAAACTAGTATTTGATGCTGTGCAGGAATCCCTGATCATGCCTTTTAAATTCACCCACAGGCTTCTCTGAAACACTATTGGAATAAAATATCCCCAAACATCTTCAGACAGTGTTTTGTGTTAAGTTACTAAATATGAAATGGAAAACATATTTGGATCGTACCAGCAGCATGACACACTGGCTCATCTCACAACTGACTTTCCAATAGGAAGATGGATGTTTTTAGATTTTATTTAACATGAAACATATTCTCTACCTTTTAGAAACTAGAAAATTCGACATTTAAAAAAATTCACTTTTCCTCCTTGTTTAGTTTTTTTCTAAATGTGTAAACAGACAGCATTTAAATTTTTTTAAATTTTATATTAGAGCATAGTTAATTAACATTGTGTTAGTTTCAGGTGTACAGCAAAGTGATTCAGTTATACATGTATCTATTCTTTTTTAAGTTCTTTTCCCATTTAGGTTATTACAGAATATTGAGCAGCATTCCCTGTGCTCTACAGTAGGTCCCTGTTGGTTATCCATTTTCAATATAGCAGTGTGTACATGTCAATCCCAAACTCCCAATCTATCCCTCCCCCCCACCCTTCTCCCTGGTAACCATAAGTTCGTTCTCTAAGTCTGTGAGTCTGTTTCTGTGTTTTTTTGTTTGTTTGTTTTGTTTTGTTTTTGCCATGCCACGTGGCATGTGGGATCTTAGTTCCCTGACCAGGGATTGAACCCTCATCCCTTGCAGTGGAAGCATGGAGTCTTAACCACCGGACTGCCAGGGAAGTCCCTGTTTCCATTTCGTAAATAAGTTCATTTGTATCATTTTTTTAGATTCAGCATATAAACAATATCATATGATATTTGTCTTTGTCGGACTTACTTCACTTAGTACAATAATCTCTCAGTCAATCCATGTTGCTGCAAATGACATTATTTCATTCTTTTTAATGGCAGAGTAATATTTCACGGTATATAGGTACCACATCTTCATTATCCATTCCTCTGTTGATGGACATTTAGGTTTCTTCCATGTCTTGGCTATTATAAATAGTGCTGCTAATGAACACTGGGGTGCATGTATCCTTTCAAACCATGTTTTTTCTCCTGATATATGCCCAGGCATGGGATTGCTGGATCATATGGTAACTCTATTTTTAGTTTCTTAAGGAACCACCATACTGTTTTCCATAGTGGCTGTAATAACAATTTACATCCCCACCAACAGTGTAGGAGGGTTCCCTTTTCTCCACACCCTCTCCAGCATTTATTATTTATAGGTTTTTTGATGATGGCCATTCTGACTGGTGTGAGGTGATACCTCATTGTAGTTTTGATTTGCATTTCTCTTATAATTCGTGATATTGAGCATCTTTTCATGTGCCTCTTGGCCATTAAACAGACAGCCTTTGATATATAGTTTTTGAGTTGTGATTATAAAGAATGATGACCACCCTTTGTAGAAAGACCATATTGTTTTCAAGCAACTGTATTCTGTATACGTGTTTAAATGTGAAACTCGCATATTGGATTAGTATAGTTTCATGTCAAAATAGCTAATGTTTAGTAAGTTAATGTTTATCGAACCTATTAGTTAACATCCATCGCCACACATAGTTACAATTTTTCTCCTTGAAATGAGAAATGTTAACCTCTACTCTCTTAACAACTTTCAAATATCCAATACAGCATTGTTAACTATAGTCACCATACTGTACATTACATCTCCGGGATTTATGTATCTTATAACTGGAAGTTTGTACCTCTTGATCACCGTCAGCCATTTTGCCCACCTCCCTAACCCTTCACCCGGACAACTGCCAATCTGTTCTCTGTATCTATGAGTTCAGTATTTTTTTTTAAAAAATTCTCATAAAATATGCTATTTCATTTAAATTATTTTATATTTCTTATTTTCTAATGTTTTGTTATAGCTGGACTTCATGTCTAGCCAGTTGCACTTCTGATGAAGCAGTTTTGTACTACATCCAAAACATTAATTCGTTCTTCAGTTTTTTCTTTTTTAAATTATTTGCAGACATCTATGTGATTAACCAGTTTACAAGTCTGTACTTCTTGAGCACTTACAGTGTATCCAGAACTGCATCAGGGACCACAAAAAAGGGGTGAGAAATATGGCTCATGTCCTCCCAGAACGTGTAAGTTGCTTGGGTGCCAGAATTAAAAATTATCATCAATATTATTAGAAAAAAAAAAACAAAAATAAAGTAGCATTAGGTCAATAAAGCAAAAGGAATGAAAAGAAAGATTCGTGTGAGCTCAGTATTCTTTTCAGAATATCCCTGTGAGGTGGGAATTATTTCACTCCATTTTATTGTTGAGGAAGTGAATATCAGAGAGGCTGACTAGCTTTTGGGAATTTGACTCCAGAGCTTATGTTCTTTCTGCTGTGTCACCATGTTAGGAAAAGCCAGAGGTAGTACTCAAGCTGAGTTTCCAAAAATGTGTTGGGTTGAGACAAACAGAGGGAAGGGTTCAGCAACAGAGCCCAAGGTGACAATGACCGTGACACAGGGGAAGTCTTGCGTGATGAGCCAGAGGCGTACGTTGGCTAGTAAGACTTTGGGCCAGAGACAGAAGGTCTTGGAAGCCACGCACACTAAGGAGCTGATTCTTTTTGTGATAGATTTCAGAGCAGGGCGATTATATATTTAAATGGCATTTCAGGAAGATTTCTTTAGTAGGTAAAGATGGATGGGAGTGTGGAAAAATAGTAGCAATCAGAGGGTAACTTGTCTGGAAGAATTGTAGAGAAAACATTGCACTGCATATAGGGTTAGAATAAGAAACCTCTTTCTACTCTTCTGAACTCTGAGCTTGTGGAATGAAGGGTGTATATTCATCATTTGTATTTATGTATCCACCATTTTTCTTCTAGCTAACACAATGTGGCTTCCATAACCGCCATTTTCAATTATGTTGCTCAACAGTAGAATAATTTGCAAGGGACCACTTAGTTACTTGTTTATTTTAGGTCTTCACCAGAATATAAGTGCCAGAAATATAAGAAAGAAAATTTACCTTACTCATACCAGTATCCTTAGAACTTTTAATGTATCCTGGCACATAGCAGATGCTATAGGAATGTGCTTTCAAATTTTACATTATTGGCTTTTGTTTAAATCATTATCATATCTTTCAGGCTTAGTGTGTGAACATATTTGCATGGCAGGTTTGGAAATAGATATTATGCAATGCTTAACAAAGGTGTTCACGGGAGAATCACATACTGGAATATGACTAAGTTTAAAATGATGGTGGCCTAATTCCAATTATTCAGGAGCTGATTAGTTGGTGAATCGTCTGCAGGCCCCCTGCTTCTCTTCCTTCTAACTGCTGCCAACTTTTGGCTAATTTTGTGCTCATTAGCACTTCCTCGAGAGCTTGGTCAAGGCATGGGTGTGACCTCTGAGTCTGTCCGTTTGTCTGCTTACTAACAATTTTGGAGAGGATTTGGTAAGATAGACATGGGAACTATTGGCAGAGATGAATATTTTGAATTATTTCACATAGGTTTTATTTACTCCTGCTATTATTCCTTCTTTCTGCATGATCTATTTGAAAAGTAAATGTGTAATGTGAATATGATATACGTAATGATCTCTCTGATCATGAACATTTGCTCACATGTCCATACATATGGATTGCAATGGGAATAGATCATTGAATCCAAAGGTTAAGTTCAAACAGTTGTCGTGCCAAAATTATTCAGTGTGATAGTGTGTATTTTGTATGTCTCTTGAAGTTCAAGGAGTTAGACAACTTATGTAACTTCCTACAAAAATATTTATTTTAATTAAGAAGAGCCACATATATATATATATATATATATATATATATATATATATAGGAGTATAATTGCTTTACAAAGTTATGTTAGTGTCTGCTGTACAAAGGAGTCAATCAGCTCTATGTATACCTATGTCCGCTCCCTCTTGGACCTCCCTCCCGTTACACCCCCTATCCCACCCATCTAGGTTGTCACAGAGCACCGAGCTGAGCTCCCTGTGCTATACCGCAGATTCCCACTAGCTGTCTATTTTACGCACGGTAGTGTATATATGTCAATCCTAATCTCCCAATTCGTCCCACCCTCTCCTTCCCCACCTGTGTCCACATGTCCGTTCTCTACGTCTATGTCTCTATTCCTGCCCTGCAGATAGGTTCATCTGTACCATTTTTCTACATTTTAAGAAGATCCATACATCATATATGAATGACTTAGTTTGACCACAAATTCATATACAGGTAATGAAAATACCAGTTCTGTGACAAATTGCAAAATAATATAGAAATAGAAAGATTAGAGAGTATAAATTGACATGAGGAACAACATAAAAAATAAACTGTAATTATAAACTCAAATTTATTAAGATAAAGTTGAGACGTCAGTGAAAGACAGAGATTGAATAATGTAGATAATTTGCTTCAGGACTCATGGGACTTAAAATTTACCAATAGTTGCATTTTCTCAAGAGGTGCAGTAAAAATGCCCAACTATGAAGGCTTACCCAGTTGTTTGATGAAATATCTTCCTTTTATGATGCAAACTACTATTCTGTGATTCTGGAATTAGTTAGAATATGCTACATAAGATATGTTATTTTAATTAGCACAGTGTTTGTGTGATTAATAAAGAAGTCAAGGATTATGTAGATACAGAGATCAAACTGGAATATTTCACTTTTACCTTTGGGGAAAACACAAATGGAAGTAAGAACATGGTCAATGATATTATTTACTTTTTTTGAGAAATTTAACTCAAAATGGTTTGGGGCTCGAAATTTTACTAGATATTTGCTACATGTACAGCAAAATAATATAGATGAAAATAAGGGGTACGACATGACTGGATGGAGAAAATTATAAAATATTTGTAAAGATGTTTTACTAACTTTGCTGAACATCATTTGCACTAGTTTTAAATGGGCAATAATAAATAAAATTATATCATTTATAAATGCAGTACTTAATAGAGCATATTTCTCAGTATAACACAAATATACTTACCTCAAGTTATGCCATGTTTTACTCCGTGTTTTCAAGAATTATAAAGTACAGTCAGTGAAGTTCTTATTAATCAGATTTTACCATCTCTCCAAAGTTTACAAAACAAGGTGAGATATAAATACATACACATACATATAAACAAATAAGTTTAGTAATATTCAAATTCCTAATTTTAAGTGCATCGGTACTGCTGTATTTCTCCCAGGCGCTGCCAACGTATTATCATCAATTCTATTTGTATTGGAAATTCTGAGGGAAGAGACAAGTAATTTAGTACAGTCATTATTTATTTTAGCAGTGTCTCTTGGTTGTTTAAGAACCTGCCAGAGAAGCATTTCTATAACCAGTCACTGATTATTTCACATTTTTATTTTTTATTTTTGTGCTTATTATTCACAGGTAGTTGTACATAGGACTGGTATCCGAATGTTACCCATCAGTACTAGTTGTTTATGGACAGCATCTGTTCTGTACGATCCACGCCATACTAGCTGTTAAATATTTTGAATAACATCCTAGTTGTAAATGTAATTGTACTGGCTCATGCACATAAAAACAGGAATTTTGCCAGCTGATTACTAGGCTTAGAAAACAAACCATTTTTAAAAATTAATGATTATTTGTTCAGCTTACTTAGTAAGTAAATCACGTTCTTTATATGTTCTTAAAAGCTCATGTCATAAATGCATTACTGTTACAATGAGTATTGCGATTGACAGGACACCAACAGATGCATCCTAAAGACATACAATAATACAAGATGAAGATGACTTTGCAGAGATTAAGGAGAGCAGACATTAACACAGCGTGCTCCCAGGGAGGCGCTGCTTTGCAGACCCTCAGATCCCGGAGGGACAGTCACGTCCTCAGTAAACCACCTGTGTGGGGTGAGGAAGCCTTCAAGTGCTAGGAGCCCCCCTCCCTGTTTCGCTTTTTCAGAGATTTTATATCCTCCTGAGAACTCCGCCCAACTGCACAGGGACTCTGGCAGCATGCCTGCAATGCGCTAACAACCTCAGCACGTTCCTCAGTCATTTCTACGTTCACGTGTGAAACGAAGTCTGTTTTCCGGGAGCTGCCCTCAGCTGGCCCACGCTTCAGGCCTGTGGGAATCCTCCTGAACTAGTATAGTGACTTTTACTAGTCAGCCTGGATCGCTCATTCTGATATGTAAATAGTGGAATAAAAATTTGTCGATTACTCAGCTACCTACTTTTCTCAACTTCAGGCAATGGGAACTACCCAGTCCTCACATTGCACCCAAGACAATGATGGATATCTACTATTGCTCTGCCTGTAGTTTCTCTCTCTACATATAGAAGACACAAGTTCATTTGTGTATATCAGACACTTTGGTTCAGTTTTGTATAGCTATCCATTTAGTATTAAATGAACTATTTTTTATTGGGGATATAAAATGTAGTGAAGACAGAGATTCTTCTTGCCCCAAGAGCTCTAGAGATCACACATTGTTCACAGTCTTGCAGGATAAAAGGATGGAATACACTGAGTGACTTTTATCATATTCACCAAACTTGAAAAAACACACAAGAAGTTACACATACATCACACACACACACACACACACACACACACACACACCTCTCTCCAGGAGTTTATAATAGCATCCATTGAAATTACCTTCTAGCTGTGAGGGCTTCTTTCCTGATTATTTATTTTCTTTAGAACATCATGCTCTATACATGACCATTAACCTCTGTCTACCTTCCGCTTCTCCTGAAGTTGGGAAGAGAGAAGAAAGCATCAGTAACTTTTCTCGGAGCAATAACACAGAACAAAGGCAAAATAAGCCCAGGCTGTAGAATAGGTGCCCTATACATAGGGTACTCAGTAATCCAACTTAAGAACGTACAGTAACACAACATGCCAAAGTATCTGCTTCCTCTACGTTCTCAAGAGCGCAAATGTCCTTTGCACATACAATTAGAAGTGGTTATTTTGACCTGCATTCATCTTTACCAGGCACGTGGAGGAAAAGGTTTATCACTGCAAAATACAAAACCTTTGATTTTTTTTTTTTTAAATTTTAACCTGGGGTGAGAAAACTGTGCAAAAACTAGAATAACTATAGTGTATTATGTAAACTTGCTTTTAAAACTGAATTCAAGGCACTCTAGTTCTTATGAGTTTTTAAAAAAATTACAAAACAATGGATGCTTAGGGAAATAAATAAGAGATAAAGAAAAATTGCTAATCATCCCAGACCCCAGACCCCACCCCTCAAATGTAACTAATTCTCATGTGATACTTCCTGTCATTTTCTAAGCTTATACAAAGGTATTCATATATATATATATTTCCGTTGTCCTCTTCTTTTGTTAGACAGGTATGGGATCCTGCTAGAGGAATTACTGTGAAACTGCTTTTTATTTAATATATCATGGACACCCTTGCAAGTCAATATAAAGAGCTCTGACTTTCTTTCAAATAACTACCTGATATTCCATTATGTGGATCTTTGGGAGACTCTTCACCCTTTCTCTTGTAAGTGACATAATGGCTTTTGTTGTTGTTATTTTCCAGTATTTGTTAACACTCAAGCAAAACTGCAGCAAACTCAGGCCTCTGTATCTCCCTGTGCACTGGCACCGCTGTGATTTCTCCAGCCTGTGTTCCTTTAAATAACTTCGGGGTCAAGGAATGCCTATGTCTTGTTTTTATTTATAATGTTATATTATTTTATGAAGAGGTTTTATCAAGTTGCACTCCTACCAGAAATACTCACTCTTACTGCATATTATTGTTCTTTTAATTTTTATTAATTCAGTGGGTGAAAAAATTATACACTGTGTTATTTAAATCTGTATTTTCCTGATTGCTACTGAGGTTGAGAAAATTTTTCTTTTCTTTTTTTTTTTTGCGGTACGCGGGCCTCTCACTGCTGTGGCCTCTCGCGTTGCGGAGCACAGGCTCCGGACGCGCAGGCGCAGCGGCCATGGCTCACGGGCCCAGCCGCTCCGCGGCACGTGGGATCTTCCCGGACCGGGGCACGAACCCGTGTCCCCTGCAAAGGCAGGCGGACTCTCAACCACTGCGCCACCCGGAAAGCCTGAATGCTTCATTTTTTTTTATTTTTTATTTTTGCGGTATGCGGGCCTCTCACTGTTGTGGCCTCTCCCGTCGCAGAGCACAGGCTCCGGACGCGCAGGCTCAGCGGCCATGGCTCACGGGCCCAGTCGCTCCGCGGCACGTGGGATCTTTGCGGACCGGGGCACGAACCCATGTCCCCTGCATCGGCAGGCGGGCTCTCAACCACTGCGCCACCAGGGAAGCCCGAGAATCTTATGCTCGTTATTCATGTGCATTTCTTCTTCTGTGAATCCTTTCCTTCTCCACGTGTACGGACTTTTGTCACCTTATAGATATTCACTTTTTGTCATATGGTTTCACATGTTTTATTTATGGTTTTTGTGATATGCAGTTTTAAGTTCATATGTAGTCATAAAAATTCTTTCCTGTTATTGTTTTTGAGTTTCATTATTTGCTTTAAGATTTTCTTTATTCTGTTGAAAAAATATTTCTTAGTATTTTTCTAACTTTTAATCTACAGTTTAGAATTTTATTATATTTGGAGTATTTTTTTAATGGTTCTAACTTTTTTATTCTATAAGGATAGACAATTATAATACTTCTGAAGTAAAATGCCATGTTTTCCTAAATATCATTTTCCATTTGGGGATTTTTTCATTTGGTTTCAGTGGCTTATTTTGTTATTTAGGTGCTTAAAACTGTTGTTTACTGCAATAGCTTTATGGTATGTTTTGGTATCAGGTAAGGTGCGTCAAATCCCTACTCTACCAGATTTTTCTTTTTCAAAACTTTTTTATTTGTCTATATTTTTATTTTTCTATGTGAATTTTAGTATAATTCTGTCAGCTTCAATATAATTTTCTTTCGAATTGTAGCATACCAGTTGTAACATATATATGCATATATATACTTAAAATATATATAAACATATATAACCTTTTAAAATATAAAATCTCATTAAGAAACATGGTTACATTCTTTATACACTAACATGTATAAAATAGATAACTAATAAGAACCTGCTGTATACAAGATAAATAAATAAGATGAAATTCAAAAGTTTAAAAAAAATAAAGAAACATGGTTACATTCTTTAATAGAAGTTTGCAGCTTTTTTTCTCACAGGTACTATCTATACCTTGTTTTTATGAAACTTTTCTGAAGTTTATGAAACTTCTCTGAAGTTTTTTGATACTTTTTTTTGCTTTTATAAATTTTTCTTCTCATTTCCAAGGCTTAATGTTTTATTTTAAGTTGGAGATACATCTCATTAGCATATCACTGTAGAATTAGCAATATCTTATGTAGGAGTATGTCATTTTCTTCTGCCTTGAAAAGTGTAGAATGATTCAAACTTAAATATAAGGAAAAATAAACACTTTAGATCCGCTATACCTATAGCCTTGCCTGAAGAGTCGTGCTTTTTATCTGGGAGGAATGCCCCATTATGCAAATGCCAAGTGTTGAAGATAACGCACAAAATGTGTGGAGGAAAGTAAGGAGCAACTCCTAGCCAATCAGTTCATTGGAATAAACCCTGGAAGCAGCCAATGAAAAGACAAATGTCAACCTCAGAAAACTGTCATCCCATTCAGTATACTTAGTAACCTTCTATAAAAAAAATTAGTTGGTAAAAATAAGTCAAATACCTTCCAAATTTCCTGTGTAAGAGCTAATAGAAGTTCAATTATCATTTCCTGTGCTTGTCTTAAATGGGGTTTGATTAGGATATCAATCAGTAGAATCATATTGGATTTATTTTTTTTAGTGATGAAACTCAAACTAGAGTAAGGTACTTTTAAATATAAAGGCAATAGAATTTGTTATTTTACATTCTTTAGTTGAAGTGGACTTTTACAGTAATTTAGATATGGTTATAGTTTACAATGATGGAATCAATTTATACACTATCATTCTCCTTCAAATTATAATATCTTCTTTCCTGAGTGTAGAAAAATTTAATGACATCAAAATTTGAAAATATATCTGAAGGCTTTAACTGCTAGTTGTAGCTAAATAAACATTTCTATGTTTATTATTTTAGCAACTTTTATGATAGAAACAGGTTATTTGAACAACTTTTATGATTGAACCAGTTTATATGTAATAACAATAAAACAACCACTGACAGTTTTTGGCTCCCTCTAAAAAATCGATGGTCACAACGTGAATATTATCCATTTTAGACTTGTCTGTGAGTGTTCTGCTAGATAAATAAATTCAAATCATGATCATTGAATTTTCCTGCTCTTTCTCTAAAAGAGACTTTAATTAAATAAATGAACAGTTTTCACTAGCTGTGGTTTCCTACTAAAATTGGATTTCCATTCTTGTCCTGGAAGTTTTCGGTAACTCTTCTCAAGGACTTATAGTGGAACTTGCCACGCACCCTGTCATCTGCTACTCTTGCTACTCACTAGCTTTAAAAAAAAAAAAAAGCTGCTTGGGGAACTCTAATTACAAACTTCCAAAGAAAGCAACTATGCTGGTTTCACAGTCGATATCTCAGGAAATAGAAAAGAAATTGAACTACAGGCTAAATATTGAAAACATTTTATCGTAAGCAGATGTCCTAGTTTTAAAATATAATCCTCGAAATCTTTGGCACTCCTCTCACTGAGTTGTGGGGGAGTTCTGTGTCCTGTCCTCTCCCCTTGAGTCTGGGCTCCGAGACTGCTTTGGCAGTAGAGCACAGTGGGAGTCATGCTAGACCAGTGTCCAAGCCCTGGCTTTAGAAAACTGGTACTTCTTCTTTTTTTTTTTTTTTTAACATCTTTATTGGAGTATAATTGCTTTACAATGGTGTGTTAGTTTCTGCTTTACAACAAAGTGAATCAGCTCTACATATACATATGTTCCCATATCTCTTCCCTCTCGCGTCTCCCTCCCGCCCTCCCTATCCCACCCCTCTAGGTGGTCACAAAGCCCCGAGCTGATCTCCCTGTGCTATGCGGCTGCTTCCCACTAGCTAGCCACCCTGCGTTTGGTAGTGTATATACGTCCATGCCACTCTCTCACTTCGTCCCAGCTTACCCTTCCCCCTTCCCGTATCCTCAAGTCCATTCTCTAGGAGGTCTGTGTCTTTATTCCCGTCTTACCCCTAGGCTCTTCATGACCATTTATTTATTTGTTTAGATTCCCTATATATGTGTTAGCACGCGGTATTTGTTTAGGAAACTGGCACTTCTACTTCCCATCTCTTCGGGCACTCACCTCTGGAACCCTGAGGTACCATGTAAGAAAGCTGAGGCTGCCTGCTGTGAAAATAATGACCACAAAGAGAGGTGTATGTGTTCTGTCTGAGCCTAGCCGAGGTCCCCGCTGACAGCCAGCAGCAACCATCGGCCGTGTGAGCGAAGGAGCCTTTGAGATGATTCCAGCTGAGGCCCCGGGCACAGTGGAGTAGATCTTCCACTACCATGTGCTTTTTGCAGATTCCTAAAGCATAAATTTAGCAAGTCTAATAAATGGTTGTTTTAAGCTTCTAAATTGGGGGGCAATATGTTACACACAGGGCTAGTAACCGAAACAGAAAGCGTGCCTAAAACATCTCTTCCTCAGTATCTAAGTCACAGCCCAGCAATGACAAGGGTTAAGTTTCCCAGAGGGCTGGGCTAGCTAGGGTGGGATGTATTTTGAAAATAACCTTAGGCATTCCAGATATGCCCCCGACCCAGAGGTGTATTTAATCCGTAAGCCCCAACTGCAATTGCAAATTGATCTATCAATAGTGTAGTTTTCCGTATGAGTTCAGATGCTTAGCTTTTTGTGAAATCTATTTGGATGTTGTGCTGTGAGGGCTACTTCCATCAGGCCTGGTATTGGCCTGAGCTGTTTTATAGGAGATATCACTTCATGACACGGATCCTTAGCCAGTACATAAAACGGGCCTGATGAGCAGTACTGGTTTATAACCGTGGTTCTGAGACGAGTTTCGGGGCAGTTTGTACCAGCTTGTCAGTACGTACAGTTTATTGATAACAACAGTATTTGTGGTTTGCACCTGCTTTTGGCGCCTGTGGGCTTGCTATCTGGGCTGGTTATACAGCAGTGACGTACCTGCCTGACAAGTGGAGTGTTAGAAGCCCCAGCTGGGCTTCCATTTCGGGGTCCTGTTTCCGAGGTGTTCTATACCCATGTCAGAGGTTCCTGGTTTACTAGAGCAAGGGCACCCAGGAGGGCCCTGCAGAGGGAGGACAATTGGAGTCCACAGTGAGCCTCTTTGGACCCCTTGCTGTCAGGCAATCTTGGGTTTTGATACATATCCTTACTTTAATACGCACGCTCTATTTTTATTCTTTTCCTGCGTTAAAGTGTAGATCGGTAAACGTTGTAGTTGAGCCCTGTGATTTTTTTTTCTTAGTGTCTTCTTTAGTTTTCTTCGGTGTCCCATCGCCACTGTTGGTGTGGATGAGGTGAGCACACGTCTGTGCCGGTTTGAGAATACACTCACCCACACTCATGCACATCGTTAGCCTCTTATCTGGTCAAATAACTCCTTTTCTTACTCCATTTTATGGTAACGTCTGCTCTTTGCCATTCTTGAAATACAGCATGGTTTTGACTAGGACCACGGGTTAAAAAGGCTCATGTCAAGGTGAAATATTAAAGTACATTTCTGAGGTGGAGAAGATGCGTTTGCATTTAATATACTGCAACACTGTATACTAATCGGGTAATCCCACTAAGCCATTGTTGGAAATGACTTTTTAGTGACAAAATCAAAGAACATATTTCTGGAAACTAAAAGAGGTATATTGGTGTTCTACCAGTGTTCTCCCACCACTAGGCAGTTCTCCAGTGAACCTCTCCATAGACATAGTCTTTCTATAGTCATTAAAGCAGTGCCAAAGAACTAAAACATATGAGGTGGTGCACTAATATTTCAGTAATTCTTTTTCTGGGTAACATTCTTCATCACTTTGAACTTAGACGTAGTCCTATAATTTGTTTTCTCCAATGAAATAACATCTTAAGTGATATAAGTCACTTCTGCATAGAAGTAATAGAGGGGGCACCATTGTCCGAGTTCCCTCTGAAGATAAAAGGAGTGCATGACAGAGAGGAATATCTTTAGGTCTGGGTTCCTGAGTAACTGTAGTGGGCAGTAGTCCCTAAGTGACTGTGCTGGACATAAAATGTGAGCAAGAAATAAAATTTTGTATGTTAAGCCATTGACAGGGTTTGTTACTGCTGCATAACCTAGCCTATCCTAGCTAATATAGGGTATTCCAATCTTAAATCTACCTTCTGGTACCTACCGAACTTCTGGGATATTCTGCCTTATATAATTCTAGGAGAGATGATTTGTTGGATGATTTCTCCATAAAAGTTCCTCTTCAAAAATTTTTTAAAAATGTTTCCTTTTTTATTCATGGATTTCAAACAACCTCTCTGCAAATTGTATTTCAGTTGTTGTTTATATTGTGTATCCAGGAAAGATTCTTCCCTGAAACCAGTGGGTTGCATTCTAAGGATAAAATGGAATATATATTCCTTCAAGGAGCCATTTATTTCTTGATTTTCCTGCAAAGATGTGGTAGCTATGCTTTCAATCAATGCCCTACTTCAGTGGTTACTGGTTACACCCATTTTTGCACGATTACAAGAGGAACACAAGCAACAATAATTTTGAAATTCATTACAATGCCAGGGTTTATATGCTCTCATTAAGCATTAATTGGTAGTTTGATGGCTATTGCTATTTTTAACACCATTAGTTCATAGCAATATAATTAGTAACGCTAAGTACAGGAACCACATTAATAGCATTACTAATTGTAAATCTGGAGATAGAAACACAACATGACTGGTTAATTTCCAGGCAATATCTCATGATAATTAGCTGTAGGACATTTGTGCTGAACTAGAAAGGTAAATACTTTAAATTTTTTCTACATTTTTTGGTGGTTTGCAATACTAATACCACCCTTTAACGCGTGGATCTCATTCTACCTTCTGATGTTAATGTTTTTTTCCTTTTGAATTCCCTTTTGATGTTAGTTAAATAATGATTCATTTGTCTCTCACAAGAAAAATATAGTCATGTGTTGAACAAATTTTAGTGCTCCATACCCAAGTTGCAAAAAGTAATATATTAAATGACCTACTACTTCTATTATATTGCAATTGGTTTCTAATGTTTAGTACAAAACCTCTTAATAGTCTTTTTGCTGTGTGCCCTCTCTTTCCCCATTTCTCTAGTAGCAAACTGGCCAACTTTATAAGTCTAGTGTGAAGTTTCATGATAGTAGAGTTAAGGGGGAAATGTTCTATGGCTACAATAACTAAATTAAAAATAACAATAACTTGATATTCTATACCTACATTCACGCTGTTTAACGTGTACTGATTCCTTCTGTAGTCACATTTTCTGAGCTTTAACAGTCTATATTACCTACAATACTGGAAAACCTATTCTTTAATTATCCTTTTATGAGCTTGCTAAAGGACAGGGTTTGGAAAGAGATTCTCAATTTTTTTCTTTTCATTTTCTTTTCAGAATTTTGATGGAATTGGAGATTGGGAACAATCAGACACTGATATAGTCAAAAATATTTGAGTCATTGTTAAGAAATCATAAAGTAGACAATTTAGTTTTGCATTAATTTTATCAAAATTATTTTCAGTTAAGGTATGAGGCTCTTCAGAGAGAATATTGCTAACATGCCATTTCGGGAATGTCTTTGTGTTTTGTTTTTGGCTTTTCGAATGAACTCGATTACATTTGGAAACACTGGTTTTCCTCTCTTGCCTTGGTTTTCCTTATTCTTTTCACATCTGAGAGTCACCACGTGTGTCTTGCTGCTTCATTAGTAATGGGGGCAACAGCCAAAGTGATGATTTCAGCATGTTGAAACTGTGAATGTCAGTAGATTCTGTGATTTATGATTGCTTAAAATCAGTAAAAGTAAGTGGATCACTTAGTGAATTATTGTAAAATGTTAATATAAATCCAGATGCTTTTTACACAGTAAGAGCAAGAGCGAAAAAAGACGCATGCATGGTTGGTGAAAACCCTCGAAGAGTTTATTTCCCATATTGGCATTTGAGGATTTTGTGAGAGTAGTAGCTTTGTTATTCTCTTTCTTGAGCTTTCAACTCTTAACTGAATGTGCTTTAACCTGTCAAAGCGTGCAGTGCTATTATTTAGTTGTAATTAGTGAATGATTATGTTGTTTCTTTTGGTAGAGAGTGCCTTAACTGATGAAACAATCTTCTACTCGCTTTAAAAATATACATATATAAACAATAGAGAAGAAAGCACTGGGAAGGCCCATGATGATTATTTTCCATCACATTGCACATTAAGGTGCAGTGAGTTTAAAGAAGTGGCATGGGGGCTTCCCTGGTGGCGCAGTGGTTGAGAATCCGCCTGCCGATGCAGGGAACACGGGTTCGTGTCCGGGTCCGGGAAGATCCCACGTGCCGCGGAGCGGCTGGGCCCGTGAGCCGTGGCCGCTGCGCCTGCGCGTCCGGAGCCTGTGCTCCGCAACGGGAGAGGCCACGACAGTGAGAGGCCCGCGTACCACACACAAAAAAAAAATTGTTAAAGAAGTGGCATGAATAAGCTGGTACAGTGTGCTCTTGGTAATATTGACTTTTATGGGCAATTTAATTTTAAGTCTGCAATATATGATTGAACTCAGTTCTGCTTTTCCAGAGATGGAGTATGAAGGTGATCCTTGTTCAGTGAAACACCACAAGAAAATAAATTATTTCATCCTTCTGGTGACGGTTAAGTTTAGTAGAAATAATACTACCCGTTGCTTTACTTTCATCAGGTAGTCCTTTTTCAAGTGAGAGGTGATAAGTAATTAGCTGCAGTTGATTATTGCTGGAGAACATTGTGGGGCAGAGTGGGAGAGGAGCGTTTCAACTTTCTGATAAAATTATTAAGGCGCTTCTCCCCTGTCTCGTGAAAGAATTAGAGGCTGGAAGTCTAAGACGTTTTATAACCTTATCAGATCTATTTTACTTTTGTTTCTGCAACTTGGGCACTGAAAGAGTGGCTTTTCTTTTTCCTTGCATGTTTCACGTGGATCTGGAAATCCAAGGCAGGTAGCAGAACAGGTGATGGCTTATAGTGGAGAGTGTGTACTCCAAGGGCTACAATTTTCATGCCATCCGCCCCAGAGCGCATAAGCTTCCAGAAAGCCTGAGGTTTTCAGGATAATATATGGTCAGTCTGGAAAAAAAAAAAAAAAATTAAATACATGTGTGAATCTGTTGTGGGAACAAGGCACATGTGTAATAAAGGCAATTTTTATGTGACTTGGGAAGAATTGGACCGTGAAATGATAGAAAATTTAGGATTTTAACAGCCATGCACTATCTGAAGCAGATGCATACAAGCAAGGCTACAGCCTCAGAGTGATGCCCTGGCAAACACTGAGAAGGCAGTATTTTATTGTTCCAGACCTTTATTTATCTACCAGCAGATGTCCCTATAAGGCAGTAATATCTTACAGTTAGAACAGCTGATTATGAAAATCAGAAACTGAACCACTCATCGTATTTCCAAAGATTAATGGGATTAAATCCACCGTGTACTTTAAAATGTTTCCAGAGATAGATAAAATGCAGTGTAGTACGAAAGTAAATTTAGTGTACTTCTGAAAACCACATGGAAAAAATTCCTCCTTAAAAAAAATTCTAGGAGTCCCTGATGACCTTTATCAGCACTAAGACCTCTTTCTAAAATAAAATAAAATTTTTGGTTGTGTCTGTGTTATCAGTTATACTTTAATATTCATTGAATTAGGAAAATACTCAAGGTCCAAAAGCTACTCTGAATTCAGTAAAATGTTTAATTGAATTTGCATTTATAACTGGGAATAGTCTCTTCGTACACTTGAAAAACAACAGAAAACATATGTGTATATATATATATAATAATGTATATAATATGTTATATGTATTACTCAACTTTCAGCCAATTCCAGATAGAGGTAAGGAGTCTGGTAGTAACTCAGGCTGTCATGAAGTAACAGTTTCTTCTATTCCAACTTTTCATTCTTTCGTGACATGATAACTTCTTTGTGAACAGAAAACGGCATAGAGAAAAATTGTTGCAAAGAAATACAACTGGCTTACAAAGTGATTTCTTTGTTGATAAAACATACTAAAACACAAAATCAGTATCAATGCTGATTAACGTTTCTATTTTTAGAATTAACAGGTGCATTTGTTTTTCTTTCCTTAAGAGAGGCAAATGCTGTCGAGACTAAAGAGGTGACCTCAATGCCATGAAAAATTATGGATTTTGAAACCAGACAAACTCAAACTTCTAAATATCTTTGCCACTTTCTAGCAGTGTGAGTCAGGACAAGTTATTCAACCTCTAGCCTATACTTTCTTGTTTGAGAATAGCATTAGAAATCTCATGGAATCGGTGCAAGCATTAAGTAAGACCGTTTATGAACATGCTGGTATATTATAGGAATTCAATATATGCTAGCACCCCGCCTTCATATTCCACAGTCAGTTCTTTTACATTTTAGGATCTCGGTGAATATTATCAGTCCATTTACTTTTCAGGAGAAGGTGCCGTTACTTCCCATCGTGGGAATTAGATAAAGGATCATGGTCATGGAAGAGGCAACATAGGTGCTGGACCTAGAAGGATTTTATCAAGTTAAAGCAAATTTTCAAAAATTATTTTCAAATAGTAGAAGTATTCAGAGACTTAAAAATAAGAATTATAACAGGCAGTGCGTCTTCTGTTGCTGATATTCTCCATCTCCATGGAATTCCTAAACCCTAGACTTTGTCTCTAGCGATGTGCTGGGTCAGTATTGTAAGTCCAGGACCTACCTGATGCATGCTCAGGGACAGCCCATTACTCTCAATGATAAGTAATGTAAAATATTATCCTTATATAGAGTGTAATAGAAAGCCAACTTCATATGTATTTTTAAGAGAAAAGACAAGTCTTAAAATGAAGGTCCTGCTGGCGTACACTTGCTCTCTCCTTCTGCCATTATGGGCACTTTGGCGGAAACATTTTTAGAAACACACCTCACTGAGTCACATGAGGAGACAAAGCCCTTTGAATGATCATTTTCACTAGAATATTAGAAAAGGAGATTTTATTTTCAGTCAAGCTTAGAAAAAAAAAATTTCACTGTGCAGAACTTACTACTATATTTCTCGTGCAGCTGTTACTACAGATTTACATATGTCTCTTTATGTCTGAAGAAACTTTCCAGAAAGACAAACATTCACAAATTTATCCTCCATAAACCACATGTATGCAAAATAACACAGATTTAGGGATTTCTATCTCTATCTATCATCTCTCTCTCTCTCTCTCTCTCTCTCTCTCTCTATATATATATATATATATATATATATATATATATATATATATATAAAATCTATCTATCTATCTACAGAGTACCACATTCACTTACATGTTAGGACACATGGTTCTATATAAAGAAAACATGGTTTAAAAAAAGGAAAATAGTGAAGAGTAGAAAATAGTGGGAGAAACATTTTAAAATATACAAATAGACAAAAAAGTGACGAGAGGAGATAGTGCACAAAGAAAAAAAATTGCATTAATTCCATGCCTCCTTTAAAACAGATTTGAAGGAGCTGACAAAATTGCATATAACACATACACAAAAAGTACGAAATATGTGACAGAGAAAGTGAGGGAAAGGGCACGAAAGGATGGAAAAAATAAAATGAAGCCAGAAGTAAGGTGAATATAGAAAATGCATACCACAAAATTCTATACACGTTATATCAATCAACTGAAAATTTTATCCCGAGCTTCCTGGTAGGCAGTGAAAAGAGGGATACATTCATCTCTTTGTTCATTTACTCATTCCACAAATATCTGAGTATCTCCTATGCTCCAAGCATTATTCTAGGGACTGAGTATAGGCCAGTGAATAAAACAGAACATTCTCTCATTCAGTGGAAGGAGACAGGCAATAAAAGAAGTAAACTACAGAGTATTCTAGATTTGGAAAGTGCTATAAGGGAAAGTAAAGCAAGGAAGAGAAATAGGGTGTTGTGTGGGGAGTAGGAGTCCTTTTCATTCTAAAATAGGGTAGCCTCACCGAGAAAATGGTAGTTGAGGCAAGACCCCCAGCAGGCAAAAGTCAACCTTAGGGGTCAACCCTGCAGCTCTCCGAAGGAGCAAAGTTAACACGTGGGAGTGTGCCTGGCACGGTGTCCTGGTAGTGAAAGAAAGAGGGTTTTCTGAAACTGAAGGAAGTGTGAGTCAGTGGCCACGCTCCTCAAGGATAATTCTTCTTTGATAAAATCGCAAGTTTCTTGGGTGGTGTTCTCAAGCTGTTTTCCGTCATGTTTTGTGGGCTTAACATTAGGGAGTGGCTCAGTGAGATTAGGTCCAGAACCCCAGAAACGATGCTGGTCAGGGACCACGAACAGAAGCCAACCAGTCTTGGACTAAGATCGGTAGTCTTAGTCCAAGAGGTAATTCAGCTCACCTGGAAAAGAAGTGCCTGACCTAGTGTCAGGGGTCCACACACCCTGATTTGTACATGTATACGATTGTGTGTGCTCTTCTAAGGTTCCTGGTTTTCAGCAGATTCTCAGAGGGCTCCGTGACTGAGAAAGGATTAATAATCACAGGTCTAGACTGATAGAACTATATATCCTACAGGCGATCTCTCTTACAACTGTTTTGCTTCATTTTAATCACTATTGCATTTTTTAGGAGAAGTGGATGGCGGGTTATATTCTGCCGCTGAGTGAGGAGAGAGTCATGCTCTAATAACCACCCCAGAAAGGGTCAGGAAGGAAAAGGTAATAACAAGTGCAAATGAAAATGCAAGGCATGAGAAAAACACGAAATGTGAAGTTTCGTGTGTTGGACAGTGAGCGTGGAGGAGGGTGCTAGGAGAAGATAGGTGTCTGGTGGTGGCTGCACCAGAAGGAGGTGCTGAGCAAAATGAAGGGGAGAGAACAATGCGAAATGGGAAACAGTGGTGGGTTGGTGAGAGTAGGAGGATGTGGGTGGCCAGTGGCCGCAGGATGAGGATAGAATGGTACACGGTAAAGTCAATTTTCTCAGGAAGCCTTTCTCACTTGTTTCTTTGTTTTAGTTTATTTTTTAAGATTTTTTTTTTTTGATGTGGACCATTTTTAAAGTCTTTATTGAATTTGTTACGATATTGCCTCTATGTTTATGAAGCAGTGGTTTTTTGGCCACAAGGCATGTGGGATCTTAGCTACCCAACCAGGGATCAAACCCATACCCCCTGCATTGGACGACAAAGTCTTAACCACTGGACCACCAGGGAAGCCCCTCATTTGTTTTTAATCCAGGCAATTTACATGAAACGTTTTTAATAGCAAATAAGCATTCTAATATTAGAAACATTCTAATATTAGATATTTCTAGGAAATATTGGCTATTTCGAAATATTCAGAAACCTACTTTAATTTCTAAATTCATAAAAAAGCATACTGTTAAAGGCTTTGAAATGGATATTATCCTGCTATTAACACAAACAGAATGTAACACTGTAAGTGATCAATAAGATGTGACACGAGGAAAAGGGAGGAAGAAGCAAAACAAGGTTTGTGTAAGACAAAAAGAAGGGTAAGAAAGAAATAAGGAAACATTCACCAAGTCTCTGTACCTGACACTTCCATCTCATAGTTTGCACTGTATCTTTTAGAAATTAAACCAGTCTTTACAAGCGGTTTATCATTAACAGCACATACAGAATGAGTTATAACTCTGAGCTATTTAGGTGACATGAGAGAAATGAATTCTGGCCATCAGTCAGTAGATGCTGAAGCAGCCTGCTGGGCGGGCTATGGGTCTTCCAGTAAGACGGCCACTTAAAAGAGGACAGAGCCCCATCACCCGGGGACCTTTTTCATAGCCTCCCCCACCTCCCTTGCCATCACCTCTCTCCTATCCTCACTGTGGGGAAGGGATGGAAGAGAATAAATCACCTTTGCAGTCTCCTTGCACCCTGAGATTTTAAGATTCCTTGCATTCCTCCTATCCGCCCTCAAAAGGCGTAGATATTTCGTCAACACTCTTGTTTTTTTCAGGGACTCCGCAGCCTTTCAGGCCTTACCAAATATATAATTAAGGAATGCTTTAAAGCTTAAGCAGGCTCAGTTTGGAACACACCCCCATTCCATTTGAAATGAGGATTTCCTTGTCTGTTACCATCTCCCAAACTGAGAAATGCTAGCTCTCAAATATCTTCAGATTCTCTCTTTACACAGGTGATGAGAAATACTGGATGTGCTATCCTTAAGGCAATTACAGGTCCCAAATTTTCACAGCAAAGTTAAATTTACGGTGAGGGAGGTGGTGATAACTGAGCCAAGCCTCATCTATAGGACACGTGGAATGAACCAGGTCTATTCTTAGAGGAGTGATCCTCTGACCTCTGCCACTACCCCTAACACATTCTGAGCCTTTCCTCCAGAAGTGAACAGTTTTCTTAGAAGTATGATTGGAGAGCAGGAAAGAGCAGCCTTGTGTCATAGAATGGGCCCTAGAAGGTAGCAGATTTCCCAAGGAGGTAAATGGTTTTGTGGTTTCATTTCTAACTGCTCAATGCGTCCACCTTGATGCCCACAGGAACCTCAAAGGCTCTATTCCCTAACCCAAAGTGTCCATCTTCTGTGTTTTCTATTGTATCTCCCTTTTCCCAGCTACTCAGGATCAAAACCTCAATTTCGCTCGAGGTTTCCTTTCTCATTTTTCCCTCATCTCCAATCACTTGGTTTCTTTCACTCACACGATATTATTTTCGAGGTGTGCGTCCCCAGATGTCCGCTTTTGTTCATGTCCTCATCTCTTCAGGCTTTGAATTTTGTAACTGATCTCTCAGCCAAACCGTCTCTTCCCCTCTAGTGCTTCTTATCAATTTAATTTTCTTGAAGTATTGCTTTGATCAAAACCCATCACTGGTATTTCTCCATCCAGGAGGTAGAGCTTCATTCTCCCTTCCTCCCCCACCCCGCCAATCACCCCCCCACACACACAACTAACTACCCAACCCCTTACTGGATTTAACGACTCATTTCTAAAGAGCAGAGTATGGAAATGGAAAAATAGTAACTTTACAGTGGAGAGTGGAGTGATCTAGCAGACACTGCCTTAACCAAATGCTTTGAATGTCAGGATAGGTGCAGGGTGGTTGGAGGGTAACAGGAGGAAAAAATCAGAAACTTCCTTTAAAACATTAAGGAGGTTGAGTGGAAAACATCCCAGTCTGATAGCAACTAATCCCAGGTCTCTACAAAATGACTGGGTATTTTTGCCTGTAATGTGTTCTCAGGAAATTTCACCAAACAAATAAATAAAACAAGCCTGCATTGCCATTCCTGCAAATCTCTAGTCTATTACAATGAGGGGAGCCCCTGATTAAAAATAGTCTGGGTGATAAATCACAGAAGGTTGCATTAATCAAGGCAGCCGAAAGCTGATAAGTGCAATTATGGGTTTGTCACCCTCGGGGAATATCTTGATCAAGGCTCCTCAAACCCAGTACAAACCCTCAAATTTTTGCCCAAATACGGCTGTACCTAATTTGGGGACTTAGCACATCTTATCCTTAGGGTGTTGAAGGCCTTCTGGCAGGGCCTTATCCAATATCCAGAGTAATGAAACCTTATCCTAGTGAGATGTATTAGTGGCGTAATGATGGAATACCTATACCACCAAGTGGCAGCAGTCTTCACACATCACAAGTGAAAAGAAACAAAACCAAAAACCAAACTGGAGTCCTGTCCTCTCCTATTCCTATGGGCTGTAGAACTTTACATAAGTGGATGGGGGCAGACTAGTTGTATCTCACCATTCAGGGAGATGTCTATGATTTTTGGATGATTTTTTTTAATGCTATAAAACTAGAATTTTTAAAGCAATGTCATCACAATTCAAAAAAGTATAAACAAATATATTTAAGACCAAAATGTCAATAATTAAGCCATCACTGTTGAATGTTATTTTTAAATTATGCATTTTTCACTGATAATTGATATCAGTTATTAGCTATGATGTTGTCATCATAAAAATATTTTCTTATTGTTCCCATCTCCACAAAATGAGAGGAATCTGTGTGAGAGCTCAGATATTCAGAACTCCTGAATTCTGATATTAGTCATCCAATTTCATTTCAAGGGCTACGTCAGTCCCCCTTGCTCCAAATTTACTCTGTACATTACACTCTATACTGTGTTCACTTCTTCTGATTTGAAGCCATATATCACCAACTATTTCTCCTACATTTTTGTCTGGCCGTCAAAGATCACACCTGGTATTGTTGATTAACACTTTATGTACGTGTATGATATCAGCCTATTACCCCCTAACAGCTGAAAGTCCCTGTGGGAGGAGTTACCACACTCTTGTATTTTCATAGCTCTTATTCCATGGTACACTCAATTTCTGTTTGGTAAGTGACAAAGTCTGGCAGAAAATCGGTGCCACTTGTGCTTCTGAGATAGTATGGGATCCCAAATTACAAGATTCCAGAAAAAGATGCCAGTGTTTTCATGAATTTAGTATATAACAAAAGTTAAAATTTCAATATAACAGGAAAGAATGGTTTATTTAATAAACAGTGCCAGCAACTTGCTATCCATCTAGAAGAAAAATATGTGTTCTCTATCCTATACTATTTTTTTAAATTCCAGATTAAGTTAAAGAACTAAATGTAAAAAATAAGGCAGCGATAATCTTAAAATATTATCTAGGTGATAATACTGACAACATAGGAGCAGGGGAAACTTTTTAAACAAAACAGAAAGACACAGAGATTTTAAAAAGGAAGGACAGACTTATTTCACTAAATTAAAGTTAAAATTTCTGCCAGATCCCTCAAAAATAGTAGACAAACGATAGGCTTTTGTAAAAAAAAAAAAAAAAAAAAACCAAAAAAACACACACATATCTTCATTGAACATATGGTTACTATCTAGAATATACAAAAATCCTTAGAGAGCAAGAAAATAAATAATTCCATAAAAAATGAGCAGACTAAATCCATGTGGCCAAAAAACTTGTGAAAAGATGTCCAAATACACTAATAGCAAGGGATATGCAAATTAAGTTATACATCACTTTTTATTCCCATCAACCTGGCAAATTTAAAAAGAACTATTCTTGCCAGAAAAGCAGAAAAAAGGGCACTTGCATTGCAGCTGGTGATGTGAACAGTTACAGCCTTCTTGGAAAATAATCTGACAGTATCTATTAAAATTAATACTACATAGACTGTATCTTTAACAATTCAACTCCTGGGATGCTTTTATAGAAATAAAAACACACATACATAGATGTTTGTTGCTACATTGGTAAACATGGTGAAACCAGCAAATATAATGAATCAAAGTGTATACTAGTTAACTTGGAGGGGTTTTCCCTCAGTATTGTTTAGTGAGAAAAGCAGGATGGAGAAAAAGTAGGCAGGACACCATCCAATATTCATTAAAGAAGGACATGCCTTTCTATATTTGCAGATGTTATATATAACGGTAGGTATGAATATTCATGCTTGTGTGTATTTCATAAAATTATATAAACATGGAAAATATAGAAGGATATTTACCAGGTTGTAAACATGGGACATTATTCCCTAGGGAGAAGATGAAAAGAGGGAGAGAGGAGCTATCATAAGAAAGGTACCGTGGGAATTCTCTGACGGTCCAGTGGTTAGGACTCGGCGCTTTCACTACCATGGCCTGGGTTCAATCCCTGGATGGGGAATTAAGATCCCAAAAGACGCGCTGAGCAGCCAAAAAAAAAACCAAAAAAGAAATGTATCTTAAAAAGTCAACCACCGGGCTTCCCTGGTGGCGCAGTGGTTGAGAGCCCGCCTGCCGATGCAGGGGACACGGGTTCGTGCCCCGGTCCGGGAAGATCCCACATGCCGCGGAGCGGCTGGGCCCCTGAGCCACGGCCGCTGAGCCTGCGCGTCCGGAGCCTGTGCTCCGCAACGGGAGAGGCCACGACAGTGAGAGGCCCGCGTACCGCAAAAAAAAAAAAAAAAAAAGTCAACCACCTACTTCCAAGGGTTGGAGAGTGAATGTGGAGGAGTTTGCTGGTGAAGATAGATAGGTGTCTGGATAAGAAGGAGCGTTTCATTTACATAATTGTCTAAAATTATGTATACATATATTTGCAGAAGTTTTAAAATGTGATGAAATATAGTGAATTTGGTCATTCTGTAAAATATCTCAGCAATGTCTTCATTGAATCACCAGTGGTTTCATTAACTGGTCATTCCAGGCTCATCAGCCCATTCATCTCCTGAACAAGAATAGAAGAAAGCTAAGAGTTCAGCCTAATCATTCTGATTTTTAAAAAATGTGTAAAAGGAGAGGTACCTTGAACAGAAACTCCTTGGCGACAGCACGTTACCGTGTAAATACTCTAGGCTTTAAAGTCAGACTTACTGAGGTTCTAAACCCAGCCTAGTCATTAATTGTTCGTATGACCTTGGACAAGGTGCTTAATGTTTCTTGCCCTTGGTTTACTCATCCATAGAATAGGGAGAAGGAAACCCATGCGGAAGGTCCGTGCTGGAGACTGAATGGTTTGGCAAAGTGCGGGGCACGTTGCAGGGCTCCGTAGGTTACATGCAAAATAAATCAACGTCAACTGCAGATTTGGATAGATTGGGAGCCAGAAAAATCAAGTTGTGCTGAATTTAATGGATATTTTTGACGCGGAAGCCATTTGAAAAATGATTATGCACAATTAGTCGCCCTCATTCCCTGTAACACCAAGGTGTAGCAAATAGTCTTGGAATTGTCTGCATGGGATTCAGGTTTGCACAGTGGAAACTCGCCTCGTCTTGGCCGGCTTGTGTGCCTGTTCCGAGTTGTTTTCGTATGTTATACAGGTGGACCATGCTTTCAGATACACCAAGATGTCCCCCACAAAGGAAGAATTTATGAAGTCCTGTGGTTTTCATTTCATGAAAAATGGATGTAATTTTTTTAGATCATTCAGCTAAGATTATACGTGCTCTTCCCTAATAGAATTTTCTTCTTATGTATTGGCCTCATTTTTAAGAAAATAAGTTTACTTGTACACTAAATCCATCCAAACTGGAGATATGGCTGGGTAGGAGCCAGATAAGTAAGATAGCACTGAATTTAGTAGATATTTTTGATAACGAAAACTCTATGGAAAGTGATTATGCACTATTCGCTTTTGAAAGAAAACTTTCACATTAAATCAAGTTGTGAACTATGAAAACTGACATTTGGGGACATTTTAAAATATTACTATGAAATTTAACTCTTCCAGACACTGAAAGAAATTTTGTGGAGTTTTAAGTGTGTGGCCCATTTGATTTTAATTTATTTTAATATATTTAAAGATTTTACTGTAGTTCATAATCCAGACAATCTTTCTGAAGTTCAGTTTAATCTACATAATAGAATCCACCTATGAATCCTTTCAGGAATTCTCACAGTGATCTTCTAGCATCTTTTAAATTAGTTCCATTGTAGATCATCAGTTAATCCAGTATCTCTCATTTATCCACTGGCGATTATACTTTTCCTCCTGTTAGAATTCCCCCATCTGGAAAATCTCCTTCTTCATATCTTTCTAATAACATTACATTCTTTTGTAAGTCTTTAGGCCCGTAGAGCAACACTTACTGAACCAAAGTACTTTATAAGGCAAAATCTAAAACAAATAACTTCTATCCAAACTAACCCTGGCAATTCATAAAAATCATTCTTTAATTATTTTCCTCAGGTCGTTGTACTATTTTTGGTAAATATTTGTTCTGCTCTGAATGGCCCTATATGGACAGGACAGGCTGATTAGCTCAGATTGCTACAGAGGTCAAGATTGTACTGCTTGCTGTAGACAAAAGAACCCCTATTTATTCCTGTCTCATATGTGGTTGATTTTGCACACCAAACTCCTTGAAAGGTGTTTTGGCTCTTCTGAATGGTTTCTAGAGTTGCTTTTTAAAAGCAACCCTAAAATTCCTACTTTAAGCATAGGATCTATGTGTTGTTATATTTTGTTTTTCATTTGTATGAATTTCTTCATATGTTTTTCAACTCAAAAATGAATTCATTCAAAATTGAATATTTCCTTATTGTAACTGGTGAAACAATATACAGCAATGATGTGATAAAAATGCCAATTATCACACATTCTTTTCCCTCCCATTCTCATAAGGTTACTAGTTTTGCTTTTTTTCTACTTGCTCACATAAATGAATACGAGCACATAAATGCAAAAAAAATGTAGTTTTGGTTGGCTGATTATTTTATTATCAGAATAGTAGCCTAATATACGCATTTCCTTTCAACGTGCCTTTGCTTTTGTTCACTTAATATCTCATGGATAACCCTATATATCAGTAGATATTCATATGTGATTTTTTTTCTACCTAGAGACACACACATAAACACATTTGTGCAAATGGGAATAAATAATACAAGCTGGTCTGATATTTTTTAGAATAGCACTTTTTTTCTTTTTTGTTTAGGCATATGCCTCTTACCTTGACAATTAACCTTACAGATCCTTCTCTTTTGATCTTTAAACTAATTCTGCCTCTGATTTTTTTGGTCCCTACCTTTCGGGAATGATGGGTACACCTAATATTTGAGCAGTCGTGAAAGATGTTTCATCACTTTACCCAATGCTTCATTGCCTGTATTCCCAATTAACATTAAATGCCAGATAGTAATGAAATCACCCAAGAAATGAAACCATCTCCCTCAGATTTTAATACAGCCAGCCTGTTATTTTTCAGATTATATAGGTGCTTGATGAAAATCTCCAAGGTGAAACCTGAGTGAGCTATTAAGACAACAAGAAGGTCTGATAGCTGGAATCCCCGTATACTTCTCAAGCTGCTTGACGTGGAGGCCACGGTCTATGATTTTTCCCCGAGGAACGTCATGCTTGTGAATTATACATGGGTTCAGCTCAGATCAGTGAAAGGTTAACCTATGGGAATACCAACCCTAAGGAAATGATTTAACCTCACAAAATATTTATATTTTGTTTAGGTATCCTCAACATTTTTTTTTTTTTCCTCGAGTCTCTTCTCCCATCTTCGCATATGCTAAGTCGGGGCATCTGTAATTGTAAAGATAGTGTGACGCGCTGCTCAGACGCCCCTTCGGCAAAGAAGGCTTGTCACCCCAGCTGCTGACAGTAACGCCAGCAGTCAGCCTTCTTCGGGAATTGTCTCAGCCAAGAGATCCACCTGGCTCGTGGTCACACCCCTCTGAGATTTAAAGGCCCAGCTCTCTGGCCCTGACCCGAGACAGCTCTAGGGGTGCCAGTTCTGCAGAACATCCCCTGGGTCAGCTGGAGCTTCCGCTGAGACTGCCTTGCAGCTCAGCTGCTCCATTTTGCTTCCTCCCTCACCTTCCACCTGGATTAGGAATTGTAGTGACATCTTTAACTACATTAGAATAAATTAAAATCACATGAGCCACATAACTGAACACTCCACCAAATTTCTTCCAGTGTTTGGAAGAGTTAAACTTCATAGTACTATTTCTAAATGTCCCCAAATGTCAGTTTTCATAGTTCACAACTTGATTTAACATGCAATTTTTCTTTCCCCTAAACTGCCCCCTCCTTCCCCTTTCCTCTGCTTTTAAGAGGAACATCACTTCTATAGGCTTGAGATCTCTTAATCATCTTCAACATTCTCCTTTCCTTGACACCTTATGCCTGTTAGTTAACAAGTTTTTCTCATTTGTTCCTTCACAATGTCTCTCACGGGTATGCTTCCCCCCCCCCGCCCCGTGCAGATTGTTATTGCTACATGTACGTAATTGTAATTATTGTGGAGATAGCTTCCCTCTCTCCAGCTCTGTCCTTTACATCTATCTTGCACTCTACAGCCAACTATTCTTCAACAAACACATTCCTAACTGTATAATTTAATGTGCCCGAGCAAAGCCATCAGCCTGGTCACTAGTGCTCTTCACCAATATCTCCCATTCCCTTGCCCCCAGGCACATGACAGGATGGCCCTTCCCTACTTTCATGACACTAGATATGACCATGGAACTTGTTTTGGCCAATGAAATATCGGTAGAATAGGTGTCTCTTCTAGGTGGAAGCCGTTGAGCCTGTGTGTGCGTAGCTTTTTCTTGTCTCCCTTCCAAGATGGGGGCCTTTCAGACGGTTAACACTGCATCCCTGGATGAGGCCAACACAGAGGAAACTTCTCACCAACTTAAGGTGAACATGTAGCAGGAACCAGAGATAAACTTCTTTTGGTTTAAGCCACTGAGATTTTTGTTTTAAACCTCAGCATAATTTAATCTATTCTGTGTCATTCAGGTTCCTACCTGACAACAAGGATTAATTGAATTTCTTGAGACTTTCCTTCAAATTCCTCCTCTACTTGGTCCTAACCCAACTTTCCAAGCCTGTCTCCCACTCTTTTCTTTTTTTTTTTTTTTTAAACATCTTTATTGGAGTATAACTGTTTTACAATAGTGTGTTAGTTTTTCCTTTACAACAAAGTGAATCAGCTATACATATACATATGTTCCCATATCTCTTCCCTCTTGCATCACCCTCTCTCCCACCCTCCCTATCCCACCCCTCTAGGTGGTCACAAAGTCCCACTCTTTTCTTAGATGAACCTCCAGCTGTAGCTAATTTGGTCTCCTTGTTGTTTCTTTCTATAACTTATTACAAAGTCTACTTCTTGGACTTCCCAACTCATTTTCCTTTCCTGTTCAGATTATTTGCTGCCTTCAAGCTAGGCTTAATCCTGCCTTCTCCATGAAACTTTGCCCCCCCAAAGTCATGTGGCCTTTCGACGTCCTGTAACATCATGTGAACTGTCCATGTCACTGAATGCCTGTCTCTTAAGTGGAGAATAGAACATTATGATTTGCCCTCCTCCTTGCCCTCAAAAAGCAGTATTACTATATTCTGAAGTATAGTTTCAGAATTATCTGAATCTTTGTATCACTGTTCACTAGGAAGTGATGTCCACATTCTTCCATCTCAAAATATCTCACTAAAGACATAAACGCATCACATCAATAATACCAGGTAAATGATGTGTAATTACTGTGATATATGTAGTACATTTTAAATAGTTACACAGAAGGCTCATGCACTATATATGTAAAACTACGTTTCAATATTATGGTAAAGCACCTACATCTTTATTAATAATTTATTTGAGGTAGCAAATATCTATTTCTTTAGAATAACAAGTTTGCTTCTTACTTTTCATTTCCATGAAAAGTTTTTCTAATCTTAGCCATCTAATAATTTTTTACCCTATACGTATAAGCAGTAATATGGATTTTTATTTCCTATGTGTAGGTAAAATCTCAGGTAATCGTTCATCATTTGAAGTTAAAAAACTTACATATCCAATTTCAATCAACTTTAATTGAAGTGTTATGGATATGTTCTACTAATAAAATACAAAATTTGTAAGATAATTTTAAAATCAGTATATAAATAATGCCCTTATGTATTAAATAATACTCCTTGAATTAGTTTAGTTTTCATATGTGTGTTTGCGGGGAAGGAGACAGAGAAAGAAAGGAAGCAATAACTTCTGTTTTCTGCTCCAAGTAGTTTCCGTGATTAATACACTTGGAATAAATCCTTATGGTCATTAATTTTAATTGAAAATAATACCTTTAGAGTTTTTATTATCAGCTATTGACACCATTTTTTTAAAACTTTCTTTAAATTTTTAAAAGTGATTGTTTTAGATCATTCTAATATTCATTCAGCAAATATTTATTGAGCACCAGTTAAGTGCCAGTCACTGTGCAAGTTACTAGGGAGGTAGATGAACAAAGCACAGACTTTGGCTTCAAACCACTCACAAATTAATGAGATCATTAGTGACTATAGCAACTGTACCCTTTGCTCCAATCATCATGTGATCTCAGGATTACTTTCCAAACTTAGAAAATTACCTGTAAATTCTGTCTGTGAAGAAGCAGAACTATACCTTTGCCCACTGTGGACAATTGTGGAATAATACAGGTAGTACTGAACTTGGATTAAAGAGATTTATATTTGCATTCTGGCTTAGTTATCCCCTAACCTGTCACCTTTGCAAAGCAATTAAACTTTCTGAGTAATATTCACTCCTAAAATCCATATTTACCTCGTAAGCTGTATAGAGGATTAGAAGTTAAGAGCTATGAAAATAATATATATGTATTATTTTGAAGTTACTGATAATTTCCATGTTAAGCGGCTTCTTTTTCTCTTGAGTTCTGTGGAGGAAAAGTTGCACTAGGTCAATTTCACTGCCTGAATTTTGTAGCTGAAATTTATCACCTTTATCACCATCATGATCATCATCATTATTATCATCATCCTCATCATCCTAGTTATAATTTTGGCGCGAATTCTATATACCATGCAGGGGGCTAGACTCTTTGTTTAGATCAGTGTTTCCCAACTTTAGCTGCACATTAGAATCACTTGGATAGCTTTTGAAAAAACCAAGTGCCCAGGTTCTTTTCCAGACAAATTACATCAGAATCTCTGGGGAAGGGATCCAGGCACCAGTACTTTCTAAATCTCCCCAGGTGGCTCCAATTAGGTTGAGAACAACTACTTTGATTAATTATCTCATTAAATCTTTATAAAACCCCTGAAAGTAGAGATGTTCATTTCCATTTTGTACAGAGAAAACTTAGACTCGGCAAAATAAAAGATTTTATTCATTGTCACATAGTCAGTGGCAGAGTTTGGATTCAAATCCAAGTCTGTCTGGTGTCAGAGTCCATGTACTTTTCCTTAAGCTCTATTAAAATAATGTCAACTCTCTTTTGCATGTACTCCAAAATGGAAGGTCTAAGAAAAGAAGATTCTGAGCTCAGCTTAGTTCTACATTTTTAGGTTTTCTCCTTCTTAATAGAGTATGGTTTTCTTCTTTGTTTTTTTATAGATAGGGATTAACAATTTAACTTAATTGAGGTATTAGAGAAATTTAAGCATGAAAATGTTCCTATTCCAGCTAACAAAGCAAGGAGCTCCATTATTTAATATAAATGATGTGTATGATAATTTGATGCAGTGTGCAAAAAATGTGGGCAGAGGTGAGAAGGAATAGAAAAGAAGTTTAGTAATTTTGGAAAGCAAGTAAAAATGCTGAGCTCTTAGTTACAATTTTCCTGTAATATATATTTTTTCCATTTGTTTATCTTCAAACTTTATGTTATTTTCTGTTTGGTGAGACTTTTGTATCTAGAAATAGCATGAAGTTGAATTTTTTTTAATCGATTATGTGAATCTTAGATCTTTTTGTGTGTGTGTGTCTTAGTCTTTTAATAGTTAGATTTAACCCATTCACATTTACTGTGCTTTCTAGTATATTTGGACACATTTCTGCTATATTATTTCCTGTTTTCTGATTAGGGCTCTCCATCTTTGTTTCTTTCTTTTTTTTTTTTTTTCTTCTACCTTCTTTCAGATTTTTTACAGTTTTTTTCCTTCTTTAATTCAAGTGTATTTGCTCTCAAATATTATATGTTACAAGTGTACAATGTAGTGATTCACAAATTTGTAAAGTTATACACCCTTTATAGTTATTATAAAATATTGACTACAGTGTTGTATAATATATCCTTGTAGCTTATTTTACAGTTTCAGAAATTGCACTAGTCAGGGTCCTTATTTATAAACAGCAGAAACAAACTCTAGCTTCTCTGAGCAGAAAAGGCATTGATGAAACAAATATTGAGTTTTGTAGCTCAAAAGTAGCTATTGAAACTAGCTGACAAGATTGTGTGGGGTGAACGGTCGAGGTGGTTTCTTTCTGATTACCTGTAAGCTTCAAGTAATTGGCAAGGTTCACAATACATATTTTAATGAAACTCATTCTAATGAATTATATATAAAAAGAGTTACCATGTGTTCCTGTTTATGGTCATCTCAACCTTTTTTGAAATTACATGTATAATTTTATTTTTAAGGCATCATACAGTAAAGCATGTTTTTAGTGTATAGTTCAATTAATTTTTTAACCATTTTTAATTGAAGTATAGCTAATTTAAAATGTTGTATTGGGCTTCCCTGGTGGCGCAGTGGTTGAGAATCCGCCTGCCGATGCAGGAGACACGGGTTCGTGCCCTGGTCCGGGAAGATCCCACATGCCGCGGAGCAACTAAGCCCGTGAGCCATGGCTGCTGAGCCTGTGCATCCGGAGCCTGTGCTCCGCAACGGGAGAGGCCACAACAGTGAGAGGCCCGCATACCGCAAAAAAAAATAAATAAATAAAATAAAATAAAATAAAATGTTGTATTAGTTTCAGGTGTACAGCAAACTGATTCAGTTACATATATATTCCTCTTTAGATTATTTTCCATTATAGGCTATTACAAGATATTGTATAGTTCCCCTGTACTCTACAGTAGGTCCTTCTTGTTTATCTATTTTATATATAGTAGTGTGTATATGTTAATCCCAACCCCCTAATTTATCCTCTCCAGCCCCCTGCTATCCCCTTTGGTAACCATAAGTTTGTTTTCTATGTCTGTGAGTCTGTTTCTGTTCTGTAAATAAGTTCATTTGTATTATTTCTTTTATATTCCACATATAAGTGATATATGATATTTGTCTTTATCTGACTTACTTCACTTAATATGATAATGTCTAGGTCCATCCATGTTGCTGCAAATGGCATTATTTCATTCTTTTTTATGGCTGAGTAATATTCCATTGTGTAGTATATATACCACATCTTCTTTATCTCTTCTTCTGTTGATGGACACTTAGGTTGTGTCCATGTCTTGACTATTATAAATAGTGCTGCTAATGAACATTGGGGCACATGTATCATTTTGAATTATAATTTTCTCTGGATATACTCCCAGGAGTGGTATTGCAGGCTCATATGGTAACTCTAATTTTAGTTTTTTAAGGAACCTCCATACTGTTCTCCATAGTGACTGTACCAATTTACATTCCCACTAACAGTGTAGGAGGGTTCCTTTTTCTCCACACCCTCTCCAGCATTTATTATTTATAGACTTTTTAATGATGGCCATTCTTACTGGTGTAAGGTGAGGTACCTCATTTTATTTTTGATTTGCATTTCTCTAATAATGAGCAATTTTGAGCATCTTTTCATGTTCCTGCTGGCCATCTGTGTGTCTTCTTTGGATAAACATGTATTTAGGTGTTCTGCCCATTTTTTGATTGGGTTTTTTAAAATATTCAACTGTATGAGCTGTTTGTATATTTTGGAAATTAATCCCTTGTTGATAACATCTTTTGGAAATATTTTCTCCCATTCTTTAGGTTGTCTTTTCATTTTGCTTATGGCTTACTTTGTTGTGCAAAGCTTTTAAGTTTAATTAGGTCCCATTTGTTTATTTTTGTTTTTATTTCCACTACTCCAGGAGATGGATCCAAAAAGATTTTGCTGTGATTTATGTAAAAGAGTGTTTTACCTGTTTTCTTCTAGTCGTTTTACAGTATCTGGTCTTACATTTAGGTCTTTAATCCAATTTGAGTTTATTTCTGTTAGAGAAATAAACTTTCTCTGTTAGAGAAAGTTCTAATTCCATTCTTTTACGTGTAGCTGTCCAGATTTCCCAGTACCACTTATTGAAGAGACTGTCTTCTCTCCATTGTATATTCTTGCCTCCTTTGTCATAGATTAATTAACCATAAGTGCATGGGCTTATTTCTGAGCTCTCTATGCTGTTCCATTGATCTATAGTTCTATTTCTGGGAGATTGTACCTTGCTAAGGATTTTTCCATTTTTTCTAGGTTGTCCATTTTATTTGCATATAGTTGCTCATAGTAGTCTCTTATGATCCTTAATATTTCTGCAGTGTTGTTTGTAACTTTTTTTTCTGACATTATTGATTTGATGAGTCTGGCTAAATGTGTTTCAATCTTGTTTATCTTTTCAAAGAACCAACTTTTAGTTTCATTGATCTTTTCTGTTGTATTTTTAGTCTGTATTTCATTTATTTCTGCTCTGATCTTTATGATTTCTTTCCTTCTACTAACTTTGGGTTTTGTTTGTTCTTCTTCCTCTAGTTGCTCTATGTGTAAGGTAAGGTTATTTCTTTGAGATTTTTCTTGTTTCCTGAGGTAAGCTTCTATCACTATAAACTTCCCTCTTAGAACTGCTTTTGCTGTGCCACATAGGTTTTGGATCATCATGTTTTTATTTTCCCTTGTCTCTAGGTAGTTTTTGATTTCCTCTTTGATTTCTTCAGTGATCCATTGGTTGTTTAGTAGCATATTGTTTAGCCTCCACGTGTTTGTCTTTTTGCAGTTTTTTTCTTGTTGATTTCTAGCCTCATAGCATTGTGGTCAGAAAAGATACTTGATGTAATTTCAGTTTTCTTAAAGGCTTGCTTTGTGGCCCAGCATGAGATCTACCCTAGAGAATGTTCCATGTGCACTTGAAAAGAATGTGTATTCTGCTGCATTTGAATGGAATGCTCTATAAATATCAGTTAAGTCCATCTAGTCTAATGTGTCATTTAAGGTCTTTGTTTCCTTTTTGATTTTCTGTCTGGATGATCTGTCCCCTGATGTAAGTGGTGTGTTAAAGCCCCCGCCCAACTATTGTTATGTTACTATCAGTTTCTCCTTTTATGTCTGTTAACATGTGCCTTATATAATGAGGTGCTTCTATGTTGGGTGCATATATATTTACAATTGTTATATCTTCTTGGATTTATCCTTTGATCAATATGTAGTGTCCTTCTTTGTCTCCTGTGACAGTCTTTATTTTAAGTCTATTTTGTCTGATATAAGTTTTGCTACTCCAGCCTTCTTTTGATTTCCATTTGTGTGAAATACCTTTTTCCATCCCCTCCCTTTCAGTCTGTATGTGTCTCTAGATCTGAAGTGAGCCTCTTGTAGGCAGCATATATACAGGTCTTGTTTTTGTATCCCTTCAGCCAGTCTATGTCTTTTGGTTGGAGCATTTACTCTGTTTACATTTAAGGTAGTTATCAATATGTATGTTCCTATTGCCATTTTGTTAATTGTTTTTGTAGGTCTTTTTTTCACTTCTCTTGTGATTTGATGACTATCTTTAGTGTTATGTTTGGATTCCTTTTTCTTTTTTGTGTGCATATCTATTATAGATTTTTGCTTTGTGGTTACCATGAGGTATTTGTATAGCAGTCTATATACAGACATGCTTGTTTTAAGTGCTGATCTCTTAACTTCAAATGCATTTTAGGTACCCTGCATTTGTACTTTCTTCCCTTCATGATTACTGATTTGATATTATATTTAACATCTAATTGTTTTGTGTAGCCCTTAACTGCTTATTATGGATACAAATAATTTCACTACTTTTGTCATTTAACCTCCCTACTTGCTTTGTGTGTAGATGTTTTCCTACCTTTATTGTATGTTTGCCTTTACCAGTGAGCTTTAGCATTTTGTAATTTTCTTATTTCTAGCTATGGCCTTTACTTTCCTGCCTAGAGAAGTCTTTTTTGTCTTTGTTTTCTGTTTTGTTTCTTTAGCATTTGTTGTAAAGCTGGTTTGGTGGTGTTGAATTCTTTTAGCTTTTGCTTGTCTGTAAAGCTTTTGATTTTTCATAAAATCTGAATGAGAGTCTTGCTGGTTGTAGGTTTTCTTGGTTGTAGGTTTTTCTCTTTCATCATTTTAAATATATTGTGCCACTCCCTACTAGCCTACAGAGTTTCTACTGAAAAATCAACTGATAGTCTCGTAGGAGTTCCCTTGCATATTATTTGTTGCTTTTCCCTTGTTGCTTTTATTTATTTATTTATTTATTTATTTTATTTATTTATTTTTTTTGCGGTACGCAGGCCTCTCACTGCTGTGGCCTCTCCCGTTGCAGAGCACAGGCTCCGGGCGCACAGGCTCAGCGGCCATGGCTCACGGGCCCAGCCGCTCTGCGGCACGTGGGATCTCCCCGGACCGGGGCACGAACCCGTGTCCCCTGCATTGGCAGGCGGACTCTCAACCACTGCACCACCAGGGAAGCCCTCCCTTGTTGCTTTTAATGTTCTCTCTTTATCTATCATTTTTGTCATTTGATTACAATGTGTCTTGGTGTGTTCCTCTGTGGGTTAATCTTGTATGGGACTCTCTGCACTTCCTGGACTTAGGTGACAGTTTCCTTTCTCATGTTAAGAAAGTTTTCAGCAATTATCTCTTCAAATATTTTCTCAGTCCTTTCTTGTTCTCTTCTCCTTCTGGAACCCCTATAATGCAAATATTAGCACACTTGATGTTTTCCCAGAAGTCTCTTAAACTGTCCTCATTTCTTCTCATTCTTTTTTTTCTTTTTTTCTGTTCAGCAGCAGTGATTTCCACTGCTTGGTCTTCCAGTTTACTGATCCATTCTTCTGCCTCATTTACTCTATTATTGATTCTTTCTAGTGTATTTTTCATTTCAGTTATAGTATTTTTCAATTCTGTTTGTGTTGCTCTTTATATTTTCCAGTTATTTTAAAAATACTTACAAGTTCTCACTCTGTGCATCCATTCTCATCCTGAGTTCTTGGATCATCTTTACGATTATTACTCTGAACTCTTTCTAGGGTAGACTGCCTATCTCCACATCACTTAGTTCTTCTTCTGGGGTTTTATCTTGTTCCTTTGTCTGAAACATATTCTTTGGTTGCCTCATTTTGTCTAAACTGCTATTTGTATCTTTATATTTATGGTAGGTTAGTTATGTTTCTCAACTTTGGAGAAGTGGCCCTCTGTAGGAGACATCCTATGTGTCCCAACAATGCATTTCCTCTCATCACCCAAGGGCCTGGGGCCAGCTAGTCCCAGGGAAGTGTCTGGCTTGTTTGTGGATTTGCTCTGCAGGCTGTGGGACTGTAGTTTTCTTGCTTCTGTTGTCTGCCCCCCCTCATGGGTAAAGCTGGTCTAGAGGCTTGTGCAGATTTCCTGGTGGGAGGGACTGGTGTCTGTCCACTGGTAGGTGGAGCCGGGTCTTGGTCCTCTGGTGGGCAGGGCCATGTCTGGGGTGTGTTTAGAGGTAGCTGTGGGCTCAGAAGGTCTTTAGGTAGTCTGTCTGCTGATGGGTGTAGCTGCATCCCAGTCCAGTTTGTTGTTTGGCCTGAAACATCCTGGCAGTGGAGCCTACAGACTTCTGGGTGGGGCCAGGTTTTGGTACTAATGACCCAAACAAGATGTCAGCCTCCAGGAGAATTCATGCAGATGAATACTCCCAGATATGTCCACTGCCAGTGTCTGTGTCCCCAGAGTGACCCACAGTTACCCACCTCCTGCCTCTCCAGGAGACACTCCAAGACCAGAAGAAGTTAGGTCTGGCCAAGGCTCCTATTAAATTACTGCTTTTGCCCTTGGTGTTGGTGCATGTGAGATTTTGTGTGCACCTTTTAAGAGTGAAGTCTCTATTTCCCCCAATCCTGTGGAGCTCCCACAATCAAGCCCCGCTGGCCTTCACATAGAAGTGCTCTGAGGGCTCCTCTTCCTGGTGCCGGACCCCTGGGCTGGGGGACCTGATATGGGGCTCAGACCTCTCACTCCTGTGGGAAAACCTCTCTAATATAGTTATTCTCCAGTCTGTGGGTCATTAACCGTGGTGGCGTGGGGTATGGGATTTGATCATATCTTGAGTCCATACCTCCTACCAGCCTCATTGTGGTTCCTTCTTTATGTCTTTAGTTGTAGACAGTCTCTTCTGGTAGGTTTCAGACTTTTCCAATGATGGTTGCTCTGCAGATTGTTGTGATTTTTTAAAAAATATTTATTTATTTATGGGTGCATCAGGTCTTAGTTGCAGCACACAGGATCTTTCACTGAGGCATGTGGACTCTTCGTTGCGGCCCACGGGCTTCTCTCTAGTTGTGGAGCATGTGTTCCATGGTTACGGTGCATGGCCTTTCTAGTTGTGGTGCATGGGCTCAGTAGTTGTGGTCCACGGACTTAGTTGTCCTGCAGCATGTGGAGTCCTAGTCCCCCGACCAGGGATCAAACCTGTGTTCCCTGCATTGGGAGGTGAATTTTTAACCACTGGACTGGACCACCAGAGAAGTCCCAGATTGTTGTGATTTTGGTGTGCTTGTGAGAGGAGGTGAGCTTAGGGTCCTTCTGCTCTGCCATGTTGGCCACTCTCTTCCACAATTTTTTTTGCTTTTTAAAATACATTGATTATTTTCTAGGGAGATCAAGGTGTAGACAGGGCCACTTTCCTTTTAGAGGCTCTAGGGGAGAATCCCATCCCAAGTTAATTAGTAATAGTGCCTCAATTTATTGTATCAATTTTATTATATAGAAACATAATGAGGATAAAAAAATAATAAGATTGAAGACGATTGTTACCCACTTTGAGGTGATAGATTGGTGGCAAATGGTATTGTAAAATTAGATGTAGATTATTGAGGTCATAGCTTTTGTTTCGAGGTGTTGGGTTTCCTAGTAGTTATTGTGTTACCAAAATATGAATAAATGGATGAAAGAAAAAAAGTGGCACATGTATAGACCAATTATAGGTAAGTATGAATCAGGGATCATGAGTAATCCAATTTTGTGTATTTGCAGTTTAAGAAAAAAGATTAAAGTTAAACCAACAAAAAGCGAGTATTCTAGATTATACAAGGAACAGAGATTATGTGTAATTTATTAACTAATTCAGTTTAAATTTACCTTCTTTTGACAGCAATCAGGTAATTCAGATTTTTTGGGGAAATCAGACCTCAATAGTTAACCTGATGGCACAGAGTCAATCTCGTCAGCTGTTTTTTGGATCAGAAAATATGCCAGCTGTAACTACATTTAACAATAGCTTAGTTTAGCACTGTTTCAACATTTCTGCCATCGTAGAGTTTTCTAGAGGTGAACACTGCCTGGGTCTTGACAAGACCATTGCCCCACCAGGCACCTCTGAGCTGCATGTAATTCTCAAGCTTTCCTGGCTGGATCTCACTCCAAAGTCTGTGACTGACACACTAAGCTCCCTCCCCCTACACTTGCCTGACTAAGTCCTTTGTATCCCGTCATTTTCAACTTAGATGTCACCCAGGAAACCTTCCTCAACCTCCTTACCACCTACCTCTGCCTGGACTAAATTTATGTCTATGTGCTCCAATGTCTATATTGTAGAATCTAGAAGATTACATGTTTGCAAGAATTCTTCTCCATTAGACTATGAGCTCTGGATGGGCAAAAATCTGTGCTTTATTCATTTTTGTATCTCCTTATTTGACACTGTATCAGATATTTATGTTTTCTTCACTTATAGATGCATTTCTTTGTGTGCAACTTATGAGTCAAGTAAAAGAAAAAACTCTTGCTTTGTATACTTTTGTACAACTATATTTTGCAACTTAAAAAAATTCATAGTTACGTTTGTTGGATAAATGTTATTTATGTTTCAGCAGCTGACTGCCAAACCCACCTTAGTCAGAGACACTCATGCTATAGGTATGGCTACCATTTTATCTGACAGCAAAGCTACCCATGTTACTGGAAAGGATCTCCTTTTCCAATCAAACATAATGAACACTTAAGGAAGTGCTGCACTTGAAAGAAAACATTGCTTCATGGAGCTTATGTCAACCCACTGACCATATGTAAATATTCACATACACACTTCCTGCCTCTGTTGTCAGTGAGTCGGCTTTTGCTTTATATTTCCAGAACTATACTTTAGAATTGCTTCAAGATATTAGTTTGCAACAAAATACACCCCATGGCTATTTTAGCTAATAATCAGTTAAAAACAATTAAAACTCCCAGAGGGAATAGCTATAACATGAGAAGTGAATGGTGTTGGAATTCATCTCTCTTCTGTATTGGCATAGAATATGAATGATGGCAGTGTAAGAAACCTAGCAAGTCTACAACACTCTTTTAAAAAGTTCTCGAGGGCTTCCCTGGTGGTTCAGTGGTTGAGAGTCCGCCTGCCGATGCAGGGGACACGGGTTCGTTCCCCGGTCCGGGAGGATCCCACGTGCCGCGGAGCGGCTGGGCCCGTGAGCCATGGCCGCTGAGCCTGTGCGTCTGGAGCCTGTGCTCCGCAACGGGAGAGGCCACAACAGCGAGAAGCCCGTGTACCACAAAAAAAAAAAATAAAAATAAATAAAAAATAAAAGTTCTCGAGCCTATTTTCCCTATTCTCTCAATACATAATTTGTTTTCTGTTAATAAATATACCTTGGAGATATAGTGTGGTTAGTGGGAAGGGAATGGGATTTAAATTGAGACAGAAGAGGCTTTAAATCCTGGCTTTAGCTTCTACTCGATCAAGTAACTTACCCTTTATGCGGCTCAGTTTCCCGATCTGTAAAAATGAAGATAAGGTATTGTGCGGTTACAGAATAATGCATTTGATGCACTAGGCATAGAAGTCATGGTCAACAACAATTAGTTGCTTTTATTACCAGACACAGTAGGAAGAGAAGACAATTACCTAAATCTTTGCATTAAAATTTTTTTTTTCTTTATTGGATGGGCTTTGGTTTTAAGGCTGTGTGTACATCTCATTTCACAATGAGTATCTGTGAGGATTGATGAACTCTTGGTTGACCATTATTCTGAAGTATTGAAAATAGCCTTTGTGTGACATGGGTGCTTTCTGATTTCCTCTAGAGTAACGGCTGGGGTTCAAAACTGTTCTGATCATAAGCAGTGTGCTCATTTTGTATAGAAGTTTACATAACCTGTAAAAACAAGGTGATTTGAGAGCACAGACAGTCTCCTCAATACCTTGAATGTACAGGTTGTCAAGTGAAAGGAAACCTGTTCGTTTTATTCAGAATTAGGCCCATCAGAACACTGTACACAGTGAACAATTCTAGGTTTAAGCTAGAATTTTTGCACGGCTTTAGATATACGTCTTTGTTTCTGGAGCTAGTAGTGAAAGTTCTGATCTGTGCTCCCTGTGCAATAGGCTAGAGGCAGTGCTGAAAAGCAGACTGGATGCTGGCATGTGCCCTACGCTGGCCCAGGAGAAGTATTTGTTTCTCTATGCAGATCTGTAGCTCTTTTCCCCAAGGCTAGAATCTCCACCACCAAATAATCCTTTAGGTTTTGTTTAGCTCCTATATAATCACTTCAAATATGTAGGTTTTCTTTTTTTAACTTTCTTCCTGATTCTGAATGAGGATTTAGTTAAATGCCTGTTTAAGAATTGATGAGTAATTTAAAGGATTTAGGAGAACATTCTGTGCTGTTATATGCAAATACATGCCATGCATGGCTCCCTATGTCATTAACCTGGCAGTCATTTCATGCATGACTCCCCATCTTATTAAGCTAGCAGTATGGAATATTTGATTTACTAAACTGGTGTGAACTACTTAGTGTGCTAATATAGGAATATAACTTTTAAATTTCTTTGGAATAACTATCTTAGAAACAGATTCTTGAAGACAATAACATTATTTTGACAGCTGTGCTCAGTTTCAAAAAGTCTATTTTAGGAAGCTTCTTATAGCTGTTGGAAAGATACCTGTGCGATTTGAATGAACCATACAACAATTGAAAATGAAAACCATCATTGCCATAAGAGCCCTTAGACTTCTGTAGCAAGTGATTCGACAGCATAGGTAAATAAATTTGGTAGAAGCATTTGCTTCTAGACAGGACGTTAAACAGTCTGTGGTTGCCTGAGAGTCTGCCACTAGGCTCCCAGTTACCATGAGTCTCTAAAAACTCTTTTTATAGCCAAGGCCCCCCTGGCTTTCCAGGCTTTCGTTGCCATAGCAGCATTCGTTGGCCATGGGATTTATAGGAAAAAAAAAAAAAAAAAAAAGAAGGGGGAGGAGGGCTGCATATTTGTAAAGTTGGGGCAGTGCCAAATGTAGCAGGAATTACAAATGCAAGATACTGGATTCTTCCTTCAGTGTCCATTTCAGCTGGCGCCTCTCGTCACCCACATAATCACAAACCACTCTGTGTCCTCGTTCAGACCAGCTGCATGAAATGAGACAAAGGGAAATTTAGCAGCAACGAAGGGAGTGGTGATTTAAAAGGCTTTTAAATGATGTTTTCTGTGTTCCTCAATCAACAATATTTTAAAGCCTTTAATCTTTTTTCCCCCTACAATAGGATTTCTTTGCTGTTGCTGGCTTGACTGATGACATATTAGCACTAAGTTGGCCAAAAAAATGTCAGAGACTAGAAAGGAGGTCAAATAGATAAATCCAAACAGGAGTAGAAAGGAAATATTTGTAGTAATTTTCATTTCTGCTAGATTTTATTGCCTTTAAATTATGTAGGTAAATTTGCCTTCACTCTTTGCCTAAGGTATAATTTTTGAACCTCAAATGTTCAATGTTTATCAGATATGCCTTTCAATAAATGCTTCCAGATTTGTGATATGTTCATCGTTTCTTCAGTCGTGACACGTATTTCAGAGTTCACAGGCAACAGGAAAAAAATGTTCATGGAGGAAGAAAACCAAGTGAATAATCCAGGGAAGCTGGTGAACTGTGACATGTGTAGGCTCGTGTGAGCCATGAATATGTAAGGGGACCAGTTAGACTGGGGTGGGAGTGGGGGGATGTTAGGTGGGGTATTTGTCCAAGAGAGAGGAAATATACAATGTGTGTGCTTGCAGCAATTCTAGGATTTTGGCAAGTACACTAGGATATACAAATGGATGAAGTAATCTCTTAAAACTGGAATCGATTATTGGTAGATGGTTGCAAATAGAGAAATCAGCTATGAGAGGACCATCAACGTTTGGCTGAGTCTTTTCTTAGTTAAAAACATTTCTTCTTTACGAACTCTTCATCCCAAATTCTAAATGATGCTTGCATATAATGATAGATAGTTACATGACTGAGATAGAATAGAGATCCCAGACATGGACTCACTATTATCTGGGAAACTGGTAAACCGCAGAGGTGGCATTATGAATCAGTGGGGAAAGAAAAGACTGTTCAGTGATCAGCTTGAGGACAATCTGATTATCTACATGAGAAAAAAAGATTCGTATATCACATCATAAGAAAAAAATAAGATTGACGAAACACTGAAATTCGAATAAAAGAATCTAAATCTTTAAGAAAAATAAAGGAGACTGTTCTTACTACTTTAATGGAGGTCAGCATTCTTTAAACAAGCTATGAAAGTACAAATTTTAAGGGAGCAATACAGGGTTTGACCAAAAAAAATTTAAAAATAAACACAGTGAGAACACAAGTTAAGTCTAGGAGAAGATATTTTCAGTGCGATAGTTGGCACTATAGTTTGGCAGAACAAATAAAGCACCCCTCTAAGTTAACGAGAAAAAGATTCTTTTAAAAACCTCAATAGGCAAAAATGGCTAAACAATATGAACAGGTCACTCACAGAGGAAGAACCTGAACTGCTAACAAACATACCAAGAGGATCAAACTCTTTAGTAGAGAAATGCAAAGGAAGACAAAAATCATAAAAGATGTGTAAATCTCAGATCAGCAAAAATTTAAAGTCTGACAAGGCCAAGTATTGGTGTAGAATTGGGGAGAACAATTCTGGTGGGGGTTTGAAATTGTATCAGGACTTTGCGAAACAATTTGGCAAAGTTTAAAATGTGACTTCTGTAGGACTGAGCAATTTTATATTTAGGTGTACACATGTGCATACAAAATATTGAAGCATTCATTACACTGGAAACAAATAAATTATGGCATTTTCTTGTGTGATACTATATGCCTATTAAAAATGAATAAAATAGATAAAAGTTTTAATAGATGAGGAGAAAGAGTTGAGTGGGAAAAGTAAGTTTTAGTATCAGATATAAAATATTATATTTATGATCACGTAAATGTGCTATTATGTTAATATAAAATGAGCTATTTATGGATACTTGACCATATAATAAAAGCACAAAAACATGGATAGAAAGAATACACTCCTGATAAAGGAACAATGGATAAGGAATTAGGCAAAGGCTAAAAGAACACAGGAAGTGCTGGCTTATGAAAGAAGGCTTCGTCACCTCTGAAGTGGCGTTGCCACCAAAAAATCAGACATGAATCTGATTAAGCCTTGAGACCCAAAAACAAATTCATAGGAAATACAGAGGACAGAGGAACACTTCAAACCTACCAGAGGGGTGTAATCAGTGAAATTCAAACTTTGAAAAACTCTGTAGGTAACTAACAGTTTCTTCAACAAAGAACATTGCAAGCCAAAAATATAAGCCAAAAAGGTACAGGGGAAAGTTGAAAGGAGTCTTAAAATCTCATCAAGCAAAGTCAATCTAAGGGCCTTATTTGGATCCTGATTCAAACAAACAAACTGTAAAGTTATATTTATAAGACAACTGGAAATGCAAATACTGACTGGATATATCATGTTATTTTAGGTGTGATATAGCTAATACAATCTATTTAGGACTATAGAGTAAATAATTAAAACAGTGGAGAGGCAAGCAGGGCAGTCCCAGTTCTAATTTTACTACAAATGAGGAGTAGGGAACAGTCAGCTCTGAACACATCTCTAGAGTGATCAGAAAAGGCTCATTCATTCATTTAACAAGTATATAGAGACGCCATCATATATCAGATATCATACTCTTAGGCACTGGAGATATCAGGGAACTAAACAGAAAAATATCCTTGCCCTCATGCAGTTTGCACTCTAAGAGGGAAAAACTGGACAGAAGTCAAATAAATATGCAAATGAATAATGCACCATTGGTAATGAGTAGTAGATAGAAAACTGAAGCGGGCAAGGTGACTCAAGGGGAGAGCTATTATTTTATATTGTGTCAGGGAAGGCCTCACTAATAACATGCTGTTTAAAGAGAAAGACCTGAAGGAAACATAAATATGCCAATAGCTGGGGGAGTGGAGCCATTTAGGTAGAGGGGACAGCAAGTGTAAAGGACGTGAGGGGAGAGTGTATATATAGCTGGGGTGATAGGGAAAAAGTGCCGAGTTCAAGTGAAGCTGGAGTGAGCAAAGGATGTGAAGAGGAGAGAGCACGGGGCGACAGGTCACATGGAGGGCTGCAGGCTGAAGGAAAACGCTGCATTCTACTCTGAATGAGGTGGGTATCTAGTGGAGCTTTTCAGTGGAGGTGTAGACACTGGTGTAAAGTTTAAGGATGACTCTTCTGCTGTGTTGAGATTAGACTTTAAGGCAAAGGCGGAAGTGGGAAAACCAGTCAGCAGTCAGTCGATAATAACAATTTAGTTAGGTACCGTTTCACTTCAATCTCACATTTTCCTAACTGAAGTTCTGATTTTTCTCCCCAGATCTTCAGCTCCCGTAGTCCTCCCATTTATGTTATTGAACCAAACCCCAAACTTCTCTTTCACACCCGCCCCAAATCCTTCAGATCTGGGGCTCTCCCTTCAAAATATATTCAGAATGCTGCATTGGTTTTTTGTTGCGGTGGTGATGGTAAAATATGCATAATATGAAATTCACCATTTTAACCATTTTTAAGTACATGTTCTATGGCATTAGGTACATTCATGCTTTGTGAAACCACCACCATCCATCTCTAGGATACGTTTTCATCCTCCCCAGCAGAAAGTCTGAATCCATTAATACCAACTCCTCATTTCCTCTTCCTCCCCGACCCCTGGCAACTACTATTCTACTTTCTGTCTCTGTGAATTTTACTACTCTAGGTACCTCATGCAAGTGGAATCATACAGTAATTTTCCTTTGTGACTGGCTGATTTCACTTAGCGTAATGTCCTCATGGTTCACCCACGTCAAAGCATGTGTCAGAGTGTTTTTTTCCTTTTAAAGGTCAAATATTTCATTGGCTGTATAGACCACATTTTGTTATACATTCAGCCCTCAGTGGACACTTAGGTTGCCCCCAACCTTTTGCTTATTGTGAGTAATGTTGCTATGAACATAAGTGTACAAATATACATTTGAGTCTCTGCTTTCAATTCTTTTGGATATATATCAAGAAATGGAATTGCTCAGTCATATAACAGTTCTATGTTTTGTAATTCTATGTCATGACACTGTAAAGCAGCAGATGACTGAGTTTGTTCTGGGAGTGAAGAAAGCCTTCAAGAAGTAGAAAGTGATCAGTATGGAGGTTCCTTAAAAAAACTACAAATAGAACTGCCATACGACCAGCGATCCCACTACTGGGCATATACCCTGAGAAAACCATAATTCAGAAAGAGTCATGTACCACAATGTTCACTGCAGCTCTATTTACGATAGCCAGGACATGGAAGCAACCTAAGTGTCCATCAACAGATGAATGGATAAAGAAGATGTGGCACATATATACAATGGAATATTACTCAGCCATAAAAAGAAATGAAACTGAGTTATTTGTAGTGAGGTGGATGGACCTGGAGTCTGTCATACAGAGTGAAGTAAGTCAGAAGGAGAAAAACAAATACCATATGCTAACACATATATATGGAATCTAAGAAAAAAAAAGTCATGAAGAGATTAGTTATAGTATGGGAATAAAACACAGACCTACTGGAGCATGGACTTGAGGATATGGGGAGGGGGAAGGGTAAGCTGTGACCAATTGAGAGAGTGGCATGGACATATATACACTACCAAATGTAAATTAGATAGCTAGTGGGAAGCTGCCGCATAGCACAGGGAGTTCACCTCTGTGCTTTATGACCACCTAGAGGGGTGGGATAGGGAGGGTGGGAGGGAGGGTGACGCAAGAGGGAAGAGATATGGGAACATATGTATATGTATAACTGATTCACTTTGTTATAAAGGAGAAACTAACACACTACTGTAAAACAGTTATACTCCAATAAATATGTTAAAAAATTATTATTTCTAAAAATTTATTTATTTTTACTTTTTTGGCTGCATCGGGTCTTAGTTGCGGCACATGGGATATTTGTTGAGGCATGTGGGATCTTTCGTTGCAGTGCACAGGCTTCTCTCTAGTTGTAGCATGCAGGTTTTCTCTCTCTAGTTGTGGCGCACAGGCTCCAGAGTGCGTGAGCCCTGTAGTTTGCAGCACGTGGGCTCTCTAGTTGAGGTATCCAGGCTCAGTAATTGTGGCATGTGGGCTTAGTTGCCCCACGGCATGTGGGATCTTAGTTTCCCAACCAGGGATCGAACCCACGTCCCCAGCATTGGAAGGCAGATTCTTTACCACTGGACCACCAGGGAAGTCTCCATATGATTTTTTTTTAAACCAGCAGTTTTCACAACTTCAAGGAGGTAATCTTCCCAGTCAAAAAGAGCTTTGTACTCTTTTTGTTTATTATTATTTAGAAATTGTGTTGAAAGGTTATTCTTGTTAAGGTACTTTGTTGCTATTCGGGTTAGAAGCTTGGGCCCTTTCTGCTGACTGCCTATTATGAACTGATTATTTGTGTCCCCCCAAATTCATATGTTGAAATCTAATCTCCAGTGTGGAGGATTCATATTCAGCAATTTCATATGTTGGAGGTGAGACCTTTGGGAGATAATTAAGTCATGATGGTGGATCTCTGAAACTTGGGATTAGCAAAAGAGACCCCAGAGAGCTCTCTAGCCTTCTTTCTGCCAACTGAGGATACAATGAGAAGTCAGCAGTCTGCACCTGAGAAGAGGGCTCTCATAGTAACCTGACACTAATTGCTGCCACTATAATTTCAGACTTGCAGCCTCCAAAACTGCAAGAAATAAATTCCTGTTTTTTGTAAGATGCCCAGTCTATGGTGTTTTGCTATAGCAGCCTGAGCTAAGACCTACCTTTTACTAGGTAATATAGTCAAGATTATAATTAAAATTCAAGGAGAGAATTGCTATGTAGAATTAAGGGAAACAAGCCAGGGTTGAGTAAATGCAGATCACAATTTGAGATGGTGCAGAGAGAAAACTAGAGAAATATGTGTAAACATCTCTCTCTCTTTTTCTCTCTTTTATTTTTTCTCTCTCTATGTAAGTATGTATAGTTAGATAGATAGAATGGTAGGTGATCGATAGTTAGATATTTAGACATACAAAGACACAAACATATATGTGATTTACATATAACATTGAATACTAAATTTAATATACATTATTGATGGCTACATATACCTAATGCTGCAAGTTGAATTGTGTCTCCCCAAAAGATATGTTGATGTCCTAACCCCCAGTACTTGTGAATGTAGCCTTATTTAGAAATAGGGTCTTCCTAGATATAATCAAGTGAAAATGAAGTCACTAAGGTGGGCCCATAATCCAGTATGACTGGTGTCCTTATATGAGGAGGAAAGAGACACAGAGAGGAGAACACCATTGTGACAGTGGATTGAAGTGTGGTAACTGCAAGCCGAGGCATGCCAAGGATGCAGGCAAATTACCAGAAGCTAGAAAGAGGCCAGGAAGGATTCTTCCCCACAGGTTTCAGAAGAAACATGGCCCTACAGACACCTTGATATTGGACTTCTATCCTCCAGAACTATGAGACAATAAATTTCTATTGTTTTAAACCACCCAGTTTGTGGTAATTTGTTACAGGAGTCCTAGGAAGTTGATACACCTACATATCAAATATCGGAAAAAGAAAACTAAGTTTTTACAGTTGTTTGCTTAAAAGTGTGAAGCATCACACTTTGATAATGCCCTTTGTTACAAACATATCAAAGATGGGTAAAATATCAAATAAAAAAATCAGAAGGATATGGCCTTTCTTAAATACAAAGGCAACATCTTTTTAGGCCAGAAATAGAAAAGAAACGTAAAGTTGTGAGGAGGGCAAATGATATGGCCTTCCTGACTTTAGATACTGAGTAAGCAAAAGTTTCCAGGGCCTAAAGTACACCTTCAAGAAGGGGAACCACAGTGAGGTTTCCTGCTTGAAGTCTACAGCTGGCTACAGCTCCTGGTGAGATATAGGATACATACACTAACAGCCTCATAACCAGAAGATGAGCAAAGCCTCAAAAGACACTAAGCTGAGAAGATGAGTTTTACTGGAATTTCAAAGGGCTAACCATATTTATGAGATGCAAAAATCTTGAATAAAATAGTGTTAAATTTAAATAATTGCATCATAACTCATTATGGTATTTTCCAGGAATAAAAAGTTCAAATTCAAAAAATCTATTACTCCAAAAGACTATATTAACAAATCAAGAAGAAAATGAACCATATAATGATAAATGATAAAAACTCCTTTAACAAATTCCAAACTCACTCTTGATAAAAATTCACAAGAAGAGTATACATAGAAAAGAATTTCCCTAACCTGATGAAAATCAACTGTCTAAAACCTATGAGGAAATGGTGAGAATTTCCATAAAGTCAGCAACAAAAAAAGGATGCCTACTTTTGTGGTTTCTATTTAACAGTAAAATGTAAGTAATGGTAAATGCAGTGTTCAAAAATAATTACAGCAAGAAAAAAAGAAAAGAAATTAGAGAAAATAATAATAATTACAAAGTAAGAGATTAAATTCTCATTTATCAGTTATATGATTATCTAAATTGAGGATTCAATGGAATCTGTAGACAAATTACAAGAACTGACAAACATGCAAAAGTCAATATCATTCCTAATAATGCATACACTAATTATAATTAACAAAAAATCAATCAATAAAAATATCTTATTTAAAGTAGAGAAAGTTATTTGGTGTAAGACTGAGAGAGAAAAATTATTAAAGATCATAAAGAAGACCTGAATGAATGGAAAGTTATATTCATATGTTCATTTTTAGGAAGTTTTATGTGATAAACCCCAAATTAAACTCTAAATCTAATACAATTTCATTAATAATCTTTTTAAGGGTTTCCATGGAATTTGAAAACTACAAATTCAAAAACCCATGGTCAAGAATAACTAAGACAATGTAAAGAACTGGGAAGGTAGACTTGGCCTACTAGATATCAGAATTTTAATAAATGAATTAAAAAGATATTGGCACAGGGTAAACAAATAGGATAATGGAATATAAAGATCCTAGAAGTTGATGCATTCATATATGACAATAATAGATGAGAGATGTGAAATTACAAGTGAATGGGGAAAACGACAGTGAAGGGTAGCAGTCTATGCCACCCCAAAATATGCCATTTTGGCATAAGGATTATTAAGAAGCAGATACAAGAGAAGCTTTCTGCCCTTACCCCATTTGCTTAAAAGCAGGACATAAATGGGGAGGAGATCAAGATGATGAAGTAGGAGAATGCAGAGCTCACCTCTCTCCACAAACACATCAAAAATACATCTTCATGTGGAGCACTTCTCACTGAAAACAAACTGGAGATTGACAGAAAAACTCATATACAACCAAGGCTGTAAGAAATATCCACACAGACTCAGGTAGGAAGGGAAGAGAAGTAAGAGGACCAAAATAAACAATTAGAAACAAAAATGGAAAAGTAACAAATGATATCACAGAGATACAAAAAATCATAAGAATACTACAAACAGTTATGTGCCAAAAAATTGGACAACCAGAAGAAATGGAAAAATTTATAGAAACATACAATCTTCAGAACATGAATCAGGAAGAAATAGACAATCTGAACAGATGGATCACTTACAGTTAAGTTGAATTTGTAATACAAAAAAACTTCCAGCAAACAAAAGTCCAGTATTGGACAGCTTTATAGGGAAATTCTATCAAACATATAAAGAATAGCTAATATCTGTCCTTCTCAAACTATTCCAAAAAATTGAAGAGGAGGGAACACTCTCAAATTCATTCTACAAGGCCGCCATTACCCTGAGATAAAAAGAGGCAAAGACCCTAGAAAAAAGAAATATCTCTAATAAATATAGATGCAAAAATCTTCAACAAATTTTAGCAAACTGAATCCAACAATATAAAAATGATCATGCATCATGATCAACTGGGATTTATTCCAGGGATACAAGATGGTTCAATAACCACAAATCAATCAGTGTGATGCACCATATTAACAAAATGAAGGATAAGAATCACATGATCATCTCGATGCAGAAAAAGCATTTGACAAAGTTCATCATCCTCTCATAATAAAAATTATCATCAAAGTTGGTATAGAGGGACATATCTCAACATAATAAAGACTTATCATCATACTCAATGGTGGAAAGCTGAAAGCTTTAACTCTAAAATCAGGAACAAGACAAGGATGCCCACTCATGCCACTTCTATTTAACATAGTATTGGAAGTCTTATGGACAGCAATCAGAGAAGAAAATATATAATAAAAGTCATTCAAATTGGAAAGGAAGTAGTAAAACTGTCACTGTTTGCAGATGACATGGCACTATATAGAAAATCTTAAAGATGCCACCAAAAACTATTAACAATAATAAATGAATTCAGTAAAGTTGCAGGATACAAGATAATATACATAGATCTGTTGCTTTTCTGATTCATTACTGATAATGAACTATAAGAGAAAGCGAGAAAATAATCCTGTTTAAAATAGCATCAAAACAAGTAAAATACCTAAGAATAAACTTAACCTAGGAGGTGAAAAATGTATATTCTGAAATCTATAAAACATTGATGAAGGAAATTGAAGATGATACAAATAAATGATAAGCTATCCCATGTTCATGGATTGGAAGAATTAATATTACTAAAATGGCCATTACTACCCAAAGCAATCTCCAGATTTAATCCAATCCCTATCAAAATACCCATGACATACTCAGCCATAAAAAAGTATGAAATTCTGCCATTTGCAGCAACATGGATGGACCTATGTGCAAAAGCCGTACGTAGCCATAAAAAAGTATGAAATACTCAGCCATAAAAAAGTATGAAATTCTGCCATTTGCAGCAACACGAATGGACCTAGATATTATGCTTAGTCAAATAAGTCAGACAGAGAAACACAAATACTGTATGTTATCACTTACATGTGGAATCTAAAAAGTAATACAAACAAATGTATATAGCAAAACAGAAACAGATTCACAGATACAGAAAACAAACTAGTGGTTGACATAGGGGATAGGGAAGGGGGGAAGGGCAAGTTAGGGGTATGGAATTAAAAGATACAAAATACTAAGTATAAAATACATAGGCATAGCACAGGACAGTCATTATCTTGTAGTAACTTTTAATGGAGCATAATCTGTAAAGATACTAAATCACTTTGCTGTACACCTGAAACTAATATAATATTGTAAATCAACTATACTTCAAAAAAACACCCATGACACTGTTTCACTGAACTAGAACAAATAATCCTAAAATTTATATGGAACCACAAAAGACTCCAAATAGCCAAAATAATCTTGAGAAAAAAAGAACAAAGCTGTAGGTATCTTGCTCCCTGACTTCAGGGTATTCTACAAAATCTATAGTAATCAAAACAACATGGTACTGGCACAAAAACAAACACATAGATCAATGGAAAAGAACAGAGAGACCAGAAATAAACCAAAGTGCTTATGGTCAATTAATCTATGACAAAAGAAGTAAGAATATACAATAGAGAAAAGACGGTCTCTTCAATAAATGGTACTGGGAAAACTAAACAACTACATGTAAAAGAATGATATTAGAACGTTTCCTCACACTATATATAAAAATAAACTCAAAATATATTAAAGATCTAAATATAAGACCTGAAATCATAAAACTCCTAGAAGAAAATACAGGCAATACACTCTTTGACATAGGTCTTAGCATTTTTTTTTTTTTATGTCTTCTCAGGAGAGGAAAACAAAAAAATAAACAAATGGGACCTAATCACTTAAAAGCTTTTGCATAGCAACAGAAACCATCAACAAAACAAAAAGGCAACCTACTGAATGGGAAAAGATATTTGCACTTATCTACCATTAGTTTCTCTATAACTTTCCCACAATTTGTCACCCCTAGAAGTTCAAAAGCCTTTTTCTGTCTTGTCAATTCTCTACAAAATTATTGTTCTTTGCTGATATGCTACCATTCCTTTGAGTTACTTATCTCTGAGTACTCCATATGTATGTTCAATATACACGTTAATAAACTGTTTGTTTTTCTCTCATTAACCTGTCTTCTGTCAGTGTCATTTAAAGCATCCCGTCCTGGGAATCTAAGATGAGTAGAGAAAAAATGAATTTTTCCCTCTTCTATGATGGACTGTTAGATAAGTGGTGCTGGACAATTGTTTATCCACATGCAAAATGTTAAATTAGATTCTTTAAAACTTTTCAAGAAAAAATAAGAATCATATCTTTCTGACTTTCAGGTAAGGAAGGATTTGTTTACTCAAGACACAAAAATACAAATCATAAAAGAAAATTCTCATGTATTAAGTACATTATAACTGAAACATTTTTGCACAAAAAAGAAACTGTAAACACAGTGGAAAAACTAGTCACAGACTGAGAGAAGATACTTGCAGACACAAATGACAATCAGAAGTACCAACTTTCCAATGAAAATTTGCAAGGCATATGAATAGGTAATTCACAGGAGGAAAAATTAAAATGGCCAATAAGTGAACAGAAACATGCTCAACTTCGCTAGTAATCAGGGAAATGTAAATTAAAGCCATAAGAGAATATCACCAAAGAAGATATACAGATGGCAAATAAGCATATGAAAAGATGCTCAACATCATATGTCATCAGGAAAATGCAAATTAAAACAACAGCAAGATACCACTACACACCTATTAGAATGGCCAAAATCCAGAACACTAAAAACACCAAATGCTGGCAAGGATGTAGGGCAACAGGAACTCTCATACATTGCCGGTGGGAATGCAAAATAATGCAGCCACTTTGGAGGACAATTTGACAGTATTTTACAAAACTAAACATACTCTTGTCATGTGATCCGGCAATCACTCTTGTTGGCATTTACCCAAAGGAATTGAAAACTTACGTTCACACGTAAACCTGCACGTGGATGTTTATAGCAGCTTCATTTATAATTACCCAAACTTGGAAGTAATCTTTGATCATGTAAATTATAGTAAGAAGTACCTATTTGGTCTTTGTCTTCATTCCTGGCACAGAGCATCTGAAACCCTTGTATACTCCTAAGTGATAAGAACACTAGGATCATCTTTTGCTCTAATGAGAGAACTCTGGGTGGGCTCCTCAGAGGCTCCTGGATTGCAGCAGGTCACCAGAATGATAAAGACCAAGCTTGGAATTTCCACCCCTCCCTCCCCATTTTCCAGAGAGGGGAGGGGGGCTAGAAATGGAGTTTATGATTGATCAAGCCTACATGTCAAGCCTCCATAAAAATTCCAATAGTGTAGGGTTCAGAGAGCTTCCAAGTTGGTGAACACACCTTTATACTGGGAAGGTGATGCACCTCAACTTCCTGGGAACAGAAACTCCTTGCTCAGAACCCTCCCAAACTTACCTTATGTACACCTCTTCATCTGCCTGTTCATCTGTATCCTTTATCATATTCTTTAATAAACTGGCAAACATGTTTCCCTGAGTTCTGTAAACCACTTCAGAAAATAGTCAAATTCAAGGAAGGAGGAGGTCATGGGAACCTCTGATTTGTAGCTAAGCTGGGCAGAAGTTATGTGTAACCTGGAGACCTACTACTTGTGATTGGCATCTGAAGTAGGGCAGCAGCTTCGTAGAACTGAGCCCTTAACCTATGAGATCTGACTCTATCTATCTCCAGGTGGACAGTGTCAGAGTTGAGTTAAATTGTAGGACACCCAGCTGGTGTCACAGAGAATTGTTGGGTGTGGGAAAACCCCCCGAACATTTAGTGATCAGATAAGGCAGAAGTGTTGTCAGTGCGGTAGTAGCATGAAAATAAAGGAGAAACACAGAGGAGGAAGACAAGTTTTTCTTCACACAACCAAAATGTCCTTCAATGGGTAAATGGATAATAAACTGTATATCTAAATAGTAGAATATTATCCAGCACTAAGAAAGAAATGAGCTATCAAGCCATGAATAGACAGGGAGGAACCTTGAATGCATATTACTAAGTGAAAGAAGCCAATCTGGAAAGACTTCATACTGTATGATTCCAACATATGACATCTGGGAAAGGCAAAACTATTGAGATGGCATAAAGATTAGTGATTGCCAGGGGTTAGTGGGTGGGTTTGGGAGAGGGAGAATAGGCAGAGCACAGAGGATTTTTAGGGCAGTGAAAATACTCTGTATGATACCATAAAGACAGATACATGTCCTTATGCATTTGAATAGAATGTACATAGAATGTACAACACCAAGAGTGAACCTTAATGATGTAGAGAATGGCCTTTGGGTGGTTATAATGTATCAGTGTAGATTCATCAATTATAACAAATGTACCACTCTGGTAGGGGATGCTAATGGGGGAGACTGTGCATGTGGCAGGGCAGGGGGTATATGGGAAATCTCTGTACCTTCTCCCTCAATTTTGCTGTGAATGTAAAACTGCTTTAAAAAGGTAATATACATATTCTTATGTATAATATGATATTAATATGAATATATACATCATGTATATAATTATATATAACAATATATATAATTAATACTCTATATTAGTATATAGTTTTATATATATATATATACGTATATATATCTATACCATAGGAAAATTTTTATACCTGTCACCAGCAAAGATGAAAAAATCTGACAATAACAAGTGTTAGAAATTTTCAGATACTCTTAGTAAGAATGTTAAATAGTTCAAAATCTTTAGAGATTAGTTCAGTAATACATAGTAAGTTTGATGTATCGTATAACAGAATTTTCACCTCTGAGTGTGCACCATGGAGAAACTCTCGTATGAATTAATGAAACATGTACAAGAACGATCATTGCAGTAAAATTCATAATGGCAAAAAATAGAAGCAAGTAAAATGTACGTCAGTTGAAAAACAAATATACATTGTGTATTCATCTAACAGAATAATATACAGATTTTAAAATAAATAAGGTGTATATGTGTGTGTGTGTGTGTGTGTGTGTGTGTATCAACATGAATACATTTTTACAAATCAAGTTAAAAATGAATTATAAATAGAAAGTGAAGAGTTATATACTACTTATGAAAATTTTATAATCCTTCAATGTAGTGCATGATAAAAACAAAGATGTGGGTATTACAAGATAAAGTGTATAGAGTAAAGGTTAGATTTTTTAAAGGATCATTAATTCACCTTTAGATAAGCATGTTTTCGTGGAATTTAAAATATATATGAGCTGACCCTTTAGACTTAACCATTTATCAGTAAGGAAATAAAATCTTATTAATTAAATGAGACAAATTAAGGAAGAACATGCAGATGATGAAAGGTAGAAATCTACAAATATTTCAAGCTAATTCTTCCAGATTCTCTCTAATGAGACTTTGTTAGAATTGCTAACAAGACAGCATAACACATTTTGTGTTTCTTTTCGATTCCTCTACCCACCATCAGCAGAGAGGCTAATTAACATTGAAATGACCAAAAGTCAAGAACCCAAGGGAATAAGAGAGACCCCAGAAATTCCTAGGTAGTTTACAAACTAGATAATCAACTCAAAACTAATCAGAATTTAACTTTAATAAATACTGGTTCACACAATGAAATTACATCAAATATGTAAAACTGCTCTAGGGTTGTTCTTTTGGATCAATTTGGCCTCTTTGAGTGGCAGATATCCCCACCACTGTCATTATCAGAACTTGGGACAGGAACATAGCTGTTATTTTTCTATCTTTCAGCTTTTCTATACAACAAATATATACTGAACTTGTTTCTATGATTTTAATTTGGGCACTTGTTGTACAGCACAATAACTGCACGAACACAGGTGTTGTATGTGTGTTTGACATCTTCTCTTTAGAATCCTAGAAGTCCACTTATTTAAAAAAAAAGTTTCCCTCGAACTAAAAAAATAGCAAACTGAGCTATGTCAACTCTTTTTCTTCATTATCTTCTCCAGTTATTTCATTAAGAAACTTTGGAATGAACCATTTTAACCACTAAACATTATAAACAGGGTTTTCTGTAGGAATAAAAAATTCCACTAAAGTCAGTGAACTGTTATTACTGCCAAACTTCAAAGCTATCTTCCTGCATATAGGTGTATATTTCTCAGGAGAGAATGAATTTATATTAAGGTGAATTATGAATTATATTTACAAGGGAGCAGCTCACATATGGTTACAGATTTATGCCTGATAATTATGGAGCACTTGACAGTTATTCTTTCACATTTATTGTGCCATTGGGTTCTTAAAATCATTCTGCAGGGGCACAAAATGCAGTATTTCTCATTTAACAGATGAGAAAATTGAGGTGTATGTGACTTGACAAGATCATCTAGCTAGTAGGTAGAGACTATTCAAATTTGGGTCTTCTGATTCTAAATGCAAGGCTTCTTTTATTTGCTTGGATGCCCTACTTTATTAGAGGAAGCATAAACAGAAACCTTGACATTGTATACCCATCTTTTAAAAACGTCTTTGAGGGCTTCCCTGGTGGCGCAGTGGTTGAGAGTCCGCCTGCCGATGCAGGGGACGCGGGTTCGTGCCCTGGCCCGGGAGGATCCCACGTGCCGCGGAGCGGCTGGGCCCGTGAGCTGTGGCCGCTGGGCCTGCGCGTCCGGAGCCTGTGCTCCGCAACGGGAGAGGCCACAACAGTGAGAGGCCCGCGTACTGGGGAAAAAAAAAAAAAAAAAAAAGTCTTTGAGGGCTTCCCTGGTGGCGCAGTGGTTGAGAGTCTGCCTGCCTGTGCAGGGGACACGGGTTCGTGCCCCGGTCCCGGAGGATCCCACATGCTTCAGAGCGGCTGGGCCCGTGAGCCATGGCCGCTGCGCCTGCGCGTCCGGAGCCTGTGCTCCGCGGCTGGAGAGGCCACAGCAGTGAGAGGCCCGCGTAGCGCAAAAAAATCACAAAAAACAGAAAAAAACGTCTTTGATAGATCTAACCACTATATTCAGGAAAGAAGAATTGGAGTAAGTATTACTGTACTCCAGAGTTCAAGAGGAAGTGAGATAATGCATGTGGAAAGATCTAGAACATAGTAGAAATTCAATAAATATGTGGAAGGCGCTACACATTTCATTGCTTTACCAGTTCAGTGGGATGTTTCAAGCTATTTACTTTCGATTCATCCTGGTGGAGGGCAAGGCTTTCCCAAATGCCCCCCACTTCCCACAGGGCATCCAAGTCATTACCTTCTACCTGGAGGCTTATATAAGAGTCCTCGGCTACTGGGTATGAATTTATTGATACTGGGATGAAGTATAGAGTGGGAACCTCGATGGAGTCTCAAGGAACAGATAAGCATCAGGCCAAATTGCGTGATCGTCAACGACAGACTGACTTCTGCCTTTCCCGCAGGAGCTGGGGGCAAGGAGTCCTTGCTCTGACTTTCTTATTCCCACACTCCCTGCATGATTCCTAACTCTCCTCTTCTTCTCCTGACCATGGCATCTTTTGATTTAATCTGGACTGGTGAATTTTGAACATGATAACAATTAATCGTGGCGAACGTTTGTTGCTGTGTGGCAGGTGTTACTCTAAGCAATTTATGCATATAATCTCACTGGTTCAGCAACCCTATTTTGCATATGAGGAAACTGAGGTACACAGAGGTTAAATTACTTGCCAGAAATTATTCAATTTTCAAAGACGGCATCTGAACTCAAGGTGTCTGGCTCAAAAGCCTGCACTCATAATCACTTGGCTGTGCTCCTTTCAGTTAATACAGCTTAATAGGAGACCATGGTGAGTCCTTCAAGTCTAGCTGTTGTAAGTGGTGGTGGCAGGTGGTAAGGAGGTGTTTAAAAGATGCTTTCGGGTTAAAATGAAGGAATCTAAGAGTGCAGAATGGGAGAAAGCACACCAGTTAATATATCTACATAGTATGTTCCCACAAATGGGTATCTGCATTAAACATAATAGACCATACAGAGAATGAGCTCTCATATGACATGTGATGTCTCTATCAAGCAGGTAAATGTATTTTGTTCATCTTATAATTTTAATAGTCTTGTATTGAAGCCACATGCATGTGAATTTTCCATCTTGCAGTATTTGAACAGCAGGTCTCAAATTCAGGTCTCAAATCAACTAACGAATTTTAGAAAAGTAGTCACATCTTGATTTATTTAATTTGAATACTATATTAGCTTTTGTGAGTGCTCAGCTTCAGAGTACTACAGCTTCCCCCCCCCCTCTTTTATATGATATCCCAAAAGCCATGTAAGAATATTGATTTTTTTTTTTTTGGAGGCTAAATATTCAATTAACTCTGGTTCTTTCTGTTAAATATTTTACAGTTGTTCAAATGGTAACTTACAATTATGTGTGTAGCTGAGATGTGCTTTCAGAGCTAAATTCTGAATTCTCAGTTGAAGTTTATATTATACTCATGTGATTGGCTGTGGATTTAAAAGTGTCCTAGAGATAGCACATAAATCAATTTGGTAACAGTCTATTGCTTTGGGGATAATTGCATTACTGTTTTGGAGTCAAGAGTTGTCCTGATGAACAAGAGCCATCTTGTTAGTCAACTGTATATTTCAAGCGTTAGTCGATGAATGACACAGTGAGGGGTGTAAATTAGAAATGGATGAGTTGGTCGAACCAAATTAGAATTCCTCATTTACTACTCTGGCATATAAAATAGTATTTCATAATTCAGAGCCACTCCTCAGAACACTTGTAATTGCCACTTTTACTTACCACTTTTATTCCTTTAAATGTTTATTGAATATTGATTTTTCAAACAGGAAACTATAGCATACTCCTTGAAGTCATTTTTATGTATTATTTGCCTTTTCAAAACTTCCTCCTTGTTGATATTTTAAGATTGTTTCTTCTTTTCTCCCATTTCAAGTTTACTCATTCATCTTTAGGCAAGGGACCCTTAGCAATTATATTTCAGATAGTGAGGATGAACAAGTTTCTCAGTGTACCCTTGAATAACCACAATTTGAAATTTTGAGGCAGTTTTCTTGGTCACGTGTGGCCCTCTCTGATTGCATAATTATTTTGGAAATTATTTCTTAATCATTTCATGCTTCTTTTTACTGATTCTACCAAGCAACTTTATAGCTTATTAAACTAGATCATAACTTACGTTTCAAAAACATCTGTGAATGTTGATTTACTTATTGAGTGTTATTTTATTTTTCTTCCAATCTCATAATCTGAAACTTCTACGGCCACAACATGGAAGTCACTGCTTTTTCAGGAGCTCTACTTTGCTGCACACTTTTATTTCAACTGCACCAACAAAATGGAAGCTCTGTGCAGTGCTTGACATAGTGTTAATTGTACCCAAAGAGTCTCATCTGGCCTTGTCTGATGGATGTGGCCGAGGCCGTATTTCTGAGCAGTAAAATGCAAGGGACTAGAGAATTTGGGTTCCGTGTCCAAATTAGGGAGGAGACGCTCAATGTGGGAATGTCGCCACACACAGAAAGACTATTCCAAAGTGATTGGCAGTCATGAAAATGCTTAATTTATACCAAGAGATGCTGTAGAATAAAATGTGTAATTATAACTATTACTTATTCTCCTCCTACTTAATCAAACTGAATATGTGATAATCATAAGTTATTAAATCTAAATTTGAAAGCAACTTGTCATTTGAATAACATGTTCTTATTGGCTTATAAAGTATGGCTTGATTAATAAAATAAAATAATGCTCATATTTTTGAGTCAACGTCCAAATAATAAAGATATTATAGTATGAAGCATAATATGAATGATATGTTTATCATAAAAGATGAATCCAATACTAATACTTTCTAATAATTTGGGTTTACTGGAAAAACTATGTAGTCTTGTTGGAAGATAAATATCATGATGATATGGTGAATGACTACCAAGATATTGATTAAAAACAATAATGATATAATATTACTTCTTATCTAAACTTTAGGCCACTTATTTCAACATAGATTTAGTCCCTGGAGGTTTATTAACACTTAATGCACTTCAAACTTTGTTCAGTATTCACCTCGAACTCAGGGTTCATAAACAAGTACATAGTTGAGAAGTAACAAGATGAATCTGATGTCTACGTATTACTTTAGAAATCGTCACATAAATGAGAACCCCTACTGAAAGTTTCTGTATATTGAATGAAACAAATTCCCTTTCACCTTGGGAGAGTTATTTCATGTTGGGACGTTTAATATAGTGTATTTGAGGCAGGACTGGAGGCAGCTCCATGAAAGAAACAATTGTGGCCGAATCCCCAAAGGATGGACTGATGTCCTAATGGGTCTTCTTTATATCTCCAATTGCAGCAATTCTGTGGGTGGAAAGAAAAACACACAAAGCGATACGAAGGAAAACTTGAAGGACTTACGTTTCTAAAAACATCATTTAATAAATTATGAGGGCTAAAAGGAAGGCAAGCGACTGAGTGGAGAAGCGTGGGTTTATTCCCCAGATAACCCTTAAGAGATGGGGAGGAGAGGAAGCCAAGTGTGAATAAAATATTTACAAGACAAACCCCAACAGGCAGTAATAATTGAATATTTTATATTTTGACTTATTCAACTTTTATGATTTAATTTTTTTCTTCATTGAGTTTAATTAAGCTTTCCCCAGGGTGACAAGCCTTGAAAACTTTGAAAAAATAAAGCTATTTTGTCTACCAGACAGGGTTTCACAGCCCTCTTTCAACCAAAGTATGGATTTTGTTAAAATCTTTTTCCAAGGGCTGCTGTTCAGCACTTTTAAGGTGTCTGCTGCTCCGTTAAAAAATCCTATTAGTTTGGCAAAGACAGTGCCTTCTGGGGCAGAAATGTTTCTCTGAAATTTTCTGCACTGTGCCGATATTTTTTATCAAATATGAATAATGTCTTCAATATCTATATATGGGAAACATAATATTCTTGTAAATATTTTCCACTGGAAGGTAACTAAATGTATGTGCTTAATATAGGAAATGTATTGCAGAACTATAATTCAAATATATAATCCAAATACACGTTTTCAAATAATTCAAACTGTTCTTTCCCTCATTTATTTATTCCAATTATTGATGAATTCATCTGTTTATTCATTCGTTCAAATGCAACCTGCCATGTGCCACTTAGGAGAGGCAAGGAGATACCGACAAAGAAATAGCCAAAAAGAAAAAGAAGAAAGAGGAGAGGCGGGAAGAGGGGAGGAGGAGAAGGAGAGGGGAAGGGGAAGAAGTTGTTGAAAGTTTCCCACATCTTCCTCTATAGCGTGGAGTTAACTCCTTCCTACATTTCCTGTAATGGAATGGCTGTGTGTACAGGTGACTGATCCGTTACTGAACCTAGAGTGGATCTGGAATAGATAGGAAGAAGTAGAATGAAAGGACAAGAGTCTCCAACTCTTTCATTCCCCCCAGAATCCAAATATCTAGGCCTAGAAATTCAGTGACTAGATTAGGCTACTGCTGGAAAGAAATATAATTATGATGGGATGTAGAAGAGTACGTAAAGAGAGAAACTTGTGATTCTAGATAAAACAGGTCACACTTATATCATCTGTATAATATACTATAATAGCTTATTTGGAACAGAGTGAATGGATCAAAAAGAGATTATTGGAAAATCAGCAGTCAGGGGTTTACTTTATTTTCTTGTTAGGAAACATCACCTCCACCAAGAACAATATCTTCCCTGTCACCTTGATGCCGCCCTAAATTGTTTTTTAAAAAATAAGGTGATCTCCACATTGCTATTAATGATATTTGTGAGTTTTATTATCAGCAGACAGAGAGATAAAATCTGGCTTATAAACAATAAGTCACCCAGGGCCTAATACGAATGAGTTGGCTGTGATAAACAACCTGAATGTGATAATTCTGCCAGTTACATAGCCTTCAGGCATTTCTTTACGCACCAAAACATCAAAGAATGAAAAATTCTGCTGATTTGATTTCTTTTAGTTGAGTTGACTGAGTACTTTTTTTCCCCTTTATAACTTTCGTAAGAAGGCCAAGACTTATTTACTGGAGTCAAAAGTATTAAATATACAGGACTAGAATCCAGTTTTCTGGTAATTTAAAATAACGAATTGACTATTTATTAAAAGATCTCCAGTGTTTTTTAAAAAAAATATTTACTCAAGTAATAATTGCTGACTGGGAGCTCTGTGTAAGGTAGCAAGCCACTTACTAAGCGTTACCACAGCAATGGGAGGATGGGGTTTCTTAGTGTTTGCCATAGTTTTCATAGTTAAACATACACATTCACATATTTGACTAAATAATTCCAAGTTTGTCTATTTTTGTTGTTGTACAGGCCTAGTCCAAAGTATATTTATTTTTGATGAATGCTGATGTGTCTTCCTGAGTTAATAAGAGAAATGACAGAAGTAGCATTGGCAGGAATAGATGACAATCTTTGTCAGTTTAGCAATCAAAATCTGTCTATCTTATACATCTGTTATATAGATATATATATATACACACACATATATATTCAAATATATACAGACATGTATATATATATATATATATGTACATTTTATCTATAAAATATACATATCTACACAAAACATTTGTAAAACTATCATCACTTTTTTACCACCAATAGTCCTGGCAGGAAATGTTAAATGTTTACGGCGAACTACTTATTTCATTCTCCTTTATTTGGGTGAAATGTTTACAGATAGATCCATACTCTCAACCCTGCCCCATTCATAAATGTCTTTTCATTAAAAAGTAAGAATTAACTGTATAAAGAACATACACAAGTTAATCTCCAAAGTAGTTCCCTGGGAACAGGTGCGTTTTAGCACGTTGACATTGTCATAAGAATTATCTCAAGAGGTTAATCTCTTACACACACCAGGATCACACACATATACCAGAGAGACTTGTATGTGAATATACATGTATTTTCTACAAGCATTTCCTATCGTCCTGACACTCTTGACAATATCCCGTAACTTCCTCATTGGACTCTGAAAATCAAGTACTATAAATCGAGCAACAGAGAGAGACTTGAGACTTGATTTCTTTTTCTTCTCTTGTGAGACAGCCAGGCTCTCTCTACGCAGGCTGTTCTAAGGTCTTGTACTACAGCTCTGTTGAAAAATCGCGCTGGCTCGCCAAATATCTTAATGACTTTTCTCTCAGCAGTGGGTAATGGTGAAATGTTATTCTAGTAACCATAATGTCTCCCATAAAACAATTGCATACAATATGTACTGTACTTCTATTTTAGTGAGCTCTTCTGTCAGAATAGCAGTGCCAGTAACCATTTAGCATTTCATAGCAAACTGCTTACTAGTCCTTCAAGTGTAATATTGCAGAAAGAGTGAAGAAATGCGTGATTAAAAACGTTCACTGGGAGTGGATCATTTAACGCAACCTGATGCTGCGAAATAAACCAGCCTTCACATACGTAGGCGCTCATCATATAAATGACAGTTCTATGTGGTCATTTAATTTTACGATCTCAATTGTCGCATATATTGTTCACATAAATATAGTGTTCTCCTGCAGGGAGGTCTGCTGGGTGTTATATAATCAGTGAGACCTCGATGGGTTCAAATGGACATCTTTTATAATTATTGCTATAAAATTTCTTGACAAGGCATTTCGTTGTCCAATGGCTAAAGAAAATGATTTTCCAAAAGAATGGGTTTCAACAGAGAGTAACAGAGCCTGGGAATTTGTTCCTGTGTTCATCCATATTTAAATGACCTTAGTTACTCTCACCTATTGGAGGCCTTCTTGCTCTTTGGAATAAGGTCTTAGACTGTGGCTTCTAGTTAGAGGCAGGCCAGGTTTGAACTGTTTTCTATTTCATGAGGCAATATAGAAATATCTAGAGGGAAGGATTAATTTGCTGTTCAGTGCCATTAAAATCTATTTAAAGAGAATTTTTTCATGAACTTGGAAAGATAAGAAAAGGGTAGAGAAAAGAGTTCCTTAAACTCAGAAATAGTTTGGAGAACAGACTTAGAAAAAATGTTTCCACTGGTACTCTGCATTGCTTGAAGGATTCTCTCACTTTTTTTTTAACTTCTTCAGGGTCGTATATTTGATATTATGAAGAAATGAATGTGATAGATGTTTTCTCCAGTGTATCGGGATATTTTGATGATCTCTTGGTTTTTATATTTCCTCTAGAATAATAAGTTGTAATTATTATTGTTGCCTTGTGTGACAAGTGTTTACTGGCACACTGATTGGATTTGGGCATTTGTTTCTTGTGTTTGTCCTGTAAATACTATAGCAAACTTATTGCTTACATGTCTGTCCAGAAAGGCAATGAAATGTTTTCTATTTATTGTGGAAAGGGAAATGAATTGCTTAATATGTTTATTTTCAGTTTAAGTATTTTAAATGTTAAAATATTAATGAGTAGTCAGTCACACATGCTGAATTAGAAGGAAAGGAGGTAACCTATGAGCCATGGTTTCACCCTTGTGGAGAAAGCAGAAGTGCAGAGAGTGGCACAGGTGGAGAAAGTTTCAGAGCTGACTCAGGTCAGCTCTGTGACCACCTGGAGGGGTCATCAGTCCTTTGCCACTACTGCTTTCAGTGCTGGTCTGGCAGCATCACTAAAATTGGGAAAGAGGTGAGCTCTCTCCATCCTGAGATTTGGGCATGGCCTCACCTCCACACGCAGAGGTGGGTATGTAACGTAAGCTAAACCAAACAGGAAATTACTTTCCTCTCATCAGAGAGATTGGTTCAGAAAGGACACATGACCTAGTTTAGTTATGGAAATCCTAGTCCAGTAGATTTCAGAACTTTCATAGGAGCCACTGGAAAGAAAACAAACAAACTAACTAAAAAACAAACACACAGGAAACAGCAACAAGGCTGCTCTGGAAGCTGACCTTGCAGTTGGGAGGGAGGGAGCTCTGTTGCTCCCATCTCACCAGCCAGTGGGGCCTGAGACTGAAGTTTCTACATGGAAGAGAACAGTGAAAACCTGGGACAATGAGATACCAGATCTTGGATCACCATCTGAACTCCTCAAAGATAAGCTTCACCCAGACTAAACCTATCCTAGAAGGTTTTAACTACAGTAAGTTGAGTTGAGTTTTCCAAAACTTACTATTGAGAGAGTGCTAAATAATCCACGTGTTCCTTACCTTAATTGTCTTATGAAAGCAAGGTTGAGGGCAAGACCAGCAGGGGGAGAGTTGGAAAGTGTAAATTCCAGAGAAAGCATGGTAATTTAAGGAACTGAAAAGACTTACAGGGTGGCTTCAATTTAGAAAAACAGGCATAACAACAGACGTGGTTTGGGAGAGGAAAGAGAGAGTCAAAGAGTCTAGAATAGCACAAGCCTCTAAAAAGATCCTCGTGTTTACAACATCCTCAAGAAACGCATGAATGAATGGAGATTAATAGTGAGTTTTCTAACCAGACGCTATCCAGTAGGGCCCAGTTCTCCCCATTATTTTTCATGTCCAACATGCTGGTTGTAAGTAACACAGAAAAGTGCTTTATACCAAATCTTAGCAACATATTTTGTCAATGATGAATGCCAAAAGCTTCTGCCTCATCAACAATTATCCAAATCATTAATTTGCCTGATTTGACAAAAGAATAAGCTGTAAATCAGATATTTAACTAAAGCATGTTCTTTTTTTTTTTCCATAAGAGAAATCTCCTACTATGAACACATCTAATATTTCCCTTTGCTTAGATCACTTCAGTAAAGATTACATTAATCTCTTCCTATTCTAATATCTCTTTTAACTGCTTTAAATATTGAAGATTAGGTTTTATATGATTAATTATAGATTTTGTACTCCTTTATATTTAAGAATAAAATTAATTAAAACTTTTTTTTTTTTTTCTTTTCTCTAAGGAAAAAAAAAATCCTCTTCTGGTACATATCCTTCAACTGATTTTTATGTGGGTTGATAGTCCTCCTATGCATCTGCAAAATTGGCTTAGACTGGTTTCCCCCACAAACAGACCTGAGACAAGGATTTGAGTGAAAGTCATTGGTTTGGCAAACGATCCAAGAAAATATTGGTGGGAAAGTAGGGAAGTGAGTCAGTGAGGGGAAGAAAGCCACCAAAGGTTCATTCATGAGCAGATTTCTGCTATTGTCAACTGAAGTTCCGTCCTGATGAGGACCTCTGAGAGACTGTGCAATTCATCCCTGAGAGCTCTCCTACCAGAGGTATAGAAAGCTGGGGTGTTTATCCTTCAGCTCTCATCCTTCATTTGTTGAAGGCTGTTCCTTTGGGGGATTAATTCTCCAGCACTTCCAGCAGCCTTCTCCGTGTTGTGACTGCATACGGTGCCTCAGCAGTGGCGCAGGGCTTTGGGTTCTTGCTTAAGAAGCTGGGCGAGAAGAGTAACAGCCAAGAGGAATAGGCAGCACAATGCAAAGGCTGCTCTGAGCCACCCCTTCTACCCTTCAGACTCACTCGCACCACTTTAATTTCACTGCGTTTGGTCACTGATTATTTAAGATGATGACTAGTTGTTCAAAAATTAAATAAACTTAAAAATGATAGGGGGCTTCCCCGGTGGCGCAGCGGTTGAGAGTCCGCCTGTCGATGCAGGGGACGCGGGTTCGTGCCCCGGTCCAGGAAGATCCCACGTGGCGCGGAGCGGCTGGGCCCGTGAGCCGTGGCCGCTGCGCCTGCGCGTCCGGAGCCTGTGCTCCGCAACGGGAGAGGCCACAGCAGTGAGAGGCCCGCGTACCGAAAAAAAAAAAAAAAAAAAAAGATAGGAAGTGAAGACAAAAGTGGGGCTGTTGCAGTTGGTCTCTAGGCCATCATTTGTAAACTATATTCTTTAAAAAAAAATTTTATTGAAGTATAGTTGATGTATAATGTTGTGTTTAATTTCTGCTGTACAGGAAATGACTCAGTTATACATATATATATTCTTTTTCATATTCTTTTCCATTATGGTTTATCACAGGATGTTGAATATAGTTCCCTGTGCTCGACAGTAGGACCTCGTTGTTTATCCATCCCATGTATAATAGTTTGCGTCTGCTCATCCCAAACTCCCAGTCCTTTCCTCCCCCAACCCCCTCCCCCTTGGCAACCACAAGTCTGTTCTCTATGTCTGTGAGTCTGTTTTTGTTTCATCAATATGTTCATGTGTGTAATATTTTAGATTACACATAGAAGTGGTATCATACAGTATTTGTCTTTTTCTTTCTGACTGACTTCGCTTAGTATGATCATCTCTAGGTCCATCCATGTTCCTACAGATGGAATTATTTCATTCTTTTTAATAGCTGAGTAATATTCGATTGTGTCTATATACCACATCTTCTTTATCCATTCATCTGTCAATGGACATTTAGGTTGCTTCCATGCCTTGGCTATTGTAAATAGTGCTGCTATGAACATAGGGGTGCGGGTATCTTTTCAAATGAGAGTTTTGACTTGGTATATGCCCAGGAGTAGGATTGCTGGATCATAGGGTAACTCTATTTTTATTTTTTTGAGGAACCTCCATACTGTTCTCCGTAGTGGCTGCACCCATTTACATTTCCACCAATAGTGTAAGAGGGTTCCCTTTTCTCTACACCCTCTCCAGCATTTATTATTTACAGACTTTTTAATGATGGCTATTCTGACTGGTGTGAGGTGGTACTTCACTGTAGTACTGATTTGCGTTTCTCTAATAATTAGCGATGTTGAGCAGCTTTTCACGTGTCGCTTGGCCATCTGCTCCCTCCTCTACAATCCACCCAATCTTTATTCCCCTCACTCTCAGCCAGCACTTCTGCTGGTCTAGGTTGCCTGCCCAGTAAGCCAGGCTTTCATCCCTTAGGGGTCTACTGGTTACTTTCCCATGGTAAGCCATAATTACTATAATTGTTGATTTATAATTACCACCGGGCACTGGAACACTACAAGCTATGTCAGTGAACCCTCTAAGTCCTAAACATGTGCCTTCTTGTCCCGTTTATGCAACACCAAACTATTTCCTCATTATAATCAGGGTCAATTACCCTGCTAGGACAACAATATTTTCTTTGCCTGCTCTCTACCAGAATGAGGAGCCTAAAATGACCAGGTAGGAGGTGTAACTTTATATTTAGTGGAACACTTACTCCATCTCCTGGCAAAAACCTCCCCACTCTGGGAACCAGGACTTCTAATCTAAAAGTACCTGAAATTCTAGTGACTCTACCCAAGGTGTTCACTGGGCGTGATGGTGAGAAAGGGCTACCACTGCTTCCACCCTTTGGTTCTCAGATCACCGTATTCATCTGAGCCACAACATTATATAATGGCCATTAGTTGGAAGTATACTCACATTTTAAAAAAATAGTGTCCCAACCTTGCAGACGTCTCAGCTGAGACTTTAAGATGGTATGGTGATGTGGTATATGATTGAATCAATGAGTCCTGTGGTCATTTTCCCATTCCCTCACCCTCCATCCAAGGCTATCTCATTGGGATCTCACGCTAGCAGATCAGTTACTCTGAACTCTCAGACATGATGCTAGGAAGTGAGGGAAGGCAAAGCCATAGCCAAAACAAACCTCTGTCCTAGTAAGGATGAAACTCTGTTTCCTCCTGAGGGGAAAGTGTCCAGTGTAATCAGTTTGTTACCCAGTGGCTGCTTGGTCTCTTCAGAGATGATATTATATTGGTGGGTGCTTAGTGTTCTGTGTAGATCACTGTTGTCTGCAGGTCAGACATTCAGCAACAGCGGTAGCTACATATGTCTTGGTAAAAGGAAGCCCAGGATGTGGAACTGATGCACAGCCTCCTTTCTTGTCACCGCGGCCCCTCTGTCCTTGAGCTCACTGAATAAGCACGAGGGTTACCGAGGAGCAAGTCTGGCTCATGTCTACTGTGCAGCTCATTCTACCTCCCTGTTCGTTTGTTGGTTTGTTTTTAAGATTTTTTTTGATGTGTACCATTTTTAAAGTCTTTATTGAATTTGTTACAATATTGCTTCTGTTTTATGTTTTGTTTTTTTTGGCTGCGAAGCATGTGACATCTTAGCTGCCCAACCAGGGATCAAACCCACACCCCCTGCATTGGAAGGAGAAGTCTTAACCACGGGACCACCAGGGAAGTCCCTCTTCCTGGTTTTTAACTTCTTCCTTTGTTGTGGATACTCTCTGAGACAAAAAGATCTACAGACTTTGTGCCCAGTCCAGTAAGTTCTACCACATGCTTCTTTCCCAGACCCCTTGACCTCCGGTATACTCGCATCTCCATCTCTCTAGGTCCCTGCCCAAGAAATCAAGCCATTTGCCACTTCCCAGGAATATATATACCTATAAATACTCATGTCAGGCCACTTTCTTCTTCCCCAAAGAGTTAATTATCGTGTATTGCTAAAGGATTTTCCCTCATCACTGTGCATTAGACCCATGCATGTGTGTGCGGCTGTACTTGACAGATAACCACATTTAGCTTTTATGAATATTTTGTGCTTCTCTGGTTCTCTGGTCTTACATAGCAAATCTTTCCTAATATGACCAACTCTGATCTTTCGGACCCTTTCCTCAATATTCAGTCAAGGCATAACTGGTACCTCCACCTCATTTACAGTAGATTACCATCTTTCCAAACTTCAAGGAGACATCCTAGCGGCGGATTTGGACCAACTGCAGGTGTCTTTGCCTGGAGATGAAATCCTGAGTCAAAAACGAGTGCTTCCATAGCAACGAACTCAAGTAAATCAGTACCCAGAAGCCTTCGGGTCCTCCCTCCCTGGTAAAGAGTCCTCAGTATCTATTCCTAGACTTTTTCTTCTGATTGCTCCCATGACAAATCAACCAATTCTTGCAGCTCTTTTAGTGAATAATATATCTCTTCCCATAGCACATAAGCATAGTACTTTCCCACTCAGGCCATGCTGTGCCTTAAGCTCAGTGACTGTACCACTGGGTCATTCTGAAAATGTACCATTCCCACAGACCCCCCTGTTCTCTAACAGAGCCTGGGAAACACAATTACTTCAGGAGCTGCGGGGCAGCGGCCAGAGCCACGAGCTCTCCTCAGGGTCACACGGAAACTTCTCCCCGTCTCTCTGAGCTCCCAGAGTGCGGCCTCGCTGCCTACAGCATAACAGACCTCTGGTGGGGTGCACCGAGGCAACCTTCTTTCTTTGTACCATCCTGGCATTCTCCCAATCTTCCTCTGGCCCCTCTTAAGGCAGATCCATACCCGAGGCTCAAGTTTGCAAGGAGGAGAATGTGTAGGCCTAGAGAGCAGGACCGGGATTGGGCAGCTGGGCCCTCATCTCCAAGTGAGTTACAGAGACTCGGCCTTCCCTTCTCCCACTAAGGGAGCCAGTCCTGTTGGGTGGCACTGCAGTGCCCCCAAGACCTGGTTCGCCATCCTAGGGGAAAGGGACAGAGGGAAGTGGGCGTTGACAGAGTCCCTGCTACGTCTGTGCCAGAGCAACATGTGCCAGACCACAGTCTCTCTGTGGTCTCTCGTGCATGAGGCCAATTTTGTATAGTAAAATTGTATTTATATGGATAGAAACCATGTTCTATTATGAGGTTAAATTTTTTTTTGTATTTTGTAAGTTTATGTTGTCACTCGTGTTTTCTATTACATAAGTAAAAAATATTTTTAAAGGAAAACTTTATACGTGGGTACCTTTAATGGTAAATTTTTCCTGCTTTATGAACAAGGGGGCCCACGTTTTCATTTTGCACTGATCTCTGCAAATTATGAGTGTACTTCTTGATAAAATTCAAAGAGCCAGAGAGGGAGGAAGGAAAGGAGGTGGGAAGGAGAGAGAGAGAGAGAGAGAGAGAGAGAGAGAAAGCTCAACATTAATGCCTAACATAATTGTAAACATACTCATCACATATAAAGATGTTTCGTGACACATATGAAACAAGTTCATTGCAACCTCAGCGTTAATTATTGCTAATAACAGTGGTCATCAGTTTGTGGCTTTTGAGATTGATTCTGTTAAATATCAAAGGTGGTCTGTGTGTTCATCCATTTGTATTCAACTGAGGTTTGATTTTGATGCCATTTATCTGACACATTTATTACTTACTTAACTTTCCGGAGGTTGGAATCCAATATATTGGCCTTGGAAGCAATTGAAACAAAGGGTTCACCAACCATAGAAAATATGCGTCATGTTCTGAATTACACTGAGGGCTATCAAGAAGAGCTTTATTTATGCAAGAATATGGTTGGAAGAAAAGTGAAAGTCAATTGCCTTTTTTTTTTTTTTTTTTTTAATGGAAACAAGCCAAGTATAATCAATTGTACTTGGAGATTTTGTAAAGGCGACTCTTTCTGTTGGTATTAATAACAGGAGTACCACAGGAGAAGGAGTGTCATTCGGGGGGACAGAGAGTGGGGCGGACAGACACAAGGAGCAATGCGTGAGTTGCAGAGCCTGTGCAAGGGCAGTGCGCGTGCGCACTCTGCAACAAGAGTCGAAGAGCGGGAGGGGAGGTGGTGGGCAGGGAGGCTAGTCAACAGCTCTTTAACATGTCAGTAAATTAGAACCTGCTAGTCCCAACTCTGGTGAACAGGATAGAGTTTACTTGTCATCCCTGTGCTTCAAGTTTCCTAAGCCAGGATTCATAAGACAAAGTCCTTTTTCTCTTTTTTCTCTCCCTATGATTCTCCCTCTCTGAATTTCTTTCATTTTGCCTATTAAGTAGGAGAGCATGTCCTACTTGGCCTTCAACATATTTCAGTTTTCTTCTTTCTTCTGCATACCTGGCTTCAGTATTTCTTCTGAAACCCTTTACTCATGGTGGCATCTGATGTGTTTTCACTCCTGTTTTAGGACAGTTTTTCTTCTACCATAGGTTCAAATGGTTGGGGAGCCTTCAAGTTAACCAACAACAGACAGATTAACAAGAGAAAAGATTAAAATGAGAAAAGTGTATTCATATGCATGTGAGTCACAACTGTAGTGGTTCCCAGAATGGCTAGACGTAGGGGTTCCTATTCCAACTTGATAGGGGAAAAGAAGCTGGAAGAAAGATCTTCACTGGGAAGAACAAACGAGTTTATGGGAGAAAGATGAATGAGATTTTAGGGAAACAAATGGACGATGTGACAGTTTGTGATAATGTTTATGTAATTTATTCTCCTTGTATCAGTGGTCCCTCCCTTTCCTGGCTCAGAAACTGCCCCAGGAAGGGAATTTATGGCAGCCCTACTCTCCAAAGCTTTTTGCCCTTTGTCAGATAAAGGAAGCTCCAAAAGGGCCTATGTTTGGATCTGTTGTATCTCAGACGTCTTCAGTTTGAAACAGTCTTCCACTGCGCTGTCCTCGGCGCCCTGCAAGGAGCCTTCAGAAGGCCCCTCTGGGCCCACCACGAGGCCCGTTTTATTGCTCCTGATACTGCTAGTGGCTCTGTAGATGGTTTAAGAAGGTTCAGCCCCAGCCCAGGTGGCCCAGACATCAACAGCATTTTGGACCACAGCCTGGAATAGGTGAAAGAGATTGGAAACACCCTGGAGGAGAAGACCCAGGATGTTGTTGACTACATCAAACAGACCAGCATTCCTGCCGAGGCCTGGCACTGGCTTTCAGGCATATTCCACAAAATAGAGGAGGGACTTAACACCGCCTCTTGAACACCAGGAGGCCTGCCCTGCCCCTCCTCAGCTGTGTCTAAGGAGGGGGCTCTAAAATTTCCCACACTGCTGCCCCTGTGCCGAGGACTTCTTATATAATGTCCCATACCACCACTGTCACCCCCCGATAAAAATCATATATTAAAAAGAAACATAAAATAATCTTCATACCAACTCTGAGGTCCTGTGTGGGTCTTCACAATACCAGTGACAGTGAATGAGTTTAAGGCAGAAGGAGATTGGAGTAAACCGTGACCAAGGATCCTGTCGACGTGAAGAAATGGCTATAAGGAGTCCTCAGATGTTGAAGGTAGCAGAATATGCCACTCCAAAAGATGCCACCCCAAAATAAATATGCCACCCCAAAATAAATGTGCCACCCCAAAATATGCCACCCAGAAGATGCCACTCCAAAATATGCCACTTTGGCTTATTAGTTATGTTGAGCTGTAGTGACTTGAAAAACAGCAAATACAAGGAGAAGATTTCTCTAAACTCTCCTCATCTACCTAAAGACAGATCCTCCCACAGGAACTCAATTGTCATAAACCCCCTCTTGAGGACTTTCATCAGCTAGGGGAGAGTGACTCTTACCACAGGCAGTGGTAGTTAGGTAGAAGTCTGCACCACATCCAGACAAACTTGGTCATGAACTATCACACCTCTCCCATTTATTCTTCTAAGGACCCATTCGTCTTTCCTAAAAATCATTTACTCCTCTCCCCTAGCAGACCCACAACCCTCCCTCTCCTTTCTCTATTAAGATGGTATTTAATTCTGAATTCTAAGCTACCTCAGAGAGTTACTCATTTTTTCCCTGGGCATCCGCCATGTATACATGAGGTTTACATGTTGATAAACTTCTGTTTCCAAAACCAAGAGCTTCCCACAACTGAATGCACTGTTGGTTATTTTATAGACCTGAGTGAGATGTATTTTAATTTAGATATGAGACCCCTGTTGTTCTTTCTCAACTGGTATAAAAAGTCAATTACACTTTGTGTTCTAAATACTTCCCCCAAAGATGTCTGCGTAAAACCTAACACAAGAAAGAACTGAAGTGATGCACAATTCAAATTCATTTATTGATAGTTCAGTTCCACTTTAAACCTGTTAATACCACTTTAAACATTTATTTTTACCTTGATTTTAGCAAAGTAATTATTGAAAATATTTATTTTGGGGTTAAAATAATAATTAGAGGCAATGGGCTTTATTTTAAAACGCTGTGCAGTGCTTAGTCCTTAGTAGGTGCTAAGGATGAAAGGCTACTGTTAAAGTAAAGGAATTTTTGAAGCAAAAAAATGAGATAAAACTGAAGTTTTGGCTATGTGTACATAAATGCAATGTATAGTCCACAACGAAGAGTATCCCCCGCTCACCGCAACCAGAGAAAGCCCACGTGCAGCAACGAAGACCCAATGCAGCCCAAAATAAAATAAATAAATTTATTTTAAAAATATATATATATATTGATTGAATTGGTGAGTGATCAATAAAACAAATATATAAGATGTATTGGGTGGGGATGGGGCCAGTGGTTAGGGTTATTTGGTTAAGGCTGGATTAAAGTTTAAGGTAGGAAATTAATTAGTAAACTTGTAAAACTAATTAAAAACTAGATTTTTAATAGGACTGAAAAAACTAGATTGTATTTAGATGTTTTTGTCTTATAAGCCATGTAGGATTCATTGCTCTTCTTAGGCAAATGCATTAAAATCAATTACCTAAAAAGCAGTAGAGGAAGATAGAATGAATATATATATATATATATATATATATATTTTTTTTTTTTTTTTTTTTTTTTTTGCGGTACGCGGGCCTCTAACTGTTGTGGCCTCTCCCGTTGCGGAGCGCAGGCTCCGGACGCGCAGGCTCAGCGGCCATGGCTCACGGGCGCAGCCGCTCCGCGGCACGTGGGATCTTCCCGGACCAGGGCACGAATCTGTGTCCCCTGCGTCGGCAGGCGGACTCTCAACCGCTGCGCCATCAGGGAAGCCCTAGAATGAATATCTTGACCGATTGGAAGGCTGCTGAAATAAGGGACTAATTTTTCATTCTTGTGACTTTTCACCAATTACTTCAAAAGATTGCTTCAAAACTAACGATGAATAGTAGTGACAGCAACACCTAATTACTACTAGAGACTGGGTACTCTACCAGGAACTTTATAACATTTCATTAATTTAAATCTCACTTACACATTACAGTACGTATTATTCTCCCCATTTAACCTATAAAGAAACTGAGGTTCAAAGAGCTTAAGTACCCGTCCAATGTTGTTACGTTATAAATGACAGAGCTAGAATTCAAACTGCATTTTTAAGTAAAGTTATTGATTGAAATTTAGCATACAGAAAAAAACTGCACAAATACAAATGTATGGCTCGATGAATTTTCACAAAGTTGGCATCCCTGTTCGTACATAATATTATACGGAGAAAGCACCTTTTGTTTAACTTTTACCATGACCCAAATCCTTCAGTGTTTTTTGCTGAGACTGCCTCTGTTCTTACTTATGTAAAAGAATAATTGCACTGGACCGGTTAAGTAGGCCATTCAAGATTATGACAATAGAGGGGAGAAATTGAACTCAACTCCGTTGAAACAAAAGGTAGGAGAGTTTTTAAGCACTGAGGGGAGCTAGTGGAAAGTATGAGAGTGTGTTGGGGGGAGGTTGGTTGACGTGATTAGGCCATCTGTGTTTGGTAATTGACACAGTGAAATTAGGCTCCCACCCTCTCATAGTGACTGGGAGATCTGGGTGTAGCTTTTCTTGATTATGTTTTAAAGAGATGGCTCCTAGTTTCTTTCAAAAGACATTCCTGGGCTGTAGAAGATTTACATCTTAAAGGGGCTGAGAAAGAATTTATAACTGCATGTTTCCTAAAGTAAATGCCCTAAGAGAAGGGAGGTCTAGGGCCTATAGTGAGGAAGAAACCTGGGTAAAATTTAGTCACTGAGAGGAATATTCAGGCCATCTTGGTCGCCTACCATTACTATTATTATCACATTTGTAGATTCATTTCCATCCTGAACATGACCAAATTTAGGGGACAGCTTTGCACAATACCAGAAAGGAAACATAAAATGCAATCACTCTGGTTCTTCGGAGGGCTGGAATCTAGACCACAGTTATAAGGGTGATAGGGGATTTGCAGAACTTGGTCTTTGCAGCGAGGTTAAGGGAACATTATTTGCCCAGTTCTATTTAGAGAATAAACTGTACAAATGGTCATGATGGAGCATAGATACTTGGGAGGTGATAATACCCATCAGGAAAAGGAAATCTTTAAAGTTGTTAAGGGTAGTATAAGGAGGTGCAACAGCCTGAAACTAGACCATTAGTTTAGGCGTTAAGAAAGTATTTCTAAAAAATGCCGGTGGTAATTTGATAGGGATCGCATTGAATCTGTAGATTGCTTTGGGTAGTATAGTCATTTTCACAATGTTGATTCTTCCAATCCAAGAACATGGTATATTTCTCCACCTATTTGTATCATCTTTAATTTCTTTCAACAGTGTCTTATAGTTTTCTACATACAAGTCTTTTGTCTCCTTAGGTAGGTTTATTCCTAGATATTTTATTCTTTTTGTTGCATTGGTAAATGGGAGTGTTTTCTTAATTTCACTCTCAGATTTTTCATCATTAGTGTATAAGAATGCCAGAGATTTCTGTGCATTAATTTTGTATCCTGCTACTTTACCAAATTCATTGATTAGCTCTAGTAGTTTTCTGGTAGCATCCTTAGGATTCTCTATGTATAGTATCATGTCATCTGCAAACAGTGACAGCTTTACTTCTTCTTTTCCTATTTGAATTCCTTTTATTTCTTTTTCTTCTCTGATTGCTGTGGCTAGAACTTCCAAAACTAGGTTGAATAAGAGTGGTGAGAGTGGGCAACCTTGTCTTGTTCTGATCTTAGTGGAAATGGTTTCAGTTTTTCACCATTGAGAATGATGCTAGCTGTGGGTTTGTCATATATGGCCTTTATTATGTTGAGGAAAGTTCCCTGTATGCCTACTTTCTGCAGGGTTTTTATCAAAAATGAGTGTTGAATTTGGTCAAAATCTTTCTCTGCATCTATTGAGATGATCATATGGTTTTTCTCCTTCAGTTTGTTGATATGGTGTATCACGTTGATTGATTTGCGTATATTGAAGAATCCTTGCATTCCTAGAGGGGTGGGATAGGGAGGGTGGGAGAGAGGGTGATGCAAGAGGGAAGAGATATGGGAACATATGTATATGTATAACTGATTCACTTTGTTGTAAAGGAAAAACTAACATACTATTGTAAAACAGTTATACTCCAATAAAGATGTTAAAAAATAAAAAAATAAATAAAAAGGATAACCAACAAGGACCTACAAAAAAAAAAAGAAAGTATTTCTAGATGTAGGGTTGATTAGATTTCGGAATAATTTGCTGTGAAAATGTTGGTAAGGGTCCCATCACTAGGAATACTGAAGAGTAGATTAGATGAAATACAGATTGCTATTTATGGCCAAAATAAGAAGGTCAAACCCACAATAATACAGAGGAGCAAACTCTGTGGCCCCTGAGATGTTTTTCCCCTCTGTGATAAGATCCACTTGATCTTACAAAACAACAAAAACAAAACCATCATAATTTGTAATATTAAGTCTCAACTGAGGATTCCCACAGCAACAAAACTTGCATTTCTCTTTCACCTGTTTTCCTTACGCTAGCTTTTAGAGGGTAGATGTTTGCATCAGTGAAGAGAATGGAAATAGTGCCCATTTTACATTATAAGGAATTAATTTGCAGCCCATGTGCTTATATTAACAAATTGTTCTTTGGTTAGAAAATAGCCTGAGTGCTACTTTATATCCACAACTCAGTATAGCTGTTTTTGCTTAATTTTCATGCTAATTTTAAGCTATTTCTGTTCTTTTAAGTTTTAACAGTATTTTAAATTTAACAGTGTATTGATGTTTGCATTTAATTTTTATTTGATTTAGTTTAGTTTATTTGAAATGACGTGATTGTCACCTGATTGTTTTGCAAATAATGCAAAGGGAATTGGATGAAATTCCTACGCAGAAGATTGATTTTCTATTTAAATGAACGCCAGAGCAGGCTGGAATGTAAATCTGAACATCTCAGGGTACCATCTTTCTCGTCTAAACAGGGAAAATTCTATGTATAGGGATTCATTGAAGATTTTTGTCAGGAATGTTGATTTGCCCTTCCACACCATCCCCTCTAAATCCTTCCTAATGGAATACATTTAGCCATTTAACCAATACTAAAGATCACTTCTGTGTGCCAGGAATTGTTCTAGGTGTTCCATCATATAGCAGTGAGCTGAACACCAGTGTTCATACCTTTGTGGAACTTGATCCCAGTGGGAGAGATGGACAATAAATAGAAAAATTAATATGTAACATAGTTGCGGGAATGGGCAAGGATTGTTGAGAAAAATCAGGCAAAGTAAGGGAGTGGGTGGCTGCGTTTTTAGGTAAGTGTGGAGACCTCTCGGAGGAGACATTTGAGCAGAAAGCTGCATCTCCAAGAGAGTGATCAGGGATGCAGTGGGGTCAGGACACTGGTTGGTATGTTCCAGAAACGAAAGGAGGTCCAGTGTTGATGTCATGAACTAAAATGTCGCCTGCCGTATCAGTTAACAAAGGACGCCACAGCCCATCAAGCCCCCACCTTACAGCCACTCTGACAGTGAGCCCTGCGAGAACTCAGGATAGAAACAGGATGCCTGCCACCTAGCGGTCAACTGCTGCAGCCACCCCTCATGGTGCACCCTGAGGAGACTCAGGATGAGAAAGCACAGGATGCTGGCCCCAGGTAGCTGAGGTGCACATCAAAGGAACGATTTCGGTTGCATCGTCCCATACGTAGAAAAGTGCTAAGTTCCTTAACTTGAGATATCCCGTTTTCTTTTATTCACAGTAATAGTTTTGATGTTCCAACTACCTGGTCTTTTGTAGCAAAAACTCTCCTATATATCCTGGCTTCCACCCTTGCCTCTTCGGAGCAGTCTTTCAGCATTATCTGATATGCTACGTTCCAGGCTTAAGTCCTCAGAATGTCTGCTGAATAAAACATAATTCTCAACTTTTAGGTTGTCCTTTCTTTTTCAGTCGACACTGTGAAGAGAACGGAACAACCCATGGGAGGAGTCTGTGATTCCTAATGTCTCCTTCCCAAGGGGGCTCTGTGGGTTAGATGGACCAAATATGAATTAGACACAAATTCTGCTCAACATATTTATTTATTTATGTGCGGTACGCGGGCCTCTCACTGCCGCGGCCTCTCCCGTTGCGGAGCACAGGCTCCGGACGCGCAGGCGCAGCGGCCACGGCTCACGGGCCCAGCCGCTCAGCGGCACGTGGGATCTTCCCGGACCGGGGCACGAACCCGTGTCCCCTGCATCGGCAGGCGGACTCTCAACCACTGCGCCACTAGGGAAGCCCTGCTCAACATATTTGAAAGGACAGTTTCCTTTGTGTGAAAATCTTACTTCTTACTTAATTCTTTCCGGGGAACAATTCAAACCCTTCTAATCTATAGTATTTCACTAAAACTCCACTGATATCATTCATTCCACAAATATATACAAGGACTGCCTACTACATTCTAAGCACTGTTTGAGATCTTTATACAAAGTTTCTCTCAAAACCAGAGAATTCCATCTTTGTAAGCAAATTTAATTCTGTGCAATACAAATAGGTTTTAAATTAAACTTAATAAATATATACATCTACCTAATGGGAAACTGTTGTTCATTTGTAATAGAATGCTGCTTAATTTCAATTGCCATTTGAAAAAAGTACCCAATATTTTTGTTTTTCAGTGCCTTCTAATTGCTTCAGACATGGCTAGAATTTACCATTTTTGCTTTTTAAAATAAATTCATCTCATCTGGATTAGTACAGTTCCTTTCTGACTAGCACTGCAAATATTTCAGTTATGTCTTTAATTAAGGCAGAATTATTAACTATTTTAAATGTTCATCTCCTATTACTTCTGCAAACACTGGCTTTGAGATTAGTGCTTTTCTATATTTAAACTGGGTGAATTTTGTGGGATATCAGGTCTGTCAGACTGAGTACATTTTTAATGGTTGCATGCAGAATAGATGGTGTATATATGTGGTTACCTGGCAAGACAGTCAGATATTTTATTGTAGAAAAAAAGGAGAGAAAAAAAAGAAAACCTACTGAGCTTGGAGTGAGAGACCCAGGGTGTAGCTCTGGCTCTGCCACCAACTATACCCAATTTCTAGGTAAGCCTTTTAAACTTTTGGAGCTTCAAATCACTCCCATGAAAAATAGATTCTACTCCTTCGCAGGTATTTTTTTATGTTTTAACTGAAACCAGAGAAAGGTTGGTGTAGTAGTTAAGAGCATAGGCCTTGAAACTAGTCTAGATATAGTTTTAAATCCCAGCTCTACTAATACTGGTTTAGCATCCTTGGGGAAATAAATTAGCCTCTCTGAGTCTCAGTTGCCTTATCTACAAAATGGGTCTAATAATATATTTGTTCTGGTTAATGTACGTATTGCTGTGTAGCAAATCAACCTAAAGCTTAGTAGTGTAAAACAACAATCACTTCATTGTACTAGTTTGTGGTTTAGGAATTTAGGCAGAAATTAAGCTCTGTGATGATTAGGGCAATACCTATGGAAACTTGAATGGCTGGGCGTGGCTAGGATGGCATGACATGGCATATATCTGGGGCCTTTGTTCTGGCCGTTCACTGAGCTTCTTTGTTGTTCTTCCTGTTACATTTGCTGGGGTTGGGCATCAGATGACTTCACTCAGATGTCTGGTGTTTGGGCTAGTACAGCTAGAACTGGGGCCTGGGCCACTCTCTCCGTGTGGCCTCTGCTCATGGTTTGCTTGTGATTTCTTACAGCATGGCAATCCCGAGGCAGTCAGATTTATTCAGTGGTGACTGACTCACTCCAGAGGGAGCCTTTCATGAGGCTCCGGTGAAAGCTGCAAGGCTTGTTATGATCGGCCTTGGAAGTCTCCAAATGTTACTTCTACCTCCTTCTGTTGTTCAAGCAAGCCTTCCAGGTCAGCCCAGAGTCAAAGGGAGAAAATAGACTCTTCTTCTCAATGAAGTAATATCATAAGCATACACAGAGGGAAAGATTTGGTGGTGGCCATCTTGGAAATAAGTTCTCCCATTCTTTATAAAGTTATTATGATTATTGAAAGAGTTGACTTACGTAATATGTGACTCACTCAGTAAATGGTGGCTATAACTATAGTAAAAGGTATTTTCAAAAGAATGTGTTACTTGTAAGATGGCATTATTATTGTTAATGGAAAAAGGAAATATAATTACTTTATCCTCTCTTTCTTAAAATTTAAATCCATAAAAACATAATTTTCATTTTGTCCCATGGACAAGGTGATTATTTCCACATCTTAAACCAGGTGAAACAGTAATCATTGTAGTTTCCCTCCTTATATAAGAATTCTGAGGCCTAGGGACTTCCCTGGAGGCGCAGTGGTTAAGAATCTGCCTGCCAATGCAGGGGACAAGGGTTCGATCCCTGATCTGGGAAGATCCCACATGCTGCGCAACAACTGAGCCCATGCTCCGCAGCTACTGAGCCTGTGCTCTAGAGCCCGCAAGCCACAACCACTGAGCCCACACGCCTAGAGCCCGTGCTCTGCAATGAGAGAAGCCACCACAATGAGAAGCCTGCACGCAGCAATGAAGACCCAACGCAGCCAAAACAATAATAATAATAAATAAATTTTTTGAAAAAAAGAATCCACCTGCCAATGCAGAGGACACGGGTTCGAGCCTTGGTCCATGAAGATCCCACATGCCGCGGAGCAGCTAAGCCCGTGCGCCACTACTACTGAGCCTGAGTGCCACAACTACTGGAGCCCGCGTGCCTAGAGCCCGTGCTCCGCAACAAGGGAAGCCACCGCAGTAAGAAGCCCATGCACCGCAACAAAGAGTAGCCCCTGCTTGCCACAACCAGAGAAAGCCGGCGTGCAGCAACGAAGACCCAACGCAGCCAAAAACAAACAAACAAACTAATTAATTAATTAATTAATTAATTTTAAATAGAAGTCTGAGGCTTAGAAAGACAGAACTAATTTCCCAAGTCAGAGGCAAATTGCGGTAATAACTGATGTTTTCCTACTACGTTTGCGTTATAATGATTACATTGAGGATGGCAAATGTCTCAAATACTTGGCCACTCCTTACCCTCACCACTCCCATGGCTTGCTCATTAATTGTAATACTCTTTGCTGCTGAGGCAAAAGACAGCCAGAGAATCCTTCTCAACAGTGTTTCAGGCATCATCTACAAATTGGCGTAGAAGTTGATGTCTATACCTTTACTAGTATCCACTTAGTAACATATATTCAGAAGGAGTCATGATATAACACAAAGAAATACTCCCTTTGCCCCCATCTCGCATGCGCGCGTGCACACACACACACACACACACACACACACACACACACACACACAATGGGTGGGAAATTAGAAGACTAAGGGTAAAGTTATATTCCTGCCACTTACTCTTCATATCACCTTGGACAAATCATGCCACAACTTTACATCTCAATTTAATTATCGATACGTGAACTTCAGCTTTCTTCTAGCTCTGAAATTTTATGAAATTTGGAATTTCCATGTGAATTATTTCAAAAGGGTCCTTTTGATACAAAGACTCCAGAGATACTTTTGTTGAAAATCCTGATTTATGAGAGACTTTCAGTCATTCAGGGACCATTTGGGTAATTACAGTTAGGTATCAGCAATGTCGTGCTTTTATCTCTGACTTGAATTGAATATAGAGGTCATAAGTCCAAAATGGAACACTGATTTGTTAATTAGCCCAAAAGGGTACATATTTTATGACTTTGGGGTGTGAATCAGCCACTTTGGCAAACAGAAGCAAAGAAATGACTCAGGGTAACAGGTAGGTCTACTTAGATATCCCTAAGTTACTTAAAGGAAAGGTTCTTTAGTATTTGTATTAAAATATTTTATTAGGTAACTGTGAAGTCTAAGTAGCCATTTGATACTTGGCTATCTGTTGAAATAACAGATGACAGATGTTCACTGGCTGTGTCTATGTGATGTCCAAATAGTCAATTCAGTAAATAAAATTTCACCAAATCAGTTGTTGGAGAGTATGTAGTGAAGAATTTAAACCAGCCCAAATAGGGACTTGGTCTTTGCGCTAGGCTTCTAAGGGGTAATCACTAAATCTTTGGAATGTCCTGACTCCTAGGAGTATCTTCGTTTGCCAGGGAGTCTTGGGCCAACCAGCTAGTAACAACGTGATATAGGGTGGTGGCTTGGGGTCATGAGGTATTCAAGGGTCCGTATAATAAGGCAGCAGGAATTCACAGTGAGTAGTAGGAGCTGTGACCATGGAAGCAAAAAGTTGGAGTGATGTGAAAATGGGGTCATGAGCCAAGGAATGCACAGGGCCCTTAGCCGCTGGAAAGGCAAGGAAATCGTTTGCCCCCTTAGGACTTCCAGGAGGGTCCAGCCCTGTCAAACCTTGGTTTTAGCGCTGTAAAACTCGATTCAGATTTCTGACTTCCACAAATGTAGGAGAATAAGTGTGTGTTGTTTTAAGCCACTTAATATGTGCTAATTTGTTATAGCAGCAATAGGAAACTAATATAACTTCTTATTTTTTAAAATGTGGCCACTGTGAACTTTTAAATTGCCTAGGTGGCTTGTATTATATTTCTGTTGGACAGCTCTGGTCTGCATATTTATTTTTATTGTGTTTTAGTTTTTATTTTCATAAGATGAAATATTTAAAATCTTTCGTATATTGTTTTCATGGGAAATTTTTCTTAATAGGTTTTAACCAGTTGGTGGTATTCAAATGCTCAGAATTTTTCTAGGTGATGTTAGGGAGAGAAGTACTGGACACATCCAGGTTTGTGATGTGACAAGAGGCAGCCATGTAGGAGATCATTAAAGAGGAATATAAGAAGACTGGTGTGGTCATAGGAGGCTTCATGGAAGAATATGGACTTGAGGCTTTAATGATGGATACATCTTCAATGGTGGGCGGAGATTTTGAGAAAATACAGAGTATGGAGAGTGAAGAGAGCACTGAACAGAAGTTTAAAGGAGACAGAAAGTTAAAACACAGATATGTTGGGTTGGCCAAAAAGTTCGTTTGGCGTTTTCCATAAGATGATATGGAAAACCCAAACGAACTTTCTGGCCACCCCAGTGATTGCAAAGTATTTGTAATTTCCTTGTTTACTGCAACTGATATAAAGTTACTATTAAACCTATGTCTTCTGGGTAGGAAGTTTGATGCAGGGGTGGGGTGTGTGAAAAATAGACTTCTTAAATATTTTCACTTTTCTATTGACATGTTTAGGCAAAAATTGGTGGGGGGAGAAACAAATGAGAAATTTTCACCACAGTGGAGGAAGCATATGAGAAGTTGAAATAGGCAATGAATTTGAATGGGTAGATGCTTTCTAATGACAGAATACGCTGAAACTCAAGGTTAGGAGCTTAGCTTGATGAGATTGAATATAAGAAACTATTGAAAGTTTTTAAGGGAGGCAATGATGTGATGAAAAAGCTTTTTTAGGAGGATTCTTATAGAAATATTTTGCATATTGGTTTAAAGAAGGGGGAGCTGGGGTGAATAATAAATGAACAAGAGTATATCAGCTATCCTCTAAGTAGGAGCTAAAGAGGACTGGCTGAGGAGAACAATTAAGGGGGTCAGAAAACCTAGCCTAGAGAACACCAAACCACTAATATATTTCCTAACCCTGACATTCTGTTTTTTATTTAATGGAAGACCTTTAATGTAACATTCTAAAAATTAGTCAAATGACACAGCCAGCTTCAGCTGTATTACTAATATAATTATTGGAATACTTTAAATACCTCCCTATATTTCTGGCAGTTGGTAATAGTATAGTATAAAGGGCACCAGCTACAGATTCAACACGGTTTGAATTCAAATTCTGCCAAGTACCTGCAAGTTACATAACTTCTGTTAGTTTCAGTTTCCTCACATAAAAATGATGTCTTTTAATACCTATCACGAAATGTTGTTTTGAAGATTAAAGTAGAAATAAGATAGTTAACTATTCAACATATCATAGCAAGTTTCAGGAGCGTGCAGTAGTATTTTATTCATTTAAATTCCATGAATTCGATTACCTAGGCTCTGCAAAAACAGAAAAGGAGAGAGGATTTTCCCTGATTCGAATTACACTAATCTCCACTATTCCAGGGAAGGCTACAAGTAAAACGCAAAGGGAAACAGAAGGAAATAATTCTTGGCCTTTGGCTTTGTAAGAATCTAAGTCCTAGGGGTTAAAGGTCAACATAACGGGGCTTTTCACTGGTAATGTTGACTCTACCCAATTGTTGTCTTACTTGCCTATGTTAGAACCCAATTCCTGTATAAATATAACTGCACTATAAATGGGTTGTACATGCTCAATTTCAGACCTTTTGTGGAGTACACAGTCAAGAAAAGAGGTTAAATCCTATTATAGTCAATATCAAAATAGTCTCTGGCTATGCGTACATTTGACAGTCAGCACCCTGCACTCTATCACGCCTCAGTGTTGGTGATGGAGGAGTGACCTCATTTTAGATTCTTGCAGCCATCTAATTAGAGAGAAGCCATCTTGCCGATGAGTGAGGCAATATTCTCCTCTGTTCTCTTGTTTCAAAGGCTGTGAACATGAGGAGACGTATTATACTGAAATGAACTGGGAAGATTTTTTTTTCCCAAAGGTGAATAAATACCTAACATTTGCCAGCCAATTCTTTATGATTAGGAATAAAACAGGCCCTGTCTGAGAAGATACACTGCCGTATCATCTGATGTAGTCATTTCATTTCCCTTTATACTTTTATTGTGTTTTATACACCGATAATATATGTATCTCTTGATTTGCTTTGTCAGAGACTGTAAATGAAACTTCACAAAACCATCTTGAAAATCGTGGCGTGAAACAAGAGTTGGAAACATTTTTTTCCCTCCTTATCATCATTGTTGCTTTCAGTTGAATACATGTACATTTCTTGCTGACTGCAAGAAAAGCCATTAAAAAGCTGTGCCCAGCTAAAAGGTTTCAACACATAGGGAATTATATCACTTGTTTTATTTCCCCCACCCCCTTAGCAGAGACAGATGTGGTTATGAGAGCCAAATCAAAGAACATTGGTTTGAATGATCTGTAATCAGCACTGCTGTTGTCCATAGAAGTTGTAAACAGTTCTACATCCCTAAAACCTTGTACCTGGAAAATTGCATGTGTTGCTTTCAATTTAAGCACGAGTATTGTAATGCTAATATTAAAATAAAATAATGGATAAATATTACTAAGTCTTTCAGCTGTGAATGCAATATGATGATTAAAAATATAATCTGAATAACAAATACCAAATACGAAAGGTAGAAAATAAACAAACAAACAAAAATCCATTAGGATCCGTGGTGAGCTGGAACAGCCTAGAGTGGTTGGATGGAAGAGTGCTGGAAATTAGTCACATTATCACGTGATCGTTTCCTCTAAACCGCACAATTTCCTGATAGAAAAATTCAGGTTAATACCCCTCTATCATCTCATTTGTGACGCATTGCTTGAATTCTAATTTTAAAATAATGGAAGAATTTTACAAACCGGTGTCTTTCTAATTGTGACTAATTTACTCAGCTTAAGAAAACATTTAACTTGGGTGGTCAGGTCTATTTTTGCTATTTTTCTGCTCCAGACACAGCGCAGATATAAGTGATTCAAGAAGAACAATCATATTTGCATGGTCTTTAAGAGTTTACAAAAGGCTTTCACCTAAATTCTCATTTCATCTTCACAATAATCTTAGGAGGTGGTTGGTGAGGTGGTCAGAGCGATTGCTTTCCAAGGGATAATATATAATTGATTTATCATCAAATACTCTCTTTCTCTGCCAACTTGACTCCTTTGAGCCATTCTTTTTTTAAAAGACAGAGACTTTCCTGGAAATGAACATTCATCCCCTCAGGACAGTTTCCCCCTTAAGTTACTTCTCAGTGTGCAGTAACATTGATATACACATTACTCTTAAAATACAACATAAAGAATAAAACCTGTAAGCTAGATCTCTGGGAAGAGTTGACTATTACAAGAACAAGAAATACCCCAATCGTATGGACTTGGCAAGAAGTGGGATATATTTCCATGAAAGGAATTTTCTAAATTAACACCATCTAATTCTTAGAGATTATGGTTCCACTGAATTTATAAATGGTAAGGAGAGAAGAACTCAAGATCATCAGTCCTTCACAGAATGTAGTTACTGTTATTTGAATGTGTTTTTTAAATTAAAGTAAATTTTACAGTAAGAAAAACAGCAGTAGTTTAAGTTAGACTAAGAGCTATGTTGCTCTGACTGAATGCCTCTTTTTTTTTTTCATGAAATCAGAATACTGACCACAATACTTCCCGCTCCAGAAAAATAAAATCAAAAGAAGGTTAACTGATTAGATTATATAAAAGATTGATGTGTGTGGAAATGAATGGTTTGGAAATCCGTTTGCGTCATGTAAGCGAAATTGTTTTTCTTAAATCACAGGAGTCGGAAAAATTTGGTTTTCTTTACCTCCAATTCCATTTGGAATCAGGAAATTTAGAAATAAGTGTTTGTATAATCACACACATTAATTGCAAGAGTGAGGCAATGTTTTATGAATCTTAAAAGTGGGAAATAAAGGTTTCAGCTTATTCTAGCTTTATTCAAAACTGCTTTCATGGCATTATGAAGAAAAATAATAAATGATTCAGGCACGAACAGTTTACAATTAATCACATTTATCAAAATGTAACTAGTATTATTTTTCTTATTATAAAAATAATACAGTATTTTGTGAATATTTCAGGAATTATTAAATAAGTATTATGAAGAAGGAAGTATATGGAAGTACTGTAAAGAAGGAAGTAACTCACCAGTAATCCCACAATATAGGAATAACTCTGGTAACATTTTGTTATAATTCTTATAAAATTTCTGTCTTCTACATTTTGCAATTGTCTCACTGAATTACAGCTTGAACATTCACAGTGCAGTGCAGGGCAACAAGAGATGGAAACTTAACGAAGCAGAAGGGAGTCCATAAGAAGTAGCAGCATTTAAAGCTAAGACATGTTTCACGTTATAAACCAAGCAAGAGTTTAAAAGTAGGAGAAGGTATGGTATCATGTGCTCTTAGGCCAGATGTACCCAGGTGACAAACCGGAAGCTTTATCTTGTGACCATGAAATGTCTGAGAGCCCGTAAATCCTAAGTTAAAGAAAAGCGCAAAATCTCATTACATTGTAAAGGGGGTTATACTATTCTATTACAGTATTGAGCGTTTTTAATTTACTGACCACAGGCCTAGTAAATTGTTACCTGATTTTATTTTCCAACCAAGCTTAGGGTTTATCAACTTAGGTAGGTGAAAGCACATCTTTTACAAAGACTGAAAATAGACTCCAACTTTATGACAAACTCCTAATCAAGAGTTTCATTAGATGGTTTGAGTCTCAGCGGTTTCATTTTGTCTATGGTAGTCGGCTAGTCCTTTCTTACGCGTCCTGGGATCTCGCAGGATCAGGACATTATTCCGGAATCATCTCATTTGCAAGCCCCGAATCCCCAGAGCCCCAGAGAGGAGTCTGCCAACCGTGTCATTGCTCCAGTTGCCTTCACACACCCCGCCTTCAGTGACACTAGCAGTGAACTAACTGTTCCCACTGAATGAGGGTCGACCAGCTATACCCTTCACCTTCTACAAAGTATAGTATTTTGTGTGTAATAGAGGAGAAAAACAGCATAGCGTGGTCACATGACTTTGCCAATCTTTGGTGTCACAAAGACACCAAAGGGAAGATCACTCACTGATACAGAGTTTGAGGTCAAATATTGATCCTTCACGATTACAGGTTACAACAAATGATGGATGGACTATAGCAACAGAAAGAGCCTCAGGGAACAGCAGGATGTGGTGGCTAGGTCTGCAATCAGAGGCAATTTACAATGTAGGAAGTCATTGATGAAAGTGTATTTCAGAGCCTGCCAAAAAGCCTTTTGGACTTGGTTTATAACCTGGGACTATGCAAGAAGATACCCTGAATTATTCACTAGCGACCCCTTGACTCAAATATGTAGCAAAATTAAACATTATAAATGCAAATGGTTCTAACAGAAGAGCAAGTCACCATTCTATTATCAGGAAGGCATCTTTTTCCACCGACACTTATCAAAACTATTATTCTGAGAGGAGGATGAACTCAGTCCTAAATTCTGCAGGTTACAATTTAGTTGATCTCTTTTACACATTAAAAATGCTGTTAGCCCTCTCTGTGAACAATGACTTATCCTCAGAAAATGTCTCTGCTGGCTGAATGAAATTTTCCCCTCCTCCTTTTTGAAATGAATCCTTCCCTTGCATCTTTATTCCAAACCGGCCTACATCCTTATCAGCTTTGTTCCATTAATTATGCTCTTCCTTTTGCATCTTTAACGTTTTCCTCTTCACAGGTTGCTTTAATTCTACCTGTAGACATGTCAGGCTTCCCTTTCCCTAACAAGCCTTTTTTCCACAGTCCTCTTAAGGTACTATCTTATGTCTCTCTGTGTTTTCATCACCATGCTTCTAGATAGAATGCTGACCATCACTGCTTGCTCTTTCTTATGGCTGATGAATCCCTCCTGGCTTTAAGACCTGGCACTCCCTCCATTTGCTCCTCTGGAGGTCACTGATGCTTATTAAGCCCCAGATCCAAGTCTGTTCTTGGTCCTCGCCCTCCATGAAGTGTTCGTGGCATTTGATCCTTTTGATTAAACCCTACTTCCCTACTTCTTGGCTTTCATGATCCCACAACTTTGAGTTCTTCTCCTGCCTCTCTGGTGGGCCCTCTTCTCTTTTACCGAATTCTCTGCCAATCCTGTACTTGAAATCTGTAAGAAATCACTGTCTTAACTCTCTTTTATCTTCTTGCTCTCTTCCTTTCACTGGTAGGTGTGGCCAAAGGATTTTCATTTTCAGTTTTATATACATAATGCTGAAATCAGTATCTTTAGTTCCATTCTGAACTAGACACACACACACACACACACACACACACACACACACACACACACTCTTCCAGCTCTTCTGGCTACATATCAAATATATTAATTTTCCAGCTCCCCAGGCCAGATCAGTCTTTTTCTAGATTTCTGACCCATTTGTGTTAATGGCTCCTCTATGTTCCCAGTAGCTGAAGCTAAAAAATTAGAAACCGTTCTCTATTATTTAGGCCCCTAAATCCAACCAAAGCCAAATCCTGTCAATTTTACCTATCTCTCAATCTCCCTCTTTTCCATCTGTTATTAATTTCCTGGTTAAGTTGCTCATTCCCCCAACCTGGCCTAAATATTTTGTCAACCACTTGATCAGTCTTTAGGCCACTTGTTTGACCTTCCCCGATCCATCCCAAATGCCACCAGCAGATCAAGGTCTCTTAAATGTGACTGCGACCTCTTCCTTTTCCGACTCAAAAACCTCCGCTGTCCTCCACTGCCTACTGAATTCTTTAAAATCCTCTGATTTCATTGTCTAACATCCCATGACATTTGTCATAGAGTCATGAGACTCCTATGACAAATATCACTTTATAACATCTGTTATAACTATTCCTGTCTCTTGTTTTTCCTGCTGGAATGAAAGCTCCTTAAGAACAATACTCATGATTTTTAAGCTGTATGATCCCTGACTATACCTAGTACCATATGGCTTATACAAAGCAAATATTCTATAAATAGAAGATATGGATGAAGAATGGTTTATGCATTTAGAGAATGGAAAATTGAGTGTAAGCCAGAGAGCATTCACATATGTTAATTGTTTTATTCAGTGCCTTGATAAAATTTTGCCAGATGAAAAACAAATGTAGTTTCTTAACTACCTCATTTCACTTATTCTATACCTGATACCTGAATATAAATTCAATATTTTTAATAATAAAAAAGCAAATAAAAGGAGATATCTTTTAATATTTTCAAATTAGAAAAATTAAAAATGGGTAATCCCAGGTATTGACGAGGATTCCAAAATATGATCACTTTATTACACTGTTAATGGGACAATGTTTTGATGTAAATTTATTCTGTAAATTATAAAAATATAATTTAGAAGCCTTAAACATAAAAAACTCTCTGACCAGAAAATCCACTCCTATGAATATATCCTATTTAAAAAATAATTGTGCATAAGCGTTTAGCTTTCGGGATGTTTATTATAGCAATGCCAGTAATATAAAATTGGAAAGGAAAAATGAGAGGCATAAATATTGAAAGGGAAGAGATGAAACTGTCATTATTTGCTGGTGATATGTTCAGCTGTGTAGATAACCCAAGAGATCAACAGGCAAGTTATTAGTTCTAATGAGAAAATTGGCCAGGCTTGCTGAAGACAAGATCAGCTAACAAAAATCAATAGCCTTCTTCTATGGCAATAATAATAACTAGCTAGAAAATACAGGAGACAATGATATGTCATTTATGACAGCAAAGTAATTCAATTGCAAAATGAGTCAAACATTTGCGGGAAATGATTTAAAGAAATATAAACATATTGTGATTCACCCTCAGAAAACAAAACATACTACAGTTATAGTACAAGCGTAATACTGGACAAAATAGACCAAGAAAGATAATAAAGGATTCCGAAATAGACCTGTTTATATGGGACTTGATATGTAAATTTGGCAACACAGACTAATGGGGAAAGAATAAATTATTTAGAAGTTACTGGGAAAATTGGTGCACTATATGGGATGGAAAGTTTGAATCCCTTTCTTGTATCATATACAAAGGTATACTCCATATGGATTAAAGACCTAAATGTGAAAGAAGAAAATTATAAATTAATAGAAGAAAATGTAGGAGAATAACCTAGCAACCTTGAAGTGAGGAATGACTTCTTAGAGAAGACTGCAAAAGTACAAATCATAAAGAGAAAAAAAATAGTTGAGTTAATTATATCAAATTAAAGGTGTATTTCAGTGAAAGACACCTTAAACAAAAGTAACAGATGTTTGTAAATAGGGAAAAGGCGTTCGTATTGTCTAAGAATAACAAGAGGTAAGTGCATAAAATATACAAAGAATTATCTGAAAGTCAAGAAGACAGTAAACTCAGTCCAAGAATGGGCGAAGAATATGAATTGGCAATTCACAAATTGGGGAAACTAACTGGCTAACAGGAATAAGAGATGTTTCAATTCATCAGTAATCAAAGCATACAAATTACAACAACGGTGAAATACCACTTTGCACCTATCAAATTATAGAACTTAGAAAACGGGATAGCATTAAGGATTATCAATTATATTGTGAAACAGAGACCTCCCTACACCACTGACTCAGCTGTCGTGGAGCACAATCTCGTTAGATTTAGTGGTACTGCAGCAGTCTATAATCTACAATCCCGTTCATGGGTGTATACTCCAGAGATACTCTGGTATAAATCCTTAAAGGGACACATAGGAATATGTTCAGCCCAGCACTGTTTGTGGAAAAAGGGAATTAGAGTCAACCTAGAGTATCTATGACTCCAGGAATAGATAAATAGAGATGGATGAATCTTATAGAATACTACACAGTAATTAGAAGTCATTAGAACTAGATACACACGCAGCTACATACACAACTGTAAAACGATATTAAGCATCAAGAAGACACTCTTAACACTATGCCATTTATGTAAATTAATTACTATATATTTTAAAAGGATGAAGATATATCTTAGTATATATAACAAATGTATTAGATTGAGTAAAGTGGAAAAGGGGGATAGAGATAGAATTAGGTATAAAAGAAAAATAAATAAATATATCAGGGACTTCCCTGGTGGTCCAGTGGTTAAGAATACACCTTCCAATGCAGGGAATGTGGGTTCAGTCCCTGGTTGGGGAACTAAGGTCCCACATGCCAGGGGGCAACTAAGCCTGCACGCTGCAACCACTGAGCCCACACGCTCTAGAGCCTGTGAGCCACAACTAGAGAGAAGCCCACGCACCACAGGGAAGAGCCTACACGCCACAATGAAAGAGCCCGCAGGCTGCAATGAGGATCCCATGTGCCGCAACTAAGACCCAACGCAGCCAAATAAATACATAAATTAATAAATAATAAATAAATAAATATAAAGAAACAAAAGAGAAGAGATTTGCAGACCCTGGTTGGGACAATGAGCTATGAATGGAGGAGTGTGGCCAGCTTGATTTTCTACTTTCGGGGCTGTGTACTAAAGAATTTGGTCGCTGTCCCTGGTTCCTGGAAGTTAACCTCTAAATCCTTGGAATTTCCCAAGTGACAGGGAGTGTATGTTATTCACGGCACACAGCTTATGCTGACGTTTCTGCTGCTGAGATGACTCAGGGTGAGGGTTGGCTATGGCAGAAAGAGCAACCATATGATTAAAGGGTTAGGACTTCAAGCCTTGTGACATGAGCCTGACCTTCTGGGATGGGAGGGTGGCTGGAGATGGAGTTTAACTCCATGACTAATCGTTCAAGCAATCATGTCCATGTGACAAAATCCCCATAAAACCCAGGTAAACTTCCCTGGTGGGCAATACTCTGTGTATTGTCACACACCGTTGTGCCTGGAGGGTAATGCGTCCCTAAGGATGACGGAAGCTTCTTGTTTGGTACCTTCCCAGACTTGTCTTTATGCGTCGTTCCCCTTTGGCTCGTTCTCATTTGTATTCTTTTGCTATAATAAAACTGTAATAAGTGTAGCTCTTTGTTGAGTCCTGTAAGTCATTCTAGGAAATTATGGAACTGAGGGGTTAGCGGGGATTCCCAAATTGGTAGCCAGCTGGTCAGAAGTGGGGTGGGGTGGAGGACCCTGAACTTATGGCTGGTTTCAGAAGTGAGGGCGTTCTAGCGGGGGACTGTGCCCTTCACCTGTGAAGTTTGGCCTCACTCACATTGTTGGTGACAGAAGGGCATCACAGCTGTATACAACGATGAAACCATCTAAATACTTAACAACAGGGTATTAATGAAATAGGTGGAAGACCTCATTTCATTCGGCATTAAGATGGTCCATAATATTATACTTCCTTTTCCAGCCTTATTGAGACAACACTGACGTAACATGTGTAAGCTTAAAGTGTACAAAATAATGATTTGATGCACACATATATTGTAAAACGATTACCACGACAAGGTTAGTTAACATCTCCATCCCTCCCATAATTACGATTTATTTTTCGTGGTGATAGCTTTTAAGGTTTACTGTCTCGACAATTGTTAAATACATACTACAGTATTGTTAATTATAGTCACCATGCTGTGCATTAGATTAGAACTTATTCATCTTATAGCTGGAAGTTCGTGTTGTTTTTTGACCAGCATCTCCCCAGTTTCCCCGCCCCGGGCAACCACTACTGTTCTACTGTTTATTTATTTATTTTTTTGAATTTGGCTTTTTAATATTCCACATGTAAGTGATTATCATACCGTATTTGTCTTTCTCTGTTTTACCTGTTTCACGTAGCATACTCCCTTCAGGCTTCATTCATGTTGTCACAAGAGGCAGGATTTCCTTCTTTCTGTGGCTGAATATTCCATCGTTTTGATGGAATATGCCATTACGTTTTTATGTTTTTACATTCGACATCTTCTTTATCCATTCCTCTGTCGATAATGGGCCTTTAAGGTGTTTCCATGTCTTGGCTATTGTGAATAATCCTGCAGTGAACATGGGGGTGCAAGTATTGCCTCAAGATAGTGATTTCATTTCTTTCTGATATCTACCCAGAAGTGGGATTGCTGGAACATATGGTAGTTTTAGATTTAATTTTTTTGAGGAACATCCATGATATTTTCCATAGTTGCTGCTCAGATTTACACTTCTACCAACAGTGCACAAGTATTCCATTTTCTCCACATTATCACCAACACTTGTTATCTTGTCTTTTTGATAATAGCCATTCTAAGAGGTAAGAAGTGATATCTCATTGTGATTGTGATTTTCAGTTCCCTGATAATTAGTGGCATTGAGGAGCTTTTCATGTAGCGGGTGGCCATTTATATGTCTTCTTTGGAAAGATGTCTATTCAAGTATTGGTCCATTTTTAATCATGTTATTTTTTGCTATTGATTTGTATGAATTCCTTATATATTTTGGATATTAACCCCTTATCAGATAGGTGGCTTGCAAATATTTATTCCTTTTTGTAGGTTGCCTTTCTAGATACGAATACCTTAAAATGCTATTCTAAATCTATTAAGTGACAAAAACAGGATGAAATAGTGCTGTTAACTCCATTTTGTTAAAAAAATACACATATATCTTTTGTGGCAGGTTATGAAATTATTTTTCCTCTTTATTTTTGCTACCTTCTAATTTTTTTTTTTTTTTGGCGGTACGCGGGCCTCTCACTGTTGTGGCCTCTCCCGCTGCGGAGCACAGGCTCCGGACGCACAGGCCCAGCGGCCATGGCCCACGGGCTCAGTCGCTCCGCGGCATGTGGGATCCTCCCGGACCAGGGCACGAACCCGTGTCTCCTGCATCGGCAGGCGGACCCTCAACCACTGCGCCACCAGGGAAGCCCAACCTTCTAATTTTTTGTGTATGTGTTTTGTTTTTGTTTTTGTTTTTTGGCTACCTTCTAATTTTACTTCCATACCTATAGTATTTTTCAAAGAATAAAATGCAATTCTCTGAATTTTTAGAATTACATTATTAAAAGAAAACCCTCACTCTTTTGTCATTTTATAACATATTTCTTTTCCCATATTCTGACTATGACTTAAGGTCTAGCAAGATCCTTTGATGAGCTCTAAGCTCCTCTGAAACGTTTGTTGGCTGGTTGCAGCTCAGCTTTGGACCCTTGCTTGCTTGTGTGCTGTCAAGCATCCTGGGCTCGTGACGTGGTCCTCAGCATTTGGACTTTAATCTTTATGCTTTGTCAGGGACTTGGCTCTCAGCTCTCAGAGCTGCTGCTTAAGATGCACTCTGGCAGTGTGGGTGGTCATATCTTTCAGGTGGTGTGAGAGACAGAGTCCTTGGGAAAAGAGCTATTTATCCAGGTTCCCCCCCAACATCTGTGAGGCAAAATCTGACCTCAGAGAGTCTCCAGAAATGGGCTACAGTATAAGTCAGTGGAAAAAGAATAGTCAGGGGCATGGACCATCAGGCCTGAACACACCTTGGGACATCTTATCAAGTGATGTGGATCCACCTGGAGAAGAGTGGGATCACTGTGCCAGCTCGTTTGTTCTACTGTTGATATACTATTCCCATTTAGACAGTATTGCTCTGTAGAAGTAAGAAAAACAACTAATGTAGAAATAACAGAAACACTAATCCAGAAAGATACCTACACCCCAATGTTCATAACAACACTATTTACAATAGCCAAGATATGGAAACAACCTAAGTGTCCATCAACAGATGAATGGATAAAGAAGATGTAGTACACACACACACACACACACACACACACACACGCACACACACACACAATGGAATACTACTCAGCCGTAAAAAAGAATGAAATTTTGCCATTTGCAACAACAGGGATGGACTTGGAAGGTATTATGCTAAGTGAAATAAGTCAGACAGAGAAAGACAAATACCATATGATATCACTTATATGTGGAATCTAAAAAATAAAACAAACTAGTGAATATAACAAAAAGGAAACAGACTCACAGATATAGAGAACAAACTAGTGGTTACCAGTGGGGAGAGGAAAGGGCGGAGGGGCAACATCGGGGTAGGAGATTGAGAGTTACAAACTACTATGCATAAAATAAGCTCCAAGGATATATTGTACAACTCAGGGAGTATAGCCAGTATTTTTATAATCATTATAAATGGAATTTATAACAATTTAAAAATTGTGAATCACTATATTGTACACCTGTAGCATATAATATAGTACGTCAACTATACTTCAATTTTTAAAAAAAAGAAAAAGAAGCTAAAATTTAAGACATCAAGTATGGAGGCCTTTTTTCCCTTAGAGATAAACTTGTTTCTTAAAGAATCATCTTCACACATAACCATGTATAGGCTAATTATACCTCTGATTTTATGAATATTTTCATTGCCCAATACACAAAGAACTTTTACACAATCTCCGAAATGGTGATATTCTGTGGTCTGTAAAGTATAAGGTTTAAAATATTAGCCTGGGGGCTTCCCTGGTGGCGCAGTGGTTGAGAATCCGCCTGCCGATGCAGGGGACGCGGGTTCGTGCCCCGGTCCGGGAGGATCCCACGTGCCGCGGAGCGGCTGGGCCCGTGAGCCATGGCCGCTGAGCCTGCGCGTCCGGAGCCTGTGCTCCGCAACGGGAGAGGCCACAACAGTGAGAGGCCCGCGTACCGCAAAAAAAAAAAAAAAGAAGAACATGGTCAGCATTCCATGTATCCTTTCTAAGTCACATTCCTTTTCCTCCTCCTAAGAGGCAACCCCTAACTTGACTTTTATGGTAATCATTTTCTTGCTTTTATTTATAGTTTTATAGTTTGACAACCAGTGTAGGAGTCCACAAATAGTATTACTTTGTTCTACTTAGTTTTGAACATTTAATACATGAAATCACGTAGTAGGTACTCTATGTCTTGCTTTTTTGCTCAGTATTGTTTATAAGGTGCATCTGCGTTCTTGTTTGTACCTTCAGTTTATTCATTTGTATTCCTGATATCTTATTGTATGACTATACTGCACTTTATTCCTTCTACCATTTATATTTCTGTGGTTGACTGTCTCTCTCTATGCTACTGCATCAGCCTGGCTCTAGTCATCATTATGGCCCCAAACTGCTCTGTTCAAGGTCTTCAGAATGCAAAAAGCCAATGATCAGTTTCCATCCTGGATCTTACTGGCATCATCTGACACAATTTATCAACCTCCTTCTTGGAACAATTTCTTTTTCTGCCTTTTGGGATATCACTCTATCAAATTTCCTTCCGCCCTTGTGGCTGTTCCTTATCAATGCCCTTTGCCGGCTCCTCCTCATATTCTAAATCGTTCAGCGGTGGAGTGCGGGCCTCTCACGGTTGTGGCCTCTCCTGGTGCTCCGGACGCGCAGGCTCAGCGGCCATGGAGCACGGGCCCAGCCGCTCCGCGGCACGTGGGATCCTCCCGGACCGGGGCGCGAACCCGCGTCCCCTGCATCGGCAGGCGGACTCTCAACCACTGCGCCACCAGGGAAGCCCAGCCCTCATGCAGTCTTTTGAGTTTCATCTATATGAGCTCCCCCAAATTTATTTCTTCAGCCTGGGCTTCTCACCTGTATATCTGACTCTGCCTATTGAATGACTCCACTATAGGCATTTAAATGCCTCAACTCAAACTCTCATTCCCCTGCACGAGCCCCTCCCCACCAATCCTGCTCCATTGTCATACTTTTTCAGCTCAGAAAATGATCACTACATCCCTTTAAATGCGAAGACAACAACTGAGGTGGCATCCTTGATTTTTTTCCCTTACTCATGTTAAAAGTGTAATTTTCCAATGTAAAATGCATGACTCTCATCCAAGTATCAAATGAGCATGTGTCAGAGGCATATTATGAGGGAACCAGTGAGATGTATTTGTAAGCACACTAAGAAATATTAGGAAGAGGTTGCTGGTTTAGATATAACACTGATTATTATCCCACAGAAAAATAAACTGTAATGTTTGAGGTTATCTTTTCCACTAGACAGGATTATTTGCATCTCCACTGGACAGAAATCTACAAGTTAACTTGTAACTTCAGTGAGCCTGAGCTCTTTCATGCAAATGAAGTACATACATCGAGATAACATTTAGTTGGGCCTTTGCCTCCAAAAAAAACATCGAAATCGTACACCATCCACTTTTTGCCTTATTTCCAAGTTTTGCATAATTTTTCTTAATGCCTGACATACAATCCATCAATAAATTGTGTTGGCTCTAGCTTAAAAATATTTTCAGAATTCAAACACTTCTTATCACTTTCTTAGCTACCATCCTGGTCCAGGTCATCATCACCTCTTGCCTGGATTTTCGCAGTTGCTCCCTAGTTGGTTTCTCTGCTTCTGGCCCTGCTTTTTTACAGCTTTCTTCCTCCATGCCAAAGACAGAGCAATCCTGATCTGTTCAAAACGTACCAGTGATTTCCCATCTCACTGAGAATAAGACTCAAAGTCTTTACCTTGGCCTACAAGACATGATGCTCGTTTTCTGGCTGATTCCCTGGTCTTCTCTCCTCCATTTTACTTTAGCCTCCTTTCTTACTCTCTTAGGAAGCAGTTATCCCGCCTCAGGGATGTTCTTACTTTGAAAGCTCTTATTCCTTGCTCTCTGTGTTACTCCCTCCTTCACTTTATTCAGGTTTCTCCCAAATATTATAAGAAAAACTTTCTCTGATTTGCTGTTTAATACACTCCCACTCCCTGATTTATTTTTCTTCAGAGTACTTATCATCACTAACATATTATAAATTATATTTGTTGCCAGTTTCTCCCTCCTAGAATATAAATTCCACGGGAGCAGCTACTATGTTTTGTTAACTGTATCAATGAATGAATAAATGTATGAGTTCTTCCTTGGAAATGATCTCTTGGAGAGGTGTTCATGCTTTCAATCACCAAACCTACCGATTACCTATTTCATCCCTTACATAAACCCATTTTTGCATGTGCTCCTGTATGTATCATAATTATAAAACCTATCTCTTCCCAAATAAGGCATCTCAAAGTAGCCAGACTTTTTATTTTGCTGTAACTGTTAGAGTCTGGAGAGCATTAAAGTCTGGAAAGAAGTAAAAATAATAGTGCCTCGGAAGCAGGAGAGATTGACTTTTCCAAAGACTCTCCTGTACCAACCAAGGTCTCACTAGTCCAGGTTATCAGCAGCTTAATCTGCATTTAAGGACGTTCCAAGCCCCTTGCTAATGGGCTTCTGTTTCCTCTTCTCTTGCAACATAACTTAGGCCAGTTGTTCACAAAGTATAGTTCCAGAGCCAGCATCAACAAGGATCTGATTGGAGATGCAAATTTTTAGCCTCAACCCAGACTCACTGGCCCTTCCATCTGTGTTTTAACAAATCTTCCACATGATTTGGATGCTCACTTATAGTTAGAGCCACTGCCTCAGGCAGGTGGCCTCTATCCCTTCTGAGGCAGTGGTAAAAAAAAGAAACTGGCTTGAGTCAGCTGCCTCAAATCAGACCTTGGTTTTGCTGCTTCCTAGCTGTGTGACTGAAACTAAGTTACTTAACTTCTCATTTTCCTTCTGTGTGAACTGAAGATATTAATAGTACTAACCTTGGGAGCTCCCTGGCAGTCCAGTGGTTAGGACTCCACACTTCCACTGAGGGGGCTCAGGTTCGATCCCTGGTTGGGGGACTAAGATCCCACATGTCGTGGAGCCAAAAAATTAATAGTAATGAAATCAATAAAATAAAATAAAATAGATACCTATCTTAAAGATAAAAATGAACTCTGAGGATTTAAAAAAAAAATAGTACTAACCTTGTAGGTATACTGTGAAGATTAAGCTGATTAATACACCCAAATGAAACACTTAGGACAATGCATGGCACATAACAAGGACCAACTACAGAACAGGGAAGCATATTGGCGCCATTTACCTGAATTATTTATATTATCGAATTCTTTTGGTTATATTTTCTCTACTAACTTATAAATTCTTTGAGGACAAAAGTTATATTTTGTGTTTCTATATGTGCATAGCACTGAGCATATTATTGTTAATATTATAATCATGAACTGAGTGCTTACTATATGCAGTGTGCTAAAAGCTGTAGTTTCATTTAATCCTTGGAATTCTATTAATTAGATGTCATCACCATCTTATAATAAATACCTTCAGTTGTTTGAAGTACTCTGTTGATTACTCAATTGAATGAGAAATCTGCATTAGTTTGTCCACTGCAATTAGTTTTGCATTATTTCAGAAATTTCTTAAATATCATATCCGCTCATGAGTCTCAGCTATCCCTTATATACAGATAAACAAGTCACACAAATTGTAGATCTTTTGTAGCCTAATTATTTGAATTGTATAGGATTCCTGTGCACCCATATACTTATATACCTCATTAATTTGTTCTAAAGAGCAAAAAAAAATTGTTAATGTTAAGCCAAATTGTCTGTACATGACTTAAGGAATATGTTAGTGATCTTGCACCAAATGAATAATTATAAAGCAGGTGCACTTGAGATATGATCATTTAACTGACAGCACACAGCTTCTAATGGCTTCAATAACTAAGATAATGGTGACATCAGAGAGTCTATTAAGAGTCTATTAAGAGTCTATTAAGCTCGTTCATACCATCCAATTAATACACAAGAGAACTTCAGGTGGAATCTCCCTGTAGACCTATCGTTCTGCTTATTTAAATAGCAGTTAATTTAAACACACACACAAAAGTCAAACTCTGTTATTTCTAACACATCTCTTTCTAATAAACTATATTCTCCTATTAAAACCCTGGCTGAAAGAACGCTTTGGTATATTTATGTAGGTATCGTCTTTTGCTGTTGACATTTATCCCCCAAACTCACCGTATTATCAGTGGTTAAAGACACAGGAAATGCAGAAGACTGGAAATACTTGGTTAGATTTCTAACCAGGTCCCTAAGAGGTGTCTGCCGTCATGTGCCCCAGGTTCCAAAAGGAAAAGAAGCTAGTGGATATAAGCAAAGTTAACAAAATTTTGATTTGCTGTGTTTAGGACCCTTAGTTGAGATGAACATGACTCACACCTCTAAAAACAAACTAAATCTAAAAACAATGGTTACAAACACAAATACAGGGAAGAAAATGATGCTGCTTTCTAGCTCATTCCATTTGATATTCAAACTTCTGTTCTCTGCAGAACACTGTCTACAAGTGAGAGGAATCAAACTCCAACTAGCTTAAGCAGAAGAGGGAAATGATTGACTCGAATATCTGCAAAGTCTAGGGTGAGATCTGATTTTAGCCATGGCTAGACCCAAGGGCTCAACACTTGCCTCTGCCACTTGCTTCTCTTCCAGACAGGCTCTGTCATAAACGGGGCAAGATAGTCACAGTGCACCCCACCAGTCACCCCAAAGACCCACATCAAACCAGCTTAACAACCTCAGCTGAAAAATGGTTTCCTCCCTATTTGATCTGGCAGAGAATTCCTAGTGGAGAATACAATTGGTCTAAATTGGGTTGTGTGCCTGTCTCTATGCACAAGTGCAGGAAAATGGGACAATCTCTTTTGAACCTAAACATGGGATCCGTACTCCACATGAAACAGGTTTCTTTTTTACCAAAATAAGTGGAAAATGTTGCTGGGCACCTCATAGCAACACGTTCCCTTGCATTTCACTGTGGACTGTCTAACATACATGCACCCCTACCTTCTTTCTTATATATCTACTTTTAAAAACATAGTACGTAGCAACTACCGTATAGACTCTGAAATATATCCACCTCTTCTCTGGTCTTCAAAATCTGCATCTGTTTCCAAGTTCAAGATTCTCCAGTTTATTTGCATTTGTCCTCTGGTCAGGACATGGGCTCTTCGTGGTATGGTCAACCGTGGCAATGATCCAGTCCCTATTCTAGAGTCTACTACTTACAACCCAGCAATTATGACGCCAAGATTCCTAACTGCAAGTGACAAGTCCAAGAGTACGCTGTCTTTGTCCTCAAAGCTCCATCTCTTTGACAGACTCTCCCTGTATGGTGTACTCTTGATATCCCAAATATCACATTCTAATAGCTTTACAGCTTCAGTAGGAAAGTAGTAGAGAATTAAACGAGACTATGCATATAAGGAGTTGATCCCAGTGTTCAGCATATAGAAAGTACTCAATAAATGATGCCTTTTAATATTGCTACTCATTATTATTCCACCACCATCATCATCATCGTTCCCTGATAACTGTTGGCAGGCAAATCCTGGGATTGGCTTGACTTAGGTCATGTGATCACCCTGTGGTAGGAGGGAAGGGAGGAGGAGTCACAGTCCCTCTCAATCAAACCTAGAAAGGGGTTGCCCCAGGCTAAATGGGCTCTATTTCCAGAAGAAGGAATAACAAATGTCAGGCAAGCAAGAACAACATACATGCACTATAATTCCCTTATCAACTACCTGGCCCACTCCTTGAATGAATGAATGGATTTATTGCTAAAAATCCTTAAGTTTGTGCAAATTGTAAAGGTTTTCTGATGTCAAAGTTTGAAGCTCTGGATAACTGACCTCAGTTGGGTTATTTTAAGACATGACTATTTAGGGATATTAATGATATTGATAACACTATAAAATTATCAGATTCAGAGACTTGGTAGAATGAAGTGTGTTTTTCCAAGTTTGCAAGCTTCAACTAAATTATGTATCAAAGTATTATTATTTAAAACATGATTTAGAATTCACTTTTAGAGAGAGGCATTGGTTTAACTTATTTAAAATGCAATACTGGGGCTTCCCTGGTGGCGCAGTGGTTGAGGGTCCGCCTGCCGTTGCAGGGGAACACGGGTTTGTGCCCCGGTCCAGGAAGATCCCACGTGCCGCGGAGCGGCTGGGCCCTTGAGCCAAGGCCACTGAGCCTGCACGTCCGGAGCCTGTGCTCCGCAACGAGAGAGGCCACAACAGTGTGAGGCCCGCGTACAGCAAAAATTAAAAAAAATAATAATAAAAATAAAAATAAATAAAATGCAATACTATTTTTACAGGTAAAATGAATATAGGTAATATCATCTATACATATATCCTGCTGTTTCCAGTATTTTCTTTTAAGAGTTACTTAAACTATGATACTACAAGAAAGAGGGGGGGGGGAAACAGTACTGTGAAGATATCTGCTCTAAACATAATAAAACAGGTGTACCTAAATAGGTCTACCAGGAATGTTTTAACTGTTAGCATCTTTCAAATGCTTCTGCTGAGAAACCATGTTTTCATAACAGGGTTGGTGAGTATTAAACCTGTGATAGTTCTTTCTGGGGTTACTATAATTCACAAAAACAATAGAAACCTGCTAAAAACATTTATGTATTTTTAAATGTTGTAATCTAGGGATCCCACCGATATTGGTGGTGAAAGATTAGCCCAAGGCTACATAACCCTGCTTCTGCATTGCCAGGACTGCAATCTGTTTTATGACAAAACAGATTCATTTATCTCCAAATAAATAAATTACTTTTGTGAACATTTAGAAACATTTGCATAATTAGGCTGTAAGATCTTAGCAGTCTTTTTCATAATAATTAAACTAATCTAATCTTGGACAGGGTAAACAGACTTACTAGGATGAGAGCAGCCTTCCGGCAAGGAACTTACCGCATTCTGCAGGAACTGTAAGGCTGATGATGTTTGCTAATTATGCAGAGCTTTACTCCCCAGTAATAGCAGCGGTTTGTATTGCCTGAAGCTTAGATAGCTACTCCCAGGCACATAAAATTAGACTCTCCTTTTTTGACATTCTCTTAAAAAAAAAAAAACCAAAAAAACCAAAGAAGATACTTCAAAATGATTATATGCTTTCAACAAGGAGGTCATTAGCTTTCTACTGATGGATCCTGGATCTGCATACAATTGACCCATTCATATGATCTTGATTATCTTTAGATCTGGAGCCTTTCAGACTGTGTACAGATATAGGGAATTTAGGCTTAATAAAAGAACAGCAAAATGAATGACTACATTTCAGTCCTCAGGACTTCCTAGAATCCCAAGTTTGCAAAAAAGGCACTTTAGCAAATAACTTGCTTTAAACTCAGGCTCATTTTATTTATAATTATCAAAAGGGAACATTGTGTGTGTGAATATATATATATATTATATATATGTATGTGTATATATATGTATCTCAAATGAAAATGAATGTTTTGCAGAATTTCAGTGCTTTTGCTTAACAGTCCATCACACAGGTTGACTCATGTAGTGGTTTTTTTGTGACTTAGCTGGAGGTTTTTTTGTGACTTTCTGGTTATAACTAGTATATTTATGTTAAAAATGCAAAACTTTAAAAGGAATTGTCAAACAGATACAGGATGATTTAACCATATTGATTAACAAAATTTTCATGTAATATTTATATCTCCCTTTGCAAACAAAAAGTATTCCTGTACAGATTTTTCCAAAGAAACCTAAATAACTTATATTTCCAAAACCAAGTCCGAAGAACGTAAGTGAATTAAGAATTTATAAGTGGAATAGATGTTCATTGGGTCCACAGGTACACAGTAGTACGTAATGCATTTAAACTTGTTCATATGAAATGTTATTATAAATATGGTTGCAGGAACACTAGGCATCAGAAAAGTGATGGTATTATCTGTCCTTTACATGTTATCTCTCACTTTTGTCTATAATGTATTCATTTATGCACCGTATATTTTATTTTCACTTGTATTTAGATTGGCTTCTAGAATGATTATTTATTCTTGAAATGTTCAAACCTCACGGTGCATTTAATTAAGACATCACAAGCCACTATCTCCATGGGAAGAGATTTGTTATGTCACAAGCATGGGGCATATGAGACTGACAATCAGGAACTAGAAATTAAGGTTGAAAAAAAAGTGCCATGTAAATTCCAACGTTTGAAGAGGAGAGTGGGAAAGGCAAAGGGAAACAATTCATCAGTCTTTCTCAAAGAAGCTTTTCTACAACGGAAGTGGAAGCAATGGTTTCTGCTGAGTCTTTTATAAATTATATTTTTGTAAACTGGAAGTTTGTTAAACATTTATTAAAAATTTTGGATTATACTCACACATTTAACCATCAAACATGGCTTCAACTAAAGCATCCTTCTTCTATTATGTTTAAAGTTTTAAAAGTCTTCCTTATATTCTAGGACATTTATATTTTCCCTTTGCCTCTTTTAGAATTGCCCTTTTGCTACTTTTAGAAATCACAGACATAACAGAGTGTATGACCTGTATTCTTTTTCTTTTAATTAAACCAGTATTATATAAAATAAGATTAAAACTGCAACTAAACTTTTTCTAATAATTTTATTTTCTGTCTACAATAGCAATTTGTTGTACGCTCCAAAAATACTAATTTTCTACCTTTTTAAAAAAAAATTTTCTAATTTTGCGGTACGCGGGCCTCTCAATGCTGTGGCCTCTCCCGTCGCGGAGCACAGGCTCCGGACGTGCAGGCGCAGCGGCCACGGCTCACGGGCCCAGTCGCTCCGCGGCACGTGGGATCTTCCCGGACCGGGGCACGAACCCGTGTCCCCTGCATCGGCAGGCGGACTCTCAACCACTGCGCCACCAGGGAAGCCCTCTACCTTGTTTTAACAGCAGTAGTAGATGTTCTTCATTAAAAAAAAGATTATATTTTTTTCAGAATTTAAGATAACTGAGGCATAGAGAAATTAGTTTGCCTGCTTTTGTTGCAGAGGAGGACCAGGAATGGGCTCCATATCTACTTAATTCCAAAGCACAGGTCCCCTGTTTTACTGTCCTCCTCATTGACAGGGACCTTAGCCATTTTCTTCTGAATTGTTTTTCAACTTAATCGTTGGTTAAAATAATAGATATCTTCAAACTTTCATTAATCTTACACTTCTATTAGTAAAACTTTTTGGTTTTTTGGCAGGGTAATACATCCTCATCATATATGTGTGTATTTATTTTTAAATTAGTTTATATTTATATTAGCATGCACTACTCTCACTAAATGTAATTAATAATATATACTTAAGAATTTGAATTTTCAGAGTCCTTTGAACAAAATCAGACACACGGAATCAACCTAGTAATCCTTTTACCCTCATTCTCTCTATCCCCCAAATAAGGAACTTCCATGTCTGAGCTACTGAGTGTTGGGGAGACCATTTTCCATGGGTCTCCCATGTTTTGCACATTGTATGAGCAGAGTCACTGACTGCCTTTTGTTCTGGATGGTCTTTTCAAGGATATTTGTATAGTGTGTCACCTTGGAAGATAGAGATAGTGTTTCTGGAGCAGAGGCAGGTTTGTTGCTGCCTAGTATAATAAAGACAATGTCTACCTCTAGGCCAAATGTTGGGCGATTTTGCTTGTAATCCATTTTAAAAGACTGGGGTTCCTCAGCTGTGAAACAAACCCACGGAATATGTAGTCTCTCCCTGCTCAGCTTTGCCTCCTTGAGACTTAGAGGGAGAGGAAGAACTGATGCAAACACAAAGCTCACACTGTCCTGCCTGTTAATCTGAAAAGTCTTTTTAAACTTCTTTCTCTCTGAACCAGCAATCTCAAGTCTACTGCCAGCATCTATGAAACTTTGGCGGGCCAACTTTTTAGGTTGCAAGTAGAGTAAAAATCTTAGACTCTTCACTGTTTTAAACATTGACCCAATAACCAATGAAGTTTTACATGGCAATTAATTGGGCTTGAAGTTGATAGGTACAATCCACAGGAAATAACATTAAACTTTGGAGTCCGTGTCTGTACACAGAATCTTTATGAAGAACATCAAAAGGCATTTAAATGAACATGGGGGAAAAAAACTGCTGGGATATAAGACAGAATACAAGTGCAAATCTGAAAACTGAGTCACTGTTGGAAAGCTGGGCCTGGATTTTATTTATTTTTTTCCGTACTTATTTATCTAGTAACAGAAAGTTTTATTCTCATTTGTTCTGAAATATAAGTTTTCTTTTAAATCAAATATCTTGAAGTAAATCTCAGCTTTAGGTTTCATCATAAAAGCTGTTAAATTGTAGTGCTGGTTAGAAACAGAATTTCTGAGTAAAACTTTATCACAAGAAAAAGAAATACCACTTTTCACAAACACTATTAAACGTAAGCTCACAATCTCTCACTTCAATAAGGATTTAGTAGCCAGTACTAAAGCTACGACTAACGGAAACAAAATTCTAACAACAAAAGGAATACTGCAGTGTAGAGATTAGAATTTTTATAAAACAAATCTGCAAGGGTTATGATCTGCCTCTATAATATCATAATTTGCTAATTTGCAACATACCATATGTACTTAGGGGAAAATTCATTTTTATAAATAATTGAAGCAAATCTGTATTTCAAATAATCTTTTGTATAATCTTGAACTCTGGGGCTAGTTTCTTATCCATTCTGATTCAATCACCATTGTTTACCTTGTAAAATGGCCAGTCAAGGCTGCCATTTCCTACTGTTAGTCTGTGCTTGCATTATTAGTATTACTGTCAATTCTTTAATGTGGTGTCCACTATCGTGTGGGGGAGTATAGTCCAAATTAGCTCCTACAACTCATAAGTGTGCGTATTCAGGCAAAGCACACTGTGGAATGGTGCAGTGTGCTAAAAGCAGACAAACCTACCTCACATCACCCTACTCCAAGCGTTCCGTTTGCCTCACACTCATTTACCACATTGTGTAAAAGTTGCATGGCCATCTGATATAGCAACTGAGTGACAGTGTCAGGGTCAATCCAAATATTAAATAATAATAATAATGTTTAATTTCTTTCCTCGCCTAGATTAAAAATAAATAATAAAAGAAGGTCTCGTATTTTCCTGCACCCCCACGGATCGTCTTTTATACACTTTGGTTCTGCACCTTACTTAGAAACCACTAAAATGCAAGTGTGACAGTCATCAGTTTTTTTGTACTTAGATTCACTACCTGCCCTTTCTTTCTTTTCTTTACCGCATTGAAATACACTTGCAAGGTCCCTTCTGAGGCTCCAAGACTTGCAAGATAGTCTTGGCCATAGGAAGGTGAGAGAAGTCAAGATGTTTCTCCCCCTCTTTCTTGCAGGAACCCTGTGGTGTTCCTGCAATGGCTAAGTTCTCTCTGTGCCTTTAAATACTGTTGGGAAGTGTCTACCTCCCAAGTTCTATGTCCCAGCAGACAGGCCCTCCCACTCCCAGGCCCAGCAGGCCTCCGTTAGCTGGCCTCTGCATGCTGGCAACACCATGCCTTCCCATTTGCCCTCCAGCCCTAGGGGTGCTAGTGACTTTCTGCTGTTACTAACTTCTGGGCTGCTGTCAGCCTATGTTAACAATCCTTAATGTTAAAGTACTTATTTTTAATATTTAGAGTGGTTTCTGTTTTCCTGACTGGTCTTTGAATGACAAAACAGAGCACGTCAATTAAAGGTTATTCCACATCTAGCAGGTCTGTTTATCGAGCATATAAGTCCAGGAAGAGAACATGACCAGCTGAGCTGAAGCTAGAAATGTTTATGGATATTGAAATGGGTGTATGAAACAAATCAGTTCCTACTAGATGACCACATTTGCTTAATTGGATAACCAGAAAGCTTATGCAGTGATCTCCATTAAGATCATCTCTCAGACGACACCAAGCCAGAAAGGGCATCAGAAATTTCTCCACGGGCTTCCCTGGTGGCGCAGTGGTTGAGAATCCGCCTGCCGATGCAGGGGATACGGGTTCGTGCCCCGGTCCGGGAAGATCCCACATGCCGCGGAGCGGCTGGGCCCGTGAGCCATGGCCGCTGGGCCTGCGCATCCGGAGCCTGTGCCCCGCAACGGGAGAGGCCACAACAGTGAGAGGCCCGCATACCACAAAAAAAAAAAAAAAAAAAAAAAAAAAAAAGAAATTTCTCCACTATCAAACCATAGTTCTCTAAGGTGGAATAATGCCAAGGTTTCACTCCCATTTCTGCAACCCAAGAGATCTTAAATTGAATGAAGTACCAAAAGACAGGCCACTTCTGGAACAGCGTGAGCCACCAGAATCTTATACAAAGCGCACTGACCATCTCATCTATGTGAGTGAAAGAAAGCAGATCAGGAGTGAGGAAAACTTAGAAAATTGAGAAACAGATCACCATCATACTGAATGAAAAATGAAGGTCGTAATTTATGGATAAACCAAAAAACTGAGCTCTCTTTGCTTTAAAAGGTCCGGCAGAGCATCATATTAACGGGACTCCAATAGATGACTATTCACGTGTAAAAAAGTCTATCTTACTCAGATAACCACCAAACACTTTAGGTGTCGTAAACAGCACCCTGGCTACTGATTCACCCCTGTTTAACTCCGAAGCATTTCATCAAGACAATCAACTGTTTATGGCTGTGGGGCAAATGTCTCTTGTGATCTTCATCAAGACCAGGGTAAGGTAATGGCATGTTGAATGCCTGAGAGGCAACTTCACTCTGACATCATGGTAATGCTCTTTAGTACGTTCACATTATTCAGCTGATCACCAAGTTTCCTTCTGTGATTCTAATATTCTCCAACTATGAGATTTAGCTGCCACAGCAGATATATTGTAAGTTAACTTTTGAAAAGCATGTGTTTGAATGGCACGGGTCCACTTACAAGTGGATTTTTTTTTTTCAATAGTAAATACTGCAGTACTATACGATCCACGGTTGGTTGAATCTGTGGATGCAGAACTGCGGATGTGGAGGAACCGCATGTATGGAGGGCCAACTATAAGTTATACTTTTGGATGTTTTTCTGCTCGGAGGGTTAGTGCCCTTAACTTCCATGTTGTCTGAGGGTCAACCGTATTTTGTTCTCTTAAAAGGAATGTTGTTCTACCAGTGTAAAATTAACCTTGTAGTTTGTGTCTTGTGTATCTGAAAACCCGATATTTCCATTGTTTTGAAGTTACAACATTATATCTTGTAGCTGTTTGACAGAGCCATTAGCACTATGGCTTGGTCCATGTTTGTTTCAGTATTGATTTTGATTCTAGAGTCTTTTTAGAAAGACTGGAGAGATTTTCAAGTTATCCCTAGCTCTTACCAATATAAAAATTATGCCTTCTTATGGATAAAGATGAAAAGAAACATTATTCGCCTCTATCTGGTGCTTGGTTTTCTTGGAAAATAACTTAGCAAATTGGCAGCCTGAGCCATGCTCTCTATTCCCTCTATAAAACAGATCAATCAATGTCTCTGTGTTCTAATACATTGCTCTCAAACTGCACCTGCATTTCTGCCCCTACTAATTGATTGTGAGTCATATATGTTAGTTTCCAAACGTGTATTTTTTAAATAATTACAAAATATAATTAAGCATTAAAGAAATTAAAAGTACACATCAAAACACTTGTTTCTATGAAAACTAATCAGAATACCCTGGAAAGACTTCATAAATATGAATTTTTCTCTGGAATAAGATATATTTAAGGCAAGATTTTTTTGTTGAGGGGAGGGTACGGGAATGACAAAAATCTGAAAGGATTCTGTGCTCAGAGTTCTTTATCAGCATTTTCAAGCAATTACTTTAAATGTGTGTTAAAGTTGTTAAGAAAACAGCCTGATCACCAAACTTATACTCAGAGGAAAGACTATTGTTCTAATTCAAAGCATTGGTGAATAAAGGTATATTTGTTACTTTTTAATTAAAGTAAAATATTTTAAGATTTATTTCACTGAATTTCAAATAACCAAATAAACACAGGGCTAGATTTTGTGGGATAACTGGGCTTTTACTGTAGTTCTCTAGGTAGAAACATTTTCTTCTGACCTCCCCCAGAATTGTGTGCTTTTAGAGTGCTGTTTTTCTTCATCTTTGAATCCAGTATCTTGCATGACCATATAATAAATGACCATTTAATAATGACCATTTAATAAATGTTGAATGAATGGACAAGTTTCAAACCTATGTATTAGGAATTGGGTCACTATCATTTTAGAGAGAACTAAAGAAAACTCACTTTTGGCAAAGGATTGAGCTTTGTTTTACGTAAGCTTGAAGTCATTAGTTTATACGTTATTCGTTGGGTTCAATGATTTCTTTCCTCTGTCAGTCACTTTAGATTGAACATCCTCATCTTTGTCCTAAATTAAAGGTTAAACAGGAAATGAAGTCTTTGAACATAAACACGGCTAAGAGATAATATTGGTAGTGCAAAAACGTGCTTATCTAAGATGTTTTTAATACAAAATTCAAGTGTGATTTCACCTATTCCAATGCCTGCCATCACCCTCCATGGAATCAGCACCAGAACTTTCTACAGAGTCTTGGTCTTTGCAAGGTTTCCATATGCCAGCTCACTTAAAAGAAGTGAAAGCCTTGGAAAGCTTGTCTGTGAATACAGCATACTAATCAAAATGCACTTCTTGGCACGTTTCCTGTGGTCACCCAAGGGAAAATATGTCTGCCACTCCACAGCAAGCATAAAATTTCATCCTGACTTTCAGGCAAAACACCAGTGTAATTGACATGTACTACTAATCAGATGAGTCTAACACATGATAATATCTTTTCCTCTGTGACTAAGGGTGATATGCTTCGGTGGTTATCGCAGCATGCACGAGGCTACCCTTTTTATATGCACATAGGTGTTCAAGTAATGCATCTGAAAACCAGAACAAGGCACTCTATCCATATGCGGTTGAATAATTGAGGCAATTGCCATGTGAGCTGCTGGCCATCACATCTGTATATTTCTCTAGGCTGCAATCAGCACCAGATGTTCTACCAGATGATGGTTTATGATGCCACAAGGCATTTCTGACTATCCTATGAGGATGCAGGCCCTGTGTTAACTTGGTCCTGCTAAAACCGCACGCCTTGGATGGGTTTCTAACCCAGCTGCATTTCAGATGCACAAACCCTAGTTTAGGAGAGGACTCTGACCCACAGTCTTCTGATTGAAACCGCACACCTGATCTCAGGACTCGCTGAAGCTCAGGTTCTTTTGTCTCGCCACAGAAAGAATTCAGCAAGAAGCAAAGTGATAGGCAAGAAGTGGATTTAATAGTGTAGCATACTTGTGAGAGATACACGCAGGCAGGAAAGGGAGTGCCACCCCGAGCACGTAAAGGGTTACATTCTTATAAACAAAGGAGAGGCGGGAAGGAGGGAAAGACCACCTTCTTCCTCGTTCTTCGAGTCTTCCATCATTAACTCCTCCTACAGGTCGGGCAAGGGAGTTTTTGACCCTCTGTGGCCCAATCGGGACTGTCATGGATGGTGCTATGGAAATGGGCAAAAACCATATACTAAAATAGGGTACATCATCTCAGGTTTCAGTACAATGTCACCTTTCCCCTATTATTTCTGCTCTTAGTATGTGCGAAGAAAGCCCCTTCTCAAGGATAATTAACTTGCTGACTTCACTGGGTGGACGTAGGTCTTATTCCATCATTGTTTTATTGTTTGGGGGCATGTCTCGTGCTCCTATTGCATTGTTTTGTTGCTAGTCAAGCCTGCTTGGTTTGTTGTTAAGAAAGACTGCTTTCCTGAGTGATCATTAACTTATAGGGGTCTCCCCTAGTTTTCTGTCTACTTATGATTCCCTAGTGGGATTAAGTATTTAATCACGTACTCTGTCCCGTTACTCTGTCCGTATCAGCATGACAGTGAGAACCAAGATTAAACAGCCTGGTGACCTAAGAGATGTTTTCCTGAAGAGCCCCATCCATCTTTGCCGTGTTCAGAGAGAAGTGCACCCTCCCTCCAAGATCACAGACATTAATAGACTGAATAAAACCCTCCAATATCATGCCATTCTGCTAACTTCTTACAATTGAACTTCCCATTACATTAGCCATTGGTGAATATACTAAAAATTTTGTTAAACGTATTACTTATTTTACTTATGTGCTAACTCCCTAATTTTATGAGGAATATTTGATTTACTACAGAAAGCCACTGTACTTTTCACTCAGCATATTCTTCCACAATTTTATTAAATTCTTTTTATTTATTTTTTAATGTGGGCTACCGGTTGACATCATCCTAAGTAACTTCTTTTTGAAAAACAGTTCCTTTTAATCATTCATTTCCTAAATAATTATTGAGTACTCTTGTATATTAAACACTGTTCTAGACATTGAGGATACGACAGTAAATAAAACAGACAAAATCTCTGTCCTCATATAGTTAAAATTAAAGTAAGAGAGATTACATTCTCCTGGAGGAGTTCATATTCTATTGAGGAAATATATTCTAATGATCTACTGTAAAATTAACACCTATGTATCAGGCATACTTTGTTTTATTACATTTTGCTTTGTTGAGTTTTTTACAAATTGAAGGTTTGTGGCAAGGGCTAATTTTGACTTTTAAGTCTTATTATTTAAGAAATATATTTCATAAGGCTATAGCTGCCATTGATAATGATTCTTCTGATGGGTCTGGCAAAATCAACTGAAAACCTTCTGGAAAGGACTCACAACTGTAGATGCCATTAAGAACATTTTTGATGAGAAGAGGACAAAATATCAACATTAACAGGAGTTTGGAAGTAGTTGATTCCAAATTTCATGGATGCTTTTGAGGGATCAAGACTTCAGCGGAGGAAGTCATTGCAGATGTGGTGGAAATAGCAAGAATACTAGAATTAGAAGTGGGGTCTGAAGATGCGACTGAGTTGCTGCAGTCTCATGATAAAACTTTCACGGATGAGGAGTTGCTACTTACAGATGAGCAAAGAGAGGGCTTTCTTGAGGTGGAATCTACTCCTGGTGAAGGTGCTGTGAAGACTGTTGAAATGACAAGAAAGTATTCAGGATATCACATAAACTTAGTTGATAAAGCAGTGGGAGAGTTTGAGGGGATTGACTCCACTTTTGAAAGCAGTTCTACTGTGGGTAAAATGCTATCAAACAGCACTGCCTGCTGCAGAGAAATCATTCGTGAAAAGAAGAATTAATAGATGAGGCAGACTTCACTGTTGTCTTATTTTAACACATGGCTGCAGCCTTCCCAGCCCTCAGGAACCGCCACCCTGATCAGTGGGCAGCATCCACATCAAGGCAAGATCCTCCACCAACAAAAAAGATTACGACTCCCCAACGGCTAACATGACGGTTAGCATTTTTTGGAAATAAAGTGTTTTTAAATTAAGGTGTGTACACTGAGGTTTTATAGACATAATGCTGTTGCACACTTAATAGACTGTACTATAGTGTAAACGTATATAGTATAGTGCGAACTTTCACATGCACTGAAAAACCAATAGCTTTAGGTGACTCGCTTTATTGCAATACTTGCCATATCGTGACGGTCTGACATCAAACCCACAGTATCTTGGAGGTATGCCTGTGTATGGATGACTCTCACGAAAATGAGATGTGACGGAGGAGGGTGACAAGGGCTCCTTCCTGCGTGGGAAGATGGACTGAGTTTTCAAGGCCAAGGCTTCAGGGACCAGAATGAGGTTGGCACTGTGTCGGCCTGTTGGGTGACTCTCGGTGCTGAAGGAAAGGCACGGCTGCCGTGACTGGGGACACCGCGCCCGGTGCTCTGGTGCTTCTGCAAGGATTCTAAGCCCTCCATAGGAGCCAGGGTCCCTGGAGGCTAGAGACGTGTGCGGCCCTTAGTAACGCGACCATGAGCGGCCCTCGCCTGGGAAGACTCTAGCGAGTGAGTGTGACTCTGACAGCCTCTTCAGACCATAGCTAGAGCCTCCCCTCGCCACCGCCCCCCCCAGGCACATCCCCTCCCCCTAGAGTTCAAATAAGATTGACTACATTGACTTAAGACATTGTATAGACAATTCCGTCCTTCCCTTGTTTAACTCCAGTAGGTCTTCAGGCTCTAGTTCCTCTGTGCACAGGATGAACTTTGCCCTTAAATCCCGGAATAAGGAAGCTCCTGACTGGCCAGAGGCCTTAAGCCTGCCTGACTCGTAGTATGCAGGGAAAGCAGGAGTGGCTTAGGGGGCAGTAGTGAGCGGGGCTTGGAATTTCTTCAGTGCCTGGGGTGCAAGGTGTGTCCCAGGCCTGACTGTTAGCCAGGCCTTCAGTGATGGGCCCTGGCAGGCAATGCTGTGGTTCTGTGGGACATAAGTCTAGAGACTGCTGAATGTTCCTCAAGGTTAGAAGGTTGTAGGATCTAACTGAGAGTAACCCCAGGCTGGCAAGTGACCAGGGCTGTACCCTAGAGGGGGAAGTGCTTCTCTAAAGGAAAGATGTTCCAAAGGGTTCTTGATAGAGAATGGGTTCATGCCTGGTGAGACTCGGCAGATGGTTTTCGGCTTAAAGTGGAGAAAAATCCCAGCAGCTCAACCCTAACACTATCAGGCAGAGCATGCAGAGAACCCCTTTCCCAGGTGAACGGAGCTCCTGACGCCCAGTCCCTTCAAACGTCACAATCCTGCACCTAGAGAACAGTCATAGGGAATCGACGACTTCCTAATACCCTTGACCCCTTCGCATTCCCCGCTTTCTGAAGCACCAATTAATTCGTTGATTATTTACCTTATCCCTGGGAACATGTGGTATAAGGAATGGGATTCAGAGGAACAGGGGCTGCTTCTACCAGTGATGGAGCCTGGAACCATGCACCGTCTGAGGCCCGGAACTTGGAGGTTGAGACGTCTCTGTAGCTCCCATCTTATGAAGCAGACCAGCAAGTTGGGAAGAGGGGGGACCTGCTCTGGGCTTGCATTTTACTGATCCAGCCAGTCTAGGACTCAGTCAAGTTACTGTCCCAAGGTCGCAGGGGAACTCCCCTGGGCCAGCTCTCCTCCATTCTGCTCCATTAGAGAGGAAGCTTCTAGTACTTTCTGGAATTCTAGTGCTTTATACTAGAGAGAAAACCAAAGGATCTCTATGTTTATGGAGAAATAACAATAAAATAGAGTCAAGGTTTTTTAAAAAAAAGTCATCCCTAATCTTACCACCCAGAGGTAGACCTGTTAATGTTTTGACATCCTTCCTGCCTTTCTTCTCTGTATATTTTTCATTGTTTAAACCTTAACAAATATACAGTTTCACACTCTGCTTTTTCAACTTATCATTATCACATAAGCAATTCCCCTGTTACTAAAAGCATTGCATATTCAAGATTTTAATAATTGTATTGTATTTCATGTACCAAGATTTACTTACTAATTCACCCTTTGTTGGAAATTTAGTGTTTACAGTTTTTCTACTCTGAATAATATTGCAATGAGCGTTCTTTTATTCTAGATATTTCCAAGCTATATATATCACCAGAAGTGAATTATTACATGAAAGTTTCCCAAGAATAGAGTGTGTTAATTCATTTTTCAAGGAAGTCTTTCAAACTCTAGACATTATTATTATAGAATACCTATGCCAAATATTAAAATAAAAAAGTGTCTTATTTTATTGTACACTTATTTGATGGCTAGTGAGGGCATACTGTTCCAGAATTTCATTAGAAATTTGTGCTTCCTGTTTTGTTAATTGTCAGATAAGCTGTCTGTTAAAGGCAGTTAAGAGGATAGACTCAGACAAAACTGCCTGGATTTGCATCATGGCTCTTCTACTTACTACCTGTACTGCCTCATTCTCCTCAAAATGGGGATGATGATAATATTACAACTACTACCTCATAGAGTTGTTGTATTAAGTGGGTTAATGTCTTCAATGTGTTTAGGATAGTCTGAGACACATTGTAATTTTTTTTTTTAAGTTTGGGTATTATTATCGTTAGTATAGTCTTATTTTTCTGACTCTTTAATGGTTTCATCTTTCTTTTAAAAAATTCTTCCTAGGTTTGTTTGTCTATATACTTATTTGCCTCATTGCTGTTTTTACATCACTGAAAATAAAACTCCTTTTGTGATCATAACCATATCATGATTTAAATCGCTACCTAAAAACACTTCCTTCCCAATCTATGGCTCTAATTCAGATCTCTCCCTTGAGCTCAGACTCATTTTTCTCTTCTCAGTACATCTCCACTGAAGATGCCACAGGCACATTTAGCCAACATGACCCGAAATGAATTCATCATCTTCCACCTAAATTTGGCTCCTCTCCCCAGGTCCCCTTCTTCTGTTGGGGGCGGCACCATCTATTGAGGACACAGACAGGAGCCTAACGAAGGGGATCAGAATATGCCACACCATAATATGCCACGTTAGTGTAGGACTATTTTGAGCTGAATGCAAATGAAGAACAGCAGACACAGAAAGAATTCTGTGGAATAAATTTCCCTTTTGTAAAGTAACTTTACGTTTGTAAAGGTGTCCTCCCCTCTCATTCCAGGAGGAGGAGAATGACGCATAATCTTAGACTCTTAATCATTGGAGTCAACTCTCATCACCTGAGAAAGATGAATTTGCATAACAAACCTTATAAAACAATCCTTATCTATCATACATTTCCTAGTCACCTTCCCACAATTTACTCCCCACAACTTACCTACAACCCTCCCCCCTTTCCTCTGTCTAGTCACTTCCCAATTTATTGCCCTTTGTTAAAATAGTATATAAGCCCCTGGGGTCTAACGGCTCTTTGAGTTTTCACTTCTTTTCTGTGGAACCCCCCATACACACAAAATTAAAAATAAAATGTGCATGCTTTTTCTCCTGTTGATGTGTCTTTTGTCAATTAATTTGCAGTCTGCAGGAACAGAACATAAGAGGGTAGAAGAAAAATTTTGCCTCCCCTACATTGAGAGGAATCCTAAATTTCTACCCCCTCTGTCTCCAGCCAATTGATTTCTATATTTTTTTACTTAATTTTTTTCTTTAATCTTCCACTTCTTTATATTCCTACTAGAATTTTTTTTTGTCTTTATTTCTCACTCCTCTGTAATCCTGAACATTGTTCGCCCTGTTTGATACCTAAATAGCTCCCAAGGCTCAGCCCTCTTAACTTGATATACAAGCCACACAACTCTCCCTGCCAATATTCTCTTCTCTAGTCTCATCTGCAGCTTCTTACTTCCTTGAATTTGCTCTCTATTAACTCCAAATTATTTTCAGTTCATCAGTGAACAGCTCCTGCTCTCCCCTCTGTTTGATGTGCCCTTCTCCCGTCCCACTCCCACTTTCTTTGTCTATTTTTAAATTTTTTTTTGGAAGATGTTGGGGGTAGGAGTTTATTAATTTATTTTTATTTACTTTTGCTGTGTTGGGTCTTCGTTTCTGTGCGAGGGCTTTCTCTAGTTGTGGCAAGTGGGGGCCACTCTTCATCGTGGTGCACGGGCCTCTCACTATCGCGGCCTCTCTTGTTGCGGAGCACAGGCTCCAGATGCGCAGGCTCAGTAGTTGTGGCTCACGGGCCTAGTTGCTCCGCGGCATGTGGGATCCTCCCAAACCAGGGCTTGAACCCATGTCCTGTGCATTAGCAGGCAGATGCTCAACCACTGCGCCACAAGGGAAGCCCTAAATTTTTATTTTATATCGGGGTATAGTTGATTTACAATGTTGTGTTAGTTTCAGGTGTACAGCAAAGTGATTCAGTTATAATATACATCTATTCATTCTTTTTCCCATATAGGTCATTACAGAGTACTGAGTAGAGTTCCCTGTGCTATACAGTAGTTCCTTGTTGATTATCTGTTTTATATATAGTAGCATGTATATGTTAATCTCAACCTCCTAATTTATCCCTCCATCCCCCCACCTTTCCCCTTTGGTAACCATAAGTTTATTTTCTAAGTCTGTAAGTCTGTTTCTGTTTTGTAAATAAGTTAGTTCGTATCTTTTTTTTAGATTCCACATATAAGTGATATATGATATTTGTCTTTCTCTGTCTGACTTACTTCCCTTAGTATGATAATCTCTAATCCATCCATGTTGCTGCAAATGGCATTATTTCATTCTTTCTTATGGCTGAGTAATATTCCATTGTGTATACGTACCACATCTTCTTTATCCATTCCTCTGTCGATGGACATTTAGGTTGCTTCCATGTTGTGGCTATTGTAAATAGTGCTGCAGTGAATATTGGGGTGAATTTATCTTTTTGAATTATGGTTTTCTCTGGGTATATGTCCAGGAGTGGGATTTCTGGAACATATGGTAGCTCTATTTTTAGTTTTTTAGGGAACCTCTATACTGTTCTCCATAGTGGCGGTACCAGTTTACTTTGGGACATTGGTACATTGCCAGTTTTAATCTTAATTATTTTTTTAGACATAGCTATGCTTTCATATCCTCTAAGAAGGATTCCCTTAATTCCCATATTGTGTCAGTGACCATTTCCTTGGCTTTCATCATGTACTGTATACATCCCTCTTGTGGACTCACTGCACTGTATTATATTTATCTGTTTATGTGTCAGCTTCCCACATTAAACTGTGAGTTCCTCAAATTCAGGGACTGTGTCTGGTTCATCTTTGTATTCCTATCTGTTTGTTTGATAGTAGTTCTCAGAAACATTTAAGTTGGCAACTGAAATTGATCATATAAAGAAAGCATTAAATATGAAAGATGGCTGGGGTCAGGTTAGTACTCACAGGATGGCATAAACTGGGGAGACACCTGTGTATCCAGAAACTGGTCTTCATGTTTGTGAGACCAAAATGTTGCTTGGTGACTGTAATGGATACTGTGTGTTGTCTATTTAGCATCAAGTTTCCTTCTTCCTCTCTGATCAGATCTCCATTCCTCATCTATGCGTGCCCATGCCTGGCACTCCCGGCTATAGGGATGCATAGAGCTATGTTAATCTATTTCTTTGCCAGTCATTGATTCAGGAATGGCCTTGAGATGCATTTGGAACCACTGAAATTGGAGAAGAGAGATTTTCTGCATTATTCAGGTGGTCTTCAAAGCTAATTTTCGCTCTCCCTCTGCACTTACTTCTGTTAAAGCCATTTATCCTCTTATCTTAAGCCTGGAGATAAAGATAATACCCTGAGGAAAGATTAACATTTATAATTCTGAGGAAACCCAGTGGAATTGCATCCAACCTCATACTTCCAGATATACAAGTCGATTAGATGTCTTATTGCTTAAACCAATTTGAGATCTATTTTTTTGCATCTGTAGTTGAAAACATCATAACTGGTTCAGTAAGCATGAAATTACCAGATGAGAGGCCTCAGCCACACCACTCTTGTCTCTTTGGCCTTCTTACCATTCTTCAAACACTCTGTTATGTGCTGAGTTATGTCCCCTTGAAATTCATATGTTGACGTCCTAGCCTCTAGCAGCTTAGAATGTGATCTTATTTGGAAACAGGGTCATTGCAGATGTAATTAGTTTGGCTAAGATAAAGTCATCTGGAGTAGAATGGGCCCCTAATCAATTAAGACTGGTGTCCTTATAAAGAGGGGAAATCTGGACCCATACTTGTACATATGCCCTGTGAAGATGAAGGCAGAGATCCGGGTGGTGTTTCCACAGTCCTAGAAATGCCAAATGTTGCGAGAAAATCACCAGAAGCTTGGACAGAGGCATGGAACAGATTCTCTCTCACAACCCCCAGAAGGATGCAACCCTGCTGACACCTTATCTTGGACTTCTAGCCTCCAGAACTGTAGTCGAATAAACTCCTGTCGTTTAACTGCTGTTTTTAGTAATTTCTTACCAACCCTAGCAAACGAATACACCAAAATCATTTCTGATTTAGAGCCTTTGCAACTGGCTGTTCCTATGCTTAGAATGCTCTCACAACTGATCTTTCCATTCCTGGTCCCTTCTTAGTTTTCAGATCTTAGCGAAGGGTTCCCTCCTCCTGGAGGTCTTCCAGCACTACCTAATCTAGAGCAGCCCCCTAGTTATTTTATATCACCACCCTGCTTTCATTTTCTGCTAAGCATTCAACACTCTCTGATATAATTTTGCAGATTTAATTGTGTGTTGCCTGTCTGTACCCCCCACTAGAATGTAAGTTTCATTGGTGAATATACCTTTCATCTGATTTATATGAAAATATACAAATCTCTATCAGTTCGTTCAGGAAAAAAGACTGCTTTTGAGAATCATCTTATGCATATGAGTGAACACAGCTAATTCTAAAGTTAACCGGACCGTTGTGTGTTCATTCAAGAGCAGAACTTGGCCCACTGTGTATGTCACTCACTGCATTTATTGACATTATAAATTACCACATTTTATTATGTCTACTCCGAAACCATTTCCATTATAGTCTATTATTTTCATATAATACGTGAAAATGGAATTAGCAATTAAATTACTACACCATTATTTATACAACTTAAAGTGCTTGACCCCAGTCTCTAGAAGCAGGGGGATTGGTAACTGACTAAATCCCTAAGTGTATATGGACTCCTTTAATTGTACGTGATGTTTTCTTGGTATCGATGTGGTCAGAAATTCCGCTTTCATTCTATTCATTTCTCATGAGGGAGACTACGTTATATTTAGGGCATCATTTGAGTTCTTGTTTAGATGAACAGATTTGAAGATGCGTTGCCCATACGGTCCCTCTACTCCTTTTAAATTCAAATATCTCCAATGCGTTTTCTTAATTTGTTATGTAACTATTTGTAATTTCTACCACATGTTGATCCAGAAGTAATATATTCTTCATCATCTTCAAGTTACTTCATATACATATCCAGTGGAAGCTCTTGTGAGACAAGGACCATGGTTCTTAGGTCATCGCATTTTTTGTAGTGTCCATCTAATAAGTGCCTAGAATAGTGCCTGGTACTATTCGTTCTTTAGGTTTGCTGTAATGAAGGACTACAAACCAGGTGACTTAAAGCAACAGAAGTATATTGTCTCATAGTTCTGGAGGAGAGAAGTCCGAAATCAAGGTATTGGCTGTGTTGAGCTCCCTTCGATACCTTCCGGGGGGGGGGGAGGGCTTCCTCACCTCCTCCCAGCTTCTAGTGGTTTGCAGCTGCATGACTCCAATTTCCACCTTCCTTGTCATATGACATTCTCCCTGTGTGTTTTTTGTCTTCACATGGCTGTCTTCTTATAAGGACGCCAGTCATACTGTAAACTAGTACGATTTCATCTTAACTAATGACCCTGTTTCCAAATAAGGTCGCATTCTGAGGCATTGGGGCTTAGGACTTCAACATACCTTTCTGAGGGCACATAATTCAACCTATAACTGTAGATAAATAACAAAAATTTGTGGAATAATCAACAAGCATGGAGTTTTGCTAGATACTGATCTTTATGCCTTTCTACTAAGTCTACGAAAGAAGTATTGGCTGGGGTAGATGAATGGGAAAAGGACAGCACCAGAAAAATAACAAAATAATTGATGAGGTTCAACTCATTAAGAAAGGAAAATGTTCAACCTCATTAGTGAAAAATATATGTATATTAACATCATTAACATAGGGTTCAGAAATTTTACTCCACAACATAGAAAATAGAATAGGGCACATTTATTTAATTTACACGGCACATATATTTCCTTTGCCAATTGTTTCGCTTCCTTAGGGAAGCTTGTTCTGATCTTTCCTTACACGTCATATCTCTACTATTGTGGTTTATGGACCACCAGGTACTTCCCTTTGATAAAAACTTGCTACAGTTGTGATTTTACATTTATTTGTGTGAATATTTGATGATTGCCTTCACCAGTGGACCCACAACTCCGAGACTGACTGTGTCTATTTTTGTTTTTTATTTCTGCAACACTTAGCCTAGTACTTGATGGTAGGTGCTCAATAGTGATTGATTGATGAAATGAAGAAATGAATTGGTGAAATGGGCTGAAGTTTACCTTTTCAATGGCTGTAGAAAATATTTGTTATTGTATTTGTTATAAACTGCTTTATACTTACATACATACATACATACATTATATTATAAATATATAAATTATTATACATTGTTAAAATATTTAATACTGTTAAATAAAACATAAGCAAGATTACGAGGGTGCTGTTGATCTACTTAGGTGAACAAACTGTTTTCATAGCACTGTACCAGCACTCAGTTGCATACAAACATTTAGTATACTAATTACAATTATTAATTACATACTTATTGTATGAACTCTTTGTCTTAGAAGAACTATAAGTAATCTCAATTTAAGTCACTATATGTACTTGAAAATTATGATGCTAAATTTTGTATACATATTTTATATTAGTTTTTAATTTATGTTGGCTTATCTTTTTCCCATCAAGTCCAATTTAGCTTTTCCTGTATACCATGAAATTAGAATAGAATGTGTTTTACACGCACACACACACGATGCCAGGGCCAGAGTGACGCTAATTATTTCTCTCCAGTTCCAAGTACATCATATTCTCCTTAGCATTTATAGAATCACCTTCCTCATCCATGCCATTAAAAATGTATTAACTTGCTCTTATCTTATAGAGGTTGTCTAATTATTTAATTATCTCTGTTATGTGAATAAAGCTTTGGTGATTTCCCTTTCTAGCATCATCATGGTCTTCCTTAGGGCTAAGCCTCATTTGAATGTACAGCAAGTTCCTTCACACACACACACACACACACACACACACACACACACTATAGTGATAGAATGTTGCAAAGCAATTTTAATTAAAACTATTGAGAATATGCTGTTTTGTTGTATTTTAAAATCATCTTCCTCTGAGAATGATATAAAATGGTGATGTGTATACTCCAGTGGGAGACCCAGCAAATGTTAGCTTTCAGTCATTTTCCTAAGACCATGCAAGAGTTCATCTCCAGTCCCTGGTCGGGCTCTTGTGGGAATAGAAATACTGTGCTCTTGGCTTGACATCAGTTCCATTTCCAAATGTTACCATGGTGATCACCTATGCAGCATCACTAACCCTTCTTCCAACAGCTCAATTTGAGATTCAAGTTTCACGTTTTCATGATTATGGGAGGGTAATTATTTCATTACTCAAGGGAAGAAGATTTAGGAGGTAAATAGCTCTTCATTAAATCTTAAATGATTCTAGTCTTTTTAGGCCACAGAAATGCCAAATACTAAAGTGATGAAATTCAAAAGAGTAAAATGTGACAGGGAGTTAAAAAAAAATTCAATTTTTGTGTAGTATAACCATAAATATTTTTTCTCTAGTGAAAACACCTCGCATAAAGTGCAAGTATATTGTGTCAATGATTCATGATTTAAAATAATTTCCATGTAAAATAAATGCATGGAAATGCTTGTGTGTATACTTGAATAGAAATGCCTGTAGAAAGAGAGGGATTTTATTAACTGACCTGGTTTGGGAGGAGATGATGTCATATTTTATAAAGTATACTTTTTTCTGTACATCTAAATAAGAATTTCATCGTAAAAGAAAGCCCTCCTATTGTACAGATTACCCTTTTGTAAAGACTTATTGTTGCTTTTATTTACTGTTGATGCTTGAAGATTATGCAGTTGAAAATAAATATTAATGTGCAATATTTTCAACGTATATTTGATTTTATGAAATGTCGTGGGATAGTTGTGAATTAAAGATACTTGGAATATATCTTAAATGCAAAAGTAAGTGACTGTTTATGTTGTGTTGCTCAACTACAGTACGATAGGGTGCCATCATGCAACTAAACTGTCCAAACCAAAGCTTTCCTGGGAAGGATCTTGAAATTCTATAAAGTTTTTAGGCCAAAAATATTGGGCGGATCTCTACTGTATGTTACTTAGGTATGTCCACTACAAGGCAAAAATTCCTAACCACACAGCGTTCTTACTAAGATGCTTTTGTTTTTCTTTTCTGTTCTCTTTTTCCTGTGTTGCCTCTGACGAACAGTCTGTTAAAGATTTTGAAAGAGAATTAAGGATATGGGGAAGGTTAACTCCTATATGTGACAGGGGGCGTGCACTTCAACATTAGTGATTTAATTTTGACCTATCTGAGATCTTGTAACAGTGTGACACGCAGACTTTGAGAGGGCAGGGGAGAATTCAGTCATAATCATTTTCCCAGAGGAAACACAATCTGTTTTAATCCTGTTTTCCCCTTTCTTGGTCTTTTATATTCCCTGATGTTGCATTAATTTACCTAGAGTGGTGACAAGGTTTCCTTTCTTTCTTTCTTTCTTTCTTTCTTTCTTTCTTTCTTTCTTTCTTTCTTTCTTTCTTTCCTTCCTTCCTTCCTTCCTTCCTTCCTTCCTTCCTTCCTTCCTTCCTTCCTTCCTTCCTTCCTTCCTTCCTTTCTTTCTTTCTTTCTTTCTTTCTTTCTTTCTCTTTCTCTCTTTCTCTCTTTCTTTCTCAGTTTAGTGGAAGGAAAATTAGTCAGAATTGATTGTTGAAAGGTTCACTGATTGAGTAATTAATTAATTAAAAATTATTCATTCATAAACCTCTGGAGAGCTGGAATGGGAAGGTTAAGAGGTTCAGAGTGGCTGTAGGTGTCAGTGCCTCTTTGCTTATTTTTTATAGGTAATCCATTAAAACCTCATCGAAGGTATTCTAGTTTGTACACCTCTCAGAAAATAGAGATGGCGGATGGACAGGCAAACAGTAACTGCCCACTGCCAACGAACTCATGTTCAGTCATGGAAATTGTCTATGGGTATTAGGTTTTTAAAAGCTAGATCCAATGTTTTAATACAAAGAGTCCTCCTGAAGTTTTTGGACCACCAAGGGGGGGTCACGCTCCAGCACAGAATAGGCAACAACTTAAACAGAATCTGTCCTGCCGAAGTGACTATTCTAATGTTTCTCATCCCTTGTCTCCACCTGGAATGTCTTGTGGCCTGCGCTCTTCTCACTGTACTTATTTCTGTGCCATTCACGAAAGCCCTTCCCCCACCTTTCCCCAATACCAAGGTCCTATTGAAGGGACATTCAAAATTCCAATCCCTTTTTTACCAAAGTAATTTAGACACCTTCTATGCAAATGCTGTGTGTTTGCTTGAGAGAGTTTGGGAGCGGAGACATGCCTTTCATTTACAGAAAGGCCCATGAAGTTGTTCATTTTCAAACAAAATCTGTTCTTTCTTTATCCTCTGCTCTATTGGTACAGCCAGGTCAAACCACAGCCAGCTTTTAAAATACTGTATTTGCTCGACTCTAAATTTGCTACCTATAAATCTTGGTTAAAAAAATTGGTTGCCAGTATATCAAATCATCACCATGTACACTTTAAATATCTTACAATTTTGTCAGTTATTCCTCAACAGAGCTGAAAAAAGTTTTTCTGCCAGTTCTCTGAATTGCAATAAATCTTTAAGGGAGCATGCATGGTGCTGTGAGTGTTAGAAATATAAAAGGCTAAGGGGCTGCTGAATAAATCAGCCTAGAAAACGCCAGTCTCAGAACTCCTTACTTCAAGTTCTTTCCGAGGTACATTAGTGGGGTAAACTACATTGTGCTGCAGTGTTAAGAAATGTTGGTGGCTTTACACAGCAAAATTTATTGCCCACTAAGGCAACAATGTATCTCTCTGTGAGTCTGGGTGACACTGGGATGGCTGTCGTCCTGTGGCACGGGGAGAGAGAGTAGAAAACTGAACAGAAGCTTTTATTGGCTCAGCCTGGAAGTCTGTATATCACTGCAAACTCACGTGTTGTACAGAACTGCAGAATCATTAGCCTCAGGTCCCACCTAACAGCCTTAGGCTTGTTACAGAACTCAGGTTCAGCTGCTCGCCTCTTAGAAGCCAATAATTCAAGAGGCAAGTGCCAGTAGAGAGGAAAGATGCTTTAATCAGAAAAGTGGCCGAGCTGGGGAGAAGGTGGGTTTATGTACAGAGATCAACTCCAAAGATTCCGTTCAGCCATGACAGTTTTTAAAGGGAAAAATGGGGGAAGAATCTCAGTGAATCATCGAGGTAGGAGGTTGGGTTCTGCATCATTCTCCATGGCGTGCAGACTGGCTGACTCTCTCTCTAGATGTTATCTTGCCTGTGTGATCTTGCCTGCTGGGTTGCCAAGGGGGCTATTGGGGGAAGAGAGCTAGTCATTTTTTTAGCTACTTAATTCTTCATTCTTACTTCTTTTTATCTAGGAGAAGAGTCAGCAGGTTAGGCCAGGCATGGTGTGTGTTCAGGAGAGCGTAAGTCAGGAGTTAGGTTAAATTGCCTACTGATCTCACTCCTATAATTAGGTTCTGTTAAGGTTAGAGGGGAACAGAAATGGGCAAATAGGAAAGGGGCAAAAGAGCTGCTATAAGGCTGGGGCCCAGGAAGGAAATAAGAACTGATATTGGGAAGTCCTAGATGGATATCTGGAAAAGGGGAGGAAATTGTAGGAGAAATCCTAAGCCACTGGAAGGTACTTCTTTATTCTCATAAGCTATCACAGGACATTTTACTCAGACATCCTTCTGTAGGATGAAGCCTGCAATGAGAAAAGTTTCTTGAGAAATGGAAAGCAGCCAGTGCATATTCTGTGCTCCATAGCTTGGAGAGGAAAGGGAAGGGGGATATGGCAGTAGTTTGAAGGATGCCAGAACTTCACACTTTGAGTTTAAAAAAAAACAACAAAAAACTACCAAATAACATAGTTCTTACCAAATGAGGTACTGTGAGAGGAGTAACAGCACTATTCATTTGGTCAGTGTGGATTAATGGCTACTATCCTGTCTCCTGAGCAGAAAGCTTTACTAAAATAACCTCTTAGTTGCATTTTGTGCTAACAACTCTACCAGCTACCCTAATTAATTGCCCAAAAACTGTTAATAACCATGTCATCATAGACCATCATGTAAATGAGCTCTAAAAAGTAAAATCTGAAGAGCAATCTTGCCATTCATTTATCTGAACTAATTATAATGTAGGAATAATTCTCACAGCAGGTGAAAACCGAGAAAAAGCATGCTTTTGCAGGAAAGCAAAACATTTTAGATCTGACATCAAAATTTTGGAAGAAACAAAGAGCTTCCTTTTTTGCAAGGAAGGGTGTTATAAGTTGGTTATTTTTGCTATAATTACATTTTTAATGAAGTATTTGTAAAAATTCAAAAAGATATGGAAGATTGAGCTACTAAGCTTTTTTAATGGTAATGAAATATATCCTATTCTCATTTTATTTTCATGAGGAAATTATTTCCAGAATCAACAAGGCAAAGGAGGTGTTACACTTGAGAATCAATGGATATTAATAAACTGATTGGTTGCTTTGTTTTAGTGCCACTGTAATTCATAGCTATAAAGTATAAAATATATCATTTGTTAGAAAGGCAGCCTGGTGTAGAGAAAAGAAATCCATAGAGGTTCACATCCTGATGCATACTTTTTAGCTGCATGAGTTTGGGTTTGCTACTTTTTACCTCATGGAGCCACAGGGTGTATAATTCGTTTGAAGACAAACTATTACGGTATGTAATGGGCCACTTTTCATTCTTGACGTATGGTATTTATTGCAGCTGTTACTTTTTTTTTTCCTATGGAGTATTTTCTCTTATTTTTCACCACTGTAACTTTGTTTATTCACATTTTCTTGAGTTTTATTACTTTATTTTTGAGAGAGAATCCTGTATTCATAAACTGATTTGTCATATTATGTTAAAAAGTGTTCAAAATGATTTCAAAGGAGAGAATATTTGGAAACTTTTAAGAATAGTCTGAGTAAGAAAAAAACCCTTAAAAGTCTTTCTACAAGCAGGGGGTAGTTTTAAAGTCTGTGTCTCGTGAAATCAATTTGCAAAAAATTTATTTTGCCACTTGTGAGAAAAGTTGCAGAGTCAGCACAGATGGAAGAAAAGCGCTATATCAAAAAGAAAATTATTGAAGTTAGATAGAAAAGGGAGAATCTCATGAACTTCACGTATATTGCCTATTTTGACCTGGAATAGATACAGAGTAGAAAAGCAGAAGGAATTCTAAGCCACAGATAGATTTTTCTTTATTTTTAATAAACTATCAATGGAGATTTGACTGTGATATGCTTGCATAGGATCTTGTCTTCATTTTGATACCAGCAAATAAAAAACTGGGGGATTGGCATAGGCTTACTAATAACTTAATCCATTTCCACTTCATATTCCATAAAGTGGTAATATCTTTTATTAAGAAGAGTTATCCAAAACTTGTAAATAAACCAGAGGTTGCCTGAATGACTTTGCAATGCCATTGTTTCACAGACTCACCCAAGAACTATTTAATTTTATTGGGGAATGCACCTGTGTTGACTTAACTATTTGCTGCTCAAGGGTTTTTCACTCTTTTCCATTTACATGTTAACTTGTGTGCTTCTGGCTGGTAGACAAGATGTCAAACGTTATAGTCTTATTTCTCTGCAGGACGTTACACGGTTTTGTATCTGTTAGCAAATCTATCTCAGCATTTCTTTAACTGAGTGATTAATGGTAAAAAATTACGCTGACACTTGTTAAAGAATGGTAAGGAAGATTTTATTCAAGAGACTACTGCAGTGAGGTTTTGCAGTAGCTGAGAGAGTGATTGGGCTCAACTCTGAATACAAGGGAAAGTGGGAACTTATAGCCAAGGAGGAGGGTGGGAGAGTTGGTAAATAGAAAATTAATAAAGGAGATATCAAGGCTAGGGCGGATTCTTGTTAAACTGACCAAACAGGGTTCATGCTGATCAGAACAGGGTGATCAGGTCTTACTAGATGGAGGTGAGGGGATGGACTCAAGGAATTTGCTCAGATATTGAGGCTGATCAGATGGTGAGCATGGCAGTTCCTTCCAAGCTGACTTAGCAAAATTCTTGTTACAGCTGGGTGCTGCAGGCCTGACTAAAGTGCAAGGTCGAGGCCTAGAGGTCTTAGACAAGGCTGACTAGAATTAGATCAAAGAGGGAGTCTCTGTCTTATATGTCTCTGTTTCTCAAAATCTCCTTTGAACTAGTCTTTCCATCCTACCTGTTCCTTCATTAATGAATTAATAAAATCTTTGCTAATATTCATTCTATATTTACATGAGAGTCATGTTTTGAATATTTTGGAAATTATGCTTTAACCCCTCAATCGTGAGCTCATTCTCATGTGAAGGTTTTTGAAATATACCTTTCAAAGTCGGGGAGGAGATAATGTCCTTTCGCAGTAGACTGGTCCAACTCTATGGTATTAGTCGGTTTTGTAACTGATGAGAGCATTGTAGTATAGTAAGTGTCAGCATCTTCATGAGGATGTGTTCAATTAGGCAGTAACATATCAAGTTTCTCTTAAGAGCATTTCCACATTTCAATACTTCAGGAGATAGGGATTGTCACAGATGAGCTAAGAAAAACCATTTTACTTTTACGTGCTCTGCAGATGTAAGGTATGACTTGATACAAGTGATGATACATTGCTGTTTTTTTTTAACAACATTTTAATAAGAAGAACAGCTTAGTGGACATGTGGTAAGCTATTCTTACAGTTTGCGTTGCCAGTAAACATGATTTTGGAAGATGAGATAGAGATGAGATAGTGATGAGCAGAGCAAATATTATTTTATTTTTTCCGGCGCTTTATATTCTACTTCTTCTTTTTCTTCCTTTCATGTATTTGTCTGGGTCCAAACAAGAAAGAAAGTGAGTCGTTGGAGGAGAATTAGTTGTAAAGAAACTGCTTATAAAGGTGTGAACATGATATAAAGAGAGCACAAGTGATGCTGAAACCTGTAACAGTGGGTGTCTGTTACCCAGTGAGAGGGCACCCAGTAGGTGCTGGGACTCTGGGCTGAGGGAGTTAGTTGACCCCGAGGGAGGGAACTGTGGGAGTGAATAGCTTTGCTCTCCTCCTTTCTCCATCTCCTGGGGGTTCTCCAAATTGGCTAAATCCAACCAGAAACCAGAAGATAAAGTTGCACATTGATGTAATCCATATTTGTCAGCCTCTTGGGGCACCGGATAGGGCAAAGGTGGACCTATAAGATAAAACAGAAGATGTCCTGCACATCTGGTAACTATTGAGCAGGGAAGCTACCTGCTCGATCGGAGAAGCCAAGCCCGGAAGTCTTTTCTGCCTGGGATCAGAGGTTTGTGTGATCCATGGTTCGTACCAAGAGAACATTTAGTATTGAGTGAGAGCACGTCTGTCCAAATAAGGAATAAGGTCTGGAAGGTAGCAGTCAGTAAAGTCAGGGAGATGCAGGTAGGTTTTTTGTTGTTGTTTTGTTTTTTTTTTGCGGTACGCGGGCCTCTCACCGTTGTGGCCTCTCCCGTTGCAGAGCACAGACTCCGGACGCGCAGGCTCAGCGGCCGTGGCTCACGGACCCAGCCGCTCCGCGGCACGTGGGATCCTCCCGGTCCGGGGCACGAACCCGCATCCCCTGCATCGGCAGGCGGACTCTCAACCACTGCGCCACCAGGGAAGCCCACAGGTAGGATTTTTGAACACAGGTGGTTGAACTGAATTAACATTCTGGAAACAACTAACTAGGGGGTAGTGGGATAATCCATTTAACTTGTCTAGTTTTACATTTCTTCGTGTGTAAAATTAGAGAGTCGTAATAGAATGAATGTTTTATCTTCATATGTTTTAAGTGGGAAAATCAAAACAGGATCACGCTTTTTCAGCAGTTTTTATATTGCTTTACTTCAAAGAATTGTTTTTCAGAAGAGCAGCTAAAACAGCATTTGTTGTATCCTCATATTATCATTTATCCATGAATTCTCCCTAAAGGAGGCAATCAACACCAGATTGTTAGGGTCACTTTAATCAGAGCTGTAATGGTCTACTTTACTCTATGAAGTTGATATTTACTCTCTCTATAATGAGGAGGCAAGAAGTGATAAAAATGGTCAGCTGCGAGAATGAAGCATTTATATCCAAATGGAGGGGAAAATGTTTATTTTAATTAGATATTCCTCTCAAGTATAAAGGAAAAGGTATATATGTTATGGTATAATGTTATAAGTCATAATTCTAGTTATTACTTTAAAATGTATATCTCAGAAATAACTAAAAAGAAATAAAGGAAAAGGTAAGTTAGTGTCTCCATTACAAAGGAAGCAACTCAAGGTTAAGTAATCTGAATGTGTACTAGTTGACCCAAAGAGAGAATGAGGGGATTGGTATTTAACCTAAGATTGTGTGCATTTCTAGCCTTGGGGCTGGAAGGCCCTCTCTTGAATTTCACCATGGAGATTGGTATGTACAGCTTGATTTTCACAGTCAAGTGCGTGCTTGGCTTGCTCTCCAGCTCGCATGCCTCTGTTGATTACTGGCAGCTTGAAATTGTCCTGAAAGAGAATGAGGGCTCTTGATTAATCCCTGTGCACAGTATCAACATATTATTGATTCATTATCAGCACATCGTGTTTCATTTCCCAGCAACAGGCATGGGTTGAAGGCAAATGCGATTTCCAAACAGACGCAACACAATGAACCTCCAAGTTGGGTAACTAATGTTCTTTTTCTGGGTAAAGTCCTTCCACTACATAAAACACAGAAAGTATTTCTTTTCTCTAGAGAAGAACTGTAGAGTTGAACAGCTCCAGTTTAACAACTATAAAGTAATCTGGCTTATCTTATTATTTACATGTTTAATTATAAAAGCATTAGATGAACAAGTTCTCTAGATTGGAGTGCATTAGATATTAAGCACTTTGTTACACAGCTTTTATTTATATCATTGTTAAATGCATAGCTTTAAAGAGACATGTAAACATTGATTTATTTATTAATCATTCACTTGTTTATTTAACAGTCCATCTGCTGAGACTTACTATACTAGGTACTAGGAATACAAAGTCGAATAAGCCATGGTTAGGTTCAGAAAGCACAAAGAGACGAAGAGGCAGATATGTCAAAAATTATATGTTTATTAATATGAATACAAAGTAATGAGAGGGTATTTGACTTTTATGGTGGGATTTCAGAGAAAGCTGTGACAGTGCCAGAATTTGGGAAATGAATATGGGTTCTGCAGGAAGAAGAGGATAAGAAGAGAATTTGGGGCAGAGGAAACAGTTTGTGAGAGGGAATTACAAGTTTCCTTTCGGGTACTGTAAGTAGTTGAGTGTTTCTGAAGCATACATTTCAAAAGGGAAGTGATGAGCTGTTAGGCTACAAAGGTAGGTGAGGGCCAGATTTTTTTTTTTTTTTTGAGGGTCTATCTTACATACAAGGCTGGTTAAACTTACATACAAAGCTGGTTAAGGCTGGTTAAGTTTAACCAGGCTTAACCCTGTTCAGAATAGGGTTCTGAAGAGTGGAATCAGACCTGCATGTTCTAAGACCACCCTGATGCCCTTGCGTGTTGTAGAATTGGAATTAATGATCCTAGTCACAGTCTATTAAAACAGGACCATTGAGGAAATGCCTTGACAGTGGAAACTGGGACGAAAAGGGAGAATCCAGCAGGTATCTAAGAGATACAATCAGAGGGACTTAGCTTAAAATGGATGTTTGGAATAAAAGCGTTTTGAGGATGACTCACAAGATTCTGTCTTATGTCTTTGCCCTACCAACTGAGGTAGGAAAAAGCAGTAGAAAAATACAATTGTGGTGGTGGAGAGGAGGGGCAAGAGATGGTTTGGAGAGGAATAGTGATAGGGGATGTTTTCACCTGGTTGACTTTAAGGGGTGAGTAGTTGGTAGACCACTGGATCTTTCAGTCTGATACTCAAGCATAGGAATTCAGCTAGGTAATGGAAAAGTTCAAACCACAGGCAGAAATGATCATCGTACTTATTACTATAAGCTATTGTAGTCAAGGCTCTGTCTCAAAGACCAGCTCAAATAGTGTAGGTAAAGACAGAAGACAACCTGTTGCAATTCTACAGGTTCACTATGCCCTCAGCCTTCACGTTTTTTTATTGAGTTGTACTGATCATATCTTCATTTAAAAAATAAGACCACAAGTATCTGATCGCTGAAAATGAGGCTTTCGCTAATGTACTTACTATTTCTTACTTTTTAAGAAGCTTTTCATTTTGGAATACTTTTAGGCTTTCATAGATGTTGCCAAAATAGTACAGAGGATTTTCGTATGTCTTTCATCCAGCTTTTGCCCGTGATACTACCTGAGAAAATACTATAATTATCAAAATAAGGAAATTGGTATTACTAAAACGTGATTAACTAAACTGCAGAAGTTATTCAAATTTCTTCACCTTTCACACACTCATTGGCTTGTTACCGTGGTTGTTTCGGTGTGTATAGTCCTATGAAATTTTTGCACGCACGCACACAGGCTCACGCAACTACTACAATCGTCCGGATGCAGAAAGAGTTCCAGCACTCCCCAAACTCCTTCTGTCAATTTAGAGTCACCCTTCCCCCCGTTCCATCTTCTAACGAATGGAATCCTTTCGAGAATGACATCCTTCACTTGCTCTGAGGCCCTTGAGGTTCACCCAAGTTGTTAGGAGTACCAGGAGCCAGCCCTTTTTTTTTTTTTTTTTTTTTTTTTTTTTTTTTGTGATACACGGGCCTCTCACTGCTGCGGCCTCTCCCTTTGCGGAGCACAGGCTCCGGATGCACAGGCTCAGTGGCCATGGCTCACGGGCCCAGCCGCTCCGCGGCATGTGGGATCTTCCCAGACCGGGGCACGAACACGTGTCCCCTGCATCAGCAGGCGGACTCTCAACCACTGCGCCACCAGGGAAGCCCGCCAGCCCTTTTTAATTAAAAGTTAAACCCCACTTGCAAGGTCTGTCTCTGGCCTGCAGTTGCTTTGGGGTTTTGGTCATTCTAGTTAGTCATGATTAATAAACCGTAATGCTTCACTTCGCTCTCTGAGATTGAAATTTGACCATAACATGCACATGCAAAGGGCCAGGAGGGTCACTCCATGGAGGCAGCCTTAGTGGTACCAGCGGAATGCCTCACCTGGAATTACACAGAAGCCCAAATAAGGGGTGGGCAGAGGCAATTCTCAGAATCTAGATACCTCAGAGATGGTGACACACGGGACACGTGTTGCCCGTGACTGCCTGAGGCGAGGGGCGCTTGCTGGCTAGAGCCCAACCAAATGATAAGAACTGAGTTTCGGAGCCTGGCAAGAAAGCATATACATGTGATAGGGCTTCTGGCCATGTGGCCTGAGATTAGAGCATCTCTGGTGCCCCTGTAGGTCCTGGTCTTCTCTGAGAAACTGGCAAGTGCCTGTGAACAGTACCTATACTTGGCCTGCAGCAGACAATTTCCTTTGCAAGTCGAAACAAACAGTCGATCCTGCAACTGTACAGCAAAGTTGCTTTTGCAACTGCCGGAAGTGCTGGGCAAGGTTTCTGGCTGCCAAGCCATGTGGCTCTCCGACTAAATGCAGGAGAACAGACTCCCATAGCGAGAGAGGCCCTACTTTCCATTTGCGGGGCTGCCTATGAAGTTGAATGACAGGCTATCTGTACTTCTGTCTTTGCTGCCTTTTAAACCTCTTAAATCCAGGGCTAGAAAGCTTCTGCTTTGGATTAGTCATCCAAAACATGCTATTGATCCACAGAATGATCAAAAGCTTGGTGAACAGCTAGAAACGTACAAAGCATACAAACTGTTGGTGAAGAACACTCAATAGGTGGCTTCTGAAATAAATGAGTGGAGGTGAGGCTGTATAGGAACTGTGATTATCTTATTTTCCCATTTTCATCCTAAGTATTGAGCTCTGAAAGTGAAGGTTGACATTAAAACTAGACAAATTGCCTGATGGGGGAATGACCAGCACCCACAACTTTGTAAGCTGAGGAAGGATGTAGACGTGTAGAGGAGGTATGGAAGCTAAAACACATCTTTGCACATCAACGGGCTCGAGAGGTGAAAAACCTACTCCAGAGTTGGCATTATTTGTCAGCTGTTCACTGGCAGTTCCAAAGTAATTATTATCATTTATCATCATTGTATACCTTTTTTTTAACAAAGTGCCGAGACCATAGCAGAAGCTTAATAAATCTGTGTTGAATAGAATGAAGCCTTCTTGACTTCCTAACGCGGGGTCACGTGGCCCTATTGGCATGTGTTTCAGCTTCAGAGCAGTGATGACATTACATTCTATTGGCCTCTTTACTTGTCGATTTCACCATATTGTAGGCAACTTGACGGCAAGGACTGTGTTATGTCCACTGATAGATTCCTCCATGTCAGCCACAGTGCCTGGCCTGTGATAGGTGGCCCATAAATATTTGTTGAATTGATTGAGGCATGGATAGAAAGCACACGCTCTATCCACTGGGTCACTGTCTTCAAATCCTTCCCTATATGTGACACGTCATACAATGAAAAACAACTCATTTAATACATTTATTTGTTAATGTACACTTAGTTTTATTCCCCCAGTTCTACTGTTTATGAACTTGGTGATCATTGGCAAGTGATGAATGCCTCCTAGCCTCGTTTTCTTCCTTTTGGTGGGGCTAAAAATCCTTGTTCTTCTAAGTTTCGGGGGAGAACAGATTAGAGAATAAAATTAAAAAGAATGTGGGGGGAGGTTTTTGGAGTAGCATAGGAGGGCTTTATTCACATTTCATTTCAAGTCATTCCTTTTTACTTTATTTTCCTGCTACTGATGATGTTAATGATTGGTTAGGATAAAAATATCACTTTTCAACCATTTTCCTACCACCCCAAACTATAGATTATCTCCCATTTCTAATTAGATTATACTATAGCTCATAAACTGAGGATATACATAAATCAGTCCTCAAAGATACTGAAATTCTCACAATTATTCCAAGTTCTTGGCTTCATCGGATATATCAAGTCCTGGATTCTACAAATAGGTAAACTTTTTAGGGTTAGAGGGAAAGGGTTGTTTTTTTCCAGAAAACCTATTTGCATGCTTGTAGGAGATGACCTGAAAGGATCAGAATTTGTATTCCCCCAACAGACTTGACATAAATAAAAATTTGAGACAATTGACATCCACTAAATACAACCTCGTTGCAAAAGAATTACATGGGCAGTTGGCTAAAGACAGGAGAACGTGACGTTGAGCGTTTACTACGTAATTTTGCCATCTATGGTGACCGAAAGTCGGCTAAAAGACAACAGCATACACATCCAGAACACCTAACCATGAATTTAGGGCCATCCGCGTGCTGTTCAGAGAAGCGAGATATTAATTCTATGAGAATTCCTCAAAGTTTATTTTCCAGAATTTCTGCCACTGGGTCACAGGCTTTCACAGTGAAGGCAATGAGTTAAAAGGACAAACATAATGAAAGCAGTTGCGGATCAGCTTGACTGTGAACGCAGTGAGTCTGGACCCCATTCCCTGTGCAGTGTAGAGTCACGGAAGATATTGGTCCGCGGAGGGACACGATAAAAACACTATTTTAGTGACATCAATCTGGTGGTGAAGTCCTCAGCTGACGTGAGCTGGAGCCAGTTGATCTGTCACAAGTGATCCATCGTGCCACTAGTCTAATACCAAGATAAGATCTTGATCTAGATTAAGAGCAGCCAAAAGTAGAGATGAAAACAAGGCTTGTAAGGAAGCATCTGTTGCTCGTTCTGAGAGAGCCGTGGAATGCTTTGAACTTGGGAAAAAGTGGGTTATATGCTTTCCTATTTATGATGTTTCCCCAGTGTGTTCAAAGCCATTTTTTAAAAGTATGTGTGTATATGTTTTTCTACCACGAATGAGTTTTACGTTGTTATTTCTGTTCTCATGGATTCTTCGAGGCCTTACGTGGGTCCTCACTTGTGTCGATGTCTCGGGTCACATGTTGGACTCATCTGACACTCTCTGGGGCTGTGTGGATGCTCCTGTGCATTGATCAGGTTCACCTTTCAGGTTCAGATGCTGACTTTGTGCTTCAGCCTAGCCTTCTGTAGCTGTTGAACACGTAAGTTATTCAATCTAAACACCCGTTTCAAAATGGACCATACAGTAAGTAGTATTGCCACAATTTAACAGGAACATTAGGAAAACCTTATTTGTAGACTCAGATCCCACTTTTGTAGAATCTCACTTTCGTAGCATCACTCTTTTGTAGATCTCACTTTTGCAGAATCTTTTGATTTTACAGTACATCATAATAAAGAAAAAGGCGATAAACGGTGACAGAAACAAGAGAGTATGGCTCTTGTTGGAGATGTTGTAACAAATTCAAACATATATTATGATCCGCCTTCTTTGAGACTCATTCCCAATAAAGCAAATACGATCTAGTTATCAATAGTATTGACAGTATGATATCTGCACTGCCAGTGAACATGGACGTGTCTGTTTCTGAAGGTAATAGCCGTTTGTAATGAACCACCATGGCAAGGACATACCTCTCTTGCCCTCAGATGTCCAGACCACAGCTGCATTCAAAACGACGTGGCCATTCAGGTTTACAAAAGAATGATTCTTTCTGATGGTTAACGTAGAAAAAAATCAGAGGTTATTTTGAAAGTTGGGCCGTAGATATTGAATTAGTTCTAATGGAATCAATATACAGAAAAAAAATAGACGAGTGATACTGTGAAGAAATGTATGGGTATGAGAGTAGATATCAGCAAAGGTCCAAGAAATTTTAGAGGCAAACTACTGAAAGCAGAGATTCTGAAGTGTGAGGAGTTATAAGGCAATGAAAGCTCATCTTGCATCTTGATGATTTTAAAATCATCAAATGATCAAATCATCATATGAGTCCATATCACATGGGCTCGTACGTGGATTTTTACAATTCCTCAGGCGACCAGCTTGTCCCAGCTGGCCTGGGACTTTCTCAATTCAGCACTGAAGGCCCCATATCCTGGAAAAACCCTCATTGGTCACCCAAAATCTTAGTGTGTACGTTCCTTAATGACACAAACATAGGTCTGTTTCCTCCTTCACTTCACCTCCTCCATTTTCTTTCCTGTGTGGAATTCACTGGCCCATCAGTGCCGCCATGATAATGATTGATACCTCTGATCTGAAATGGCTGTTGAGGGTTGAAAGCCTCCCAAGTAACGCCAGGTAACGGAAACAAGAAGTCATTTTTGCGCATGGATTTCCATTTATATAGCACTCCCCAATGTGGGCTTCACATTGATATAAAAATTCCTTAACACTCTTCGAAAGCTTTAAACTGACAACTGCATCCAGTTGTGTTTAATCTGATATTTAACAGCTGATTGGATTTGTAGCCTTGAGGGGCGAGGTAGGGAGGCAAAGTTTATTTGACTAAAATTTAATAATAGCAACTTTGGGATAAAATTTCATATTTTAAAATCTGAGCTGTTAGAGACACCTTCAGATGTACTAAAAGTACTAAAATAGAAGCAATCTGGTAGCCTGTCAGGGAAGCAAACAGAAAGAAACCGCTGGGTCAGGCACACAGCTGTTTGTGGAGGGCATTAAATTTTTTTACAGTCTTTCCCATAGGCCAATATGCTCTTGTGCATTGATTTATATTTTAATAATGACAGACTCCACTGGCATGAACATTTCAGTTCTTCAGAAATTAGATAAAATCATAATTTCGACCCGGGATAAAAGGTGGAGGGAATTAGCATTTTGCAGCATTAATTAGCTTATTTGCCCTCGCTTACTTCTGATCAAATAAATGGAGGATGCTTAGTGCAGCCGCATACAGGGCTATGAGTATCCTTCCATTGTACGATACGACATTGATGTTTCTAATGCGTGTACATTCAATAGCTTTGCCTTGATTTTAAAAGTATGGTTTTAAAAACAGTGGTTCGGTTTAGATCACTAGGGTAAGCAATGAACAAAGGAAGCTACCGATGTAAAATATAACATTGAAAGGACTCCTGCTGAAAGAATGCCCAAGCTTTGAAAACACTCTTAGAAAATGTACAATTATGCAAGCTTTCTCCCTGTTTGGTACTCTAATTTCTTCCCTAGCATTTCACTGTCTCTCATCTTCATTATGATTTGAGGTTGCCAGAAGAAACTGGTAACTTTAGCAGGCAGGCATTTCATTTTTAAATAAGTGTTTGTATTGTTTTCCAAAGCACGCAACCTCAATCTTGCTCACCGAGCTCCTCCCTGGCTCCATCCCTATACCCCCCTGTAGCTACTGCTGTATTCGGCTCAACCTGTGCATTTTCTCCACTGTCTCCCGGCTCTACGGTTCTCACTTTCCCTTTCCACATGGCTGCTTGGTTTGCAGAAGATGCCTTGTTACAGATGTGCTCCCTCCCCTGACAAACAATTACTCCTGTTCCCCTCAGCGGGAGGCCATTAGGACATCATCACGGGTTCTGCTAAGTCATCTCACAATCACAGTTTTGTGCAATCACCTCTCGTCTGAGACTCTCCAGGCATATGCCATGCAGGGAAACTAGCAGTCACAAACAGCAGCACCTCTAGGCATATTATTTGTTATTTTGGTCCAGAGGTGTTAGAGATAATGTCTAACACACTAATGTCTGAGGGTCTCATTGGATGCTTTGACTGGCATCATTTGCAGCAAACTTGCAATAGACTGAATGGGTTACCATGTGCTAGTTGAGAGGGGGAAAAAAAAAAAAAAAAGAGGCATTTTTACATTTCCATAGCAATTACACACAATGGTTCCAAAGAGACATGATAACAATAGTGATTTTACGAAGTTATTCTATTTGTGCAGACTTCCAGCATTCTGAGCTTTGAAGAAGGAAATTACAGGATATTAGTTATTTTCCTGGAAAATGGGTAACCAGTTACATGTTTATTCGTACTTTAATCTCACAGACCCAGCTGATGTGAAGACATAGTGAGGACCTATCTAAAATGTGTTCTTTTAAAGGAACACAACTGAACACTCAAGGTTCTTTTTCTTACGGTTTCTCTGAGAGCTCTAGCTATTAGATCCTCTTATTTTAATAGGTAGCATTTCACTGGGATTTCAGTTAAGTCTAAGCTGCAGATTTAATATATTATGAAATAAGTGGATTTGGGCACGCTGCCACGTTAACACTTGGATTGTTTTTATTGATCCTCAGGTTTAGCTTACGGCTGCACTGGGGTGCCCTGTGTCTTTGTGTAAAATCAAACAATGTGCTAACAAGTTAAGACTTCCGCAGAGGCCCAGAAGGCAAATGAGAAAGGGGGCGCTGTTCTCCCCATCAGAAATGTCAACAGTCCATCGGTTTCTGTTTGCACAAGTTTCTGTTTGCCAGTTTGCACAACTTCCTTAATCTCACTTCCTCAAAGCTCCAAAATAGCGTGACATCCATTTAAGTTCATTGACGTGAAATCCAGTCAAGATGAGTGTGAACATCTGAATTACAGGATCTTTGGAAGCAACAATTTTATTTTTGTCCAGGACACACAGGTTAATTGAACTAAGCACTGAACACAGGGTTCCAGTCTGGCACAACAGAGACACTCAATAAATACTTATTTAATTGAGCTGAATTGAATCCAAGAGTTTCATAGAAGCCCTGCTTTAGTGAGCAGGTGAAAACTGTTTGTAACTGGAAAAGCAGGCTATGGCCACAACAACCCAAGGCTCTCCTTAAATTTTAACTAGCCAGTTGCACTTGGACAGATGCTCCCCAAGTATACGAATTCAATGCGTTCTCTTAAGTAGCCAGATAAACGTTTCTGTTCAATGTGGCTTGTGTTGTTCATTCGCTCAGTTAACCTAAGCGTCCTTGCATTTGCCTTCTTTTTTCCCTGCCACTGAGAGGGAAAAAGAGAAACAGCAAACCTAGCTTTTCTCTCTCCCTGGATTCCCACAGATTCTAAATGAGGCAAAGGGAATTTGGACTATTTATTCTCTAGTTTATCCCCATCCTCTGTTGCCTCTACTCTAAAGATTTAAACACACGCACACACACGCACACACACACACTATATATATATATATATATATATATATATATATATATATATATATATATATATATATAGAGAGAGAGAGAGAGAGAGAGAGAGAGAGAGTTCCAAATGAGTTGGCCGAATGGTATCAGTGACATAAAAATGCAGGAGCTTTAGTCTTGTCTTCATGCATCTCATTTCAACTGTCAAATACAACCAACTTCTAAATCCAGCGCCTTCGAAAGACAGAGGAGGGTGGTGCACATTGTTTTGTTTTATGTACGTGGAGAGACTGAAGTCTGAAAACTCACATGAGTGTAAAGACTGACCTCTTCCTTATAAGTCTCAAATGATTTGTTGTCAATTGTTCAATCCAGCAAATATTTGCTGAGGTCCTAATATGTTTAAGACACTCTACTAGCTGCTACAGGTGGATACAAAATGGAGGAAGACAGGGTATCTGCCTTTATGGCCCCCCAATAAAGAGGTGTAATAATGACTGTACTCAAAAAACGACATGAAATAAAACATTCATCAAATTACTGTACAGCAGTTACAAGTCAGGTGGACCTAAGTTTGATCCCAACTCAGTACGACCCTGATGGTGCCACAGTTTCTTAGACCTCGATTTCCATATCTAAAAAAGTAGGCTCAATAATGCTGACCTTTGCTTTGTAAAGATGAAATGTGCAATGCACGTAAAGTACATAGCTTAGAGCATGAGGCATAAAGTTAAAATAAAGGGGGATTTATTAAATGATCTGAATTGAGGGTTTCCCCAGACAGAGGGTAAATGATATGCGCCTGGAAATATAGCAGAGTATCACCAGGTTTACCTAGCTCAGGTGGGTAGAAGACATTCATGCTCAAGGTTCATGCAGAGTTGCCATCGTTAATCCTTAGCCCATCATTGGCCTGGACCCCCCGCCTGGGTGATGCTTTGAGAGCAAAGGGAAGACAGATTTGAGGGAGAGGGAACTAGTAAAACCTAAGAGAAAGCCAAGTCCAGCTGGAATTCCCTACTGGGTATTTAGACAGTACAAGACAAGGTGAAAGTTTATTCTCCGTCTGAGTAATGTATTAGTGGTCCAAAGCGATTCACATCAGAGGAGTATGGGTTGGGTAGTTTACAAACGATATAATAGGAGAATTAGGAGTTAAACTGGGTGTGTCAAGTGTTGAATCAGAGAAGGGGGGGGGAAATCAGAATGGCTTTCAGAACTGTCCCCTTTGGGAGCTGGGAGTTTATAGGAACAAGGGGAGGGCACACATTTACTGATCTTCCTGGACTCTTCCTTGGTCAGCAGTATTCTGAGTTTGAGGTGCTTTAGGCAAAGGAAGGAAAGGAAGATGCGTCGTCTCCATAGGTACCTGGAATTCTGTTTGAAGCCAGATTTGAAATCTTCATCCATTACTAGGCTTTGATTTAGGGGAAGCACTGTGTATTCTGCGGTTTAGAAGCATAATATAAGCTGCCTGTTTTAGAAGTACAGTATACTCTGCACAGTTGGTATGGGGCCAATGCTAAGGAAAAAATAGAGCATATGATTGAAAACTCATGGGAAATGAATACAGTACTCCAGTTTGGGAAATAACCCAAAAAAGACATACAGAGGTAATAATGCAAAGAACAATGACTGTCACGCTGAGGAGGTATGTTTAATTCAGAAGTGAAAGGGGTGTTCTTGGATATTATTGAGAGGCACAGAGAAATCATCGGAACCATGCCTTTTGGAAACGGACCAGAAGAAAGAGAAACTGAAAAAAACTAGAGGCAGAAAAATCAGTTAGAAGGCTATTAAAAATGAAATCCTGCTCTAAGTCAGTAGGAATGGAGCCGAAAAGACAGATCTATGGAGGTAGAACAAACAGGAGTTCATAGTTGGTTAGAGCGATAAAGGAAGGGAAAAAGTCGTGAAGTGACTCTAGCAGTTATAAGCAATGTCTTTGAAGTCAGATAAACTTATTGGGCTGATGACCTTGGAAAACTTATGTACTTGTCACGCCTCCTTTTTTCTCATCTGTTTAACTGGTATACCTATTCAAATAGTACCTATTTCTTAAAGATTATGCTAAATAGCACCTTTCCTGTTGAAAGGATTAAGTGAGCAAGTACACGTAAAATACTCTGAAAAGTGTCTGATATACAGAAAGTACCACACAACTCAGAGACGTTTGAGGGACTTTGGGCTTCTCCCCTGAGTAGCTGGTGGAAGTGGTGGTGCCATAAACTGAGAAAAGCAATATTGGAGAAGAGTATTTTGGGGGGTAGGGGAGAGGATAAACTTTAGAAATCAAGTTGTTCAAATTCCATCCTTGGCCACAGCAGGTCTTGTGTAGGTAACCCTATCAGTTATCTAGTCTGTGAGGGAAAGCTGATGGCAAAGAACCAGAAAGGTTAAGGTGGTGGTACCTTCAACGGGGAATGATAGCTCCATTCTCATAAAGAATACAGCTATAGTGATATTTAAGGTCAAAAAAAGGGAAGTTGAAGGAATTACTCTGAGTAATTTTAGTAATGAGAGAAGTTGAGGTCCTTTAGAAGCGGGAAGGATGAGGGTCAGTGGCTGGCAACCTGAAGACAGTGAGACATGCAGAAATAGTAGCTATCAGGATTGAAATAGTCACCTAGTGACGAATAAAAGAACTGTGAAGTCACCTGCCTGTGGAATCTTTTAGCAAGATGACTTTTCAGGCTTCATTTTCCACACGGGTGATAAGTTTTACAATTTAGATATTTTGCACCAACCATGAAGCTCTAAGCTTTTCCCAGGTGAATGCTAACAATGCCACTTGGTCAAGTACCGACAGTGATTTGGGGGTTGTTGAAAGGTATGTGACGTGCTCGTGTGAGAGCTGAAAGCTGTGGCATACGTGTGTGTGTGTGTGTGTGTGTGCTGTGTGGGGGAGAGTTGTGTGATGGTATAAAATAACACCATTCTCAGAGTTTAACTACAATAATTTGAATTATTTTGAGTTTTCCCATGTAATGTCCAAAAATTTCTTAAAGATTATGCTAAATAAATTATCGAACAAGTAATAAATGAATTAATTGACTTTTACAATAATGTATTGATTACCTGGAGGAACCTAGTCTCACAGATTTTATCCTCCTGAGCCATCTTTTCCTTATAACGTAGGAAATAGAACCGAGAAGAGTGAAGCATCCTGGCTTTCCCTGTGTATATTGATTAAGCCTCAAAAAGTAAGTGAGGAACCAATTCTGTGTCACTGTGGTTACTACCACGTGAAGCAACTCTTTGGATTTTAGCCTGATCCATATTCTAGGATAGCTTTCAGTATCGTGTAGAGTCAACACTATTCATTTTGAGGTGTTTTCCATCTACTTTATGCACATAATTGCTCAGCAACTGGTGAGCTTTAATTTTGACATAAATTCTAACTGAAAGATAGCCTCCCATTTTAGAAGTTCGTTCATTAAGATATTGAATTATGTTTTTCTTTGAAAGAGCTGAAGGCAGATAATTGCCCTTCTATTCTCAATAGCCAGGTAGTAGAGAAAGATGTGACAAATGTTGGGTTTGTTTAGTTCAACATGAGCAGTCTTAGGGCAAAGAGGTGACCCATGGGCACCTGATTATTTTCTTCAGTTTTAGCCTGTGGCATCAGGAGCTGTCCTTGACTCGGGGTTGGCACTGGGCTCAGCAATTGGCCAGACCTACTGGAACTCTCAGTAGGTTTTGAGTGGTTCATTTTAGGGAGTAGATATTGTCCTATGGGAAGGTGGAGTGACAATTTGTTTTGAAAGTACTCCTCTTTAACTTTCTGTGGTATCTCTAATAAACTCATCCTATAGAAAGGGAAATTAAAATTTATAAGAAATATAACTTGGACTCTTTAAAATCCCATAATATAATCCCTCTAGTTAGCAGTGGATAGGGTTGCTAATGGTTAGGTGCATATGAACACAGTGAAATAACAACAATGACCCACTCAAATAATAATAATAACCATCTACTGAGTACTGCCTTTGTGCCTGTGTACCTTCTAACCCTCACAATAAGCCTTCATGTTTGATACAATTATTCCCATTTTACAGTTGAGAAAACTGGGTCTCTAAAAGATAAATTCCCAGTAATCACACATCTAGTAAGTGACAGATTCAACATTCAGGCCTATTTATGTCTCATTTTAATATATTAGTTTGCCTCCCAATAGGAAATACTGGAAAAAGATTACGTGGCTCCAGTTTTGCATGTTCAAACTGTGAACATCCATTCATAGTTTATGAAAGACTGTCTTTCCCTCTTCATTATGCTCAGTGAGTATAGTACCCCTTGTGAGGCAACCTGGAAGTGTTAGACCTGTAGTAACATCAACATGTCCATGAGGCTAACCCTTAATAGGTTTCTCTCTGATCATATCATTGTGATATTTCTCAGAAATTAGAAGTACAAGAAATTTAGTTTAAAAGAAGCTATTATAATTTTAAAGATAAAATATTTTTAAACGTCTATCCAACCGCCTTACTAAAACTCAGAAATCACGCTTTCTGCTGATATGGAAGTCCCTATCATACTTCGCAAGTGAGAGGGATTTTGGTAATCTTAAAAATATCTAATTTCCTAACTCCACCTCTTTGACTTTTCTCACTTGTAGGCTACTTGCTACAGATTTACACCTGTCCCAGCTGTGGGATCAAACTAGTTCCTTGCCAGATCCAATCTGTATGGCTTAGGATGATAAATTGCTGGTTCAATAGCTCTTCAAGCATTTTGCTCTAGTTTTCTAGCTGCTATCTTGCCATGACCATGTACTTGGTTCTAGAAACTGGACTGCTACTTTATCGGTTGCGTACATATCCCTTTCTTGTTGTTAAGCTCAGCATCGCTGCCTTGTTGGTCCTGTTTCTCCCTGACCTGGTTTCTTCTGCTGGTCCTCCTGGAGACTGAAGTCTAGTCTTCTAGCTTCCGGCGTCATACGCGTTGTCAAATACTTGTGGCAGCCCTTTGAAACGCTATCATCCTGCCTCCCTAGACCTCAGTACATTTCCCACCACACAGTTTCCTGCTTACAAACACTGTCTAAAGACCTGCTATTGCCTCTACCCGGAGAGTATGTCCTCCTCTGGTTAATTTTCTTCATCTCTGAATCTTGATTTGAGATAGACCATCGGACCTGAGCTTTAATTTTGACATGAATTCTAATTGAAAGATAGCCTCCCATTTTAGAAGTTTGTTCGTTAAGATATTAAATTATGTTTTTCTTTGGAAGAGTTGAAGGCAGATAATTGGCCTTCCATTCACAATATCCCAGTGGTAGGGAAAGATGTGGCTACTCCTCCCCCTTCATAAAGAGAGGGAAGTAAGGAAGAGACAACCATGGCTATTTTAGATCTCCTACGTATGTATATATACCATGAACCTGGTCACCATAGGCGTCTCCATTAATAGGTTCTAAGAATATTTCTGTGTGCCTACCATACATTAGCCCCACGAGAACATCCAGATTATGCAAATTGATAATAGGAAGGAATGCCTAAAATCTATGAAGAAGCCCTTCAAAAACCAAACAACAAATATTTCTTGAGCACTTTCAGTCAAACATATATTGTACTATACTATGTGGGGGGCATATACAGACCTGTCCTTTACCGTCAAAGGATTCAGCAACTTGAAGTTTGGTGGTGCATGGGTACACACGACATTCTATCTTGTAGTGTCATTGATCATAAGGCAGAATGAAGAGGATCGCAGCGAGTTATTCCCTTTATGAAAACAGTCCACGGAGGAAAGGGGCACCTTAATTGCCACACCTAGACTTTATGCCTGACACCTAGTGGCCACTCCAGGAATTGCAGTGCTGGATTGCCGAGGATGATTCCTCAAGGTCTGAGGAAGCTGAAGTAAAAATGCATTCCCACCAGCTTCCTCTCTCAGTCCTGGACCTACCACTTAGCTTCTTCTTTATACTGCATTTTCTAAATATGATCCTAAATAATCCTTTAGTTTTAGAGCTGGTGGGTTCTCACACAACCTTCGTTTAATTATATTCTAGTCACTGTATGAAATATGAAGAAAAGCAAAGCTTTAGAATTTCTGAATTTAATGAATGTTTTGTGTAGAATCAACCTACTGGAAAGATGAATTCCACCTGTTTACTTTGACTATGGTTTATCATTTTTCCTTCTTGAAAAGAAAAATGGATACTTGTTTCCTGACCTACCTCATAGGGGAACAGCTTTAACTGTAAAACAGTGAAAATAGCTATAACCCACAAGCTTGCTTTGAGAATTTAAAAAGTTTAATCGTGTAAATAATTTTGTACAGTGCCTGGAACATAGTAAGTACTAAAGTGGTATTTACTATTGTTATTTTTACTTTTGGTTTTCCTGATAATAAATTTTATATAGTTTCTAATGCGTTCACTTTAGTAGCCTTTTTACCCGTGAGGAGTGTTATTTCCCCCAAATATTTAGAATATTTTCTTTAAATAGGTCTACCTATTTAGAGAATTCGAATGTTCTGTGTGATATTCAATGATCATAGATATCCAAAGTTGAAGAGATATTCCCAATCCCGAATCCAGTCCCCTCATTTATATACAAGAAAATATTACTTGACATCTTATGCATCTTTGCAAGGTTACACGTGATGAAACTAGATGAGATTGAAATCTGAGTTTCCCCATGAAGTTCAATGCATTTACTAGCCACAAGTGGCTCATTTATTATCTTCAAACTAATGCTGACAAATGAATTTTCTATCACATAGAAAAATGTGAGATACATGGCTATGGATTTATACTATACAGGCATAATGAAAAAGTTTGGTAGATTTCTACATTTGAAAAAGTATTAGTAATTTTAATAGTATTACAAAAACAATTCTTATTCACTGTTGGAAGATTAGTAATATAGGCAAACAGAAAGGTTAACTAAAAAGACAACTGTAATTCCATTGCTCAAACATACATGTATACCAATATATACATAAACATATATATTCATATGTGCATTTATTTACTTTCATACAGCTCTGTAATAAGATGTACATATTTTTTGAGGGGGGTTAATATATATTTAAATTACACACACGTGATTCATGATTACATCCCTATTGTAAAACATTCAAACAATATAGATAAAACTAAACTTCCTTTGCTTATCACCAATCCCAGTCCCCTTCCCATTTATATACCTATACAATGAAGGTATAATATAGTTTTGGGGGATTTTTAAAATTTTACAATAGAGGTATACTATCTATTATTTTACAGGCTGCTTCTTTCACTTAACAATCTGTCAAAAGTATCTTCTCATCTTTCTATACATTAGATATATGGTAACTCATTCTTTCGAACATCTGCAAGATTCCATAAGTTGGGTGTGCCACAGCTTATTTAAACATTCCCTTTACTGATGGTCTTTTGTGTTATTTCCAGTATTTTACTATGTACGTCTCCTTACACACATGGATGCACATATGTTTTGACTAAAAGGGAGGTTTAACAGTGTTCTGTAATTTGGGTTGTTTATTTAGGTGATGAGCATATTTCCACATTGATATTCATCTATAGCATTATTTTAATGGTTGCATTATGTCTATTATATAGTTATATTATTCTCATTAATTCCTCTTTGAGATCAAATTAATGGTCAACAAGGACAGTTAGGCCGCTGGTTAATAGCAGTGGGCAAAGAAGAGAGAGAAAAGATTGGTAGTGCTATGGAAAGCCCTGTTTCCTCTCTCATTCTTTAGACTGAGATCTTTATGTGCTGGCAAATGGTACCAGGTGACTGAAGGAAGGCGTACCTAGATAAGGATGTGCTGACTCGGGTCCTGATGGGAGAGGAAGTGGAATGTCCAGTTGAGGGAATATCAAGTAATAAGTTTCAAACGTGGGTTCTGTAAATGGTAGCAAACGGAGAGCATTGTAATGGTAGGCATTACATTACTCTACATTACTCTGTAGAGTCCAAAGATCTGAAAGTAAAATAACAAAGAGAGTAAGCCTCCAAGTCTTCAGCGGTGTGGAACACACCCACCCGTACATCACGGAGTTGGGCATGCCTCTTGGTTTATAGATGCCTCTATAAATTTAATATTGAATTATAAGCATACACCGTGTAAATATGCATGCACATTCCTTTCCATAATTGTCTTCTGAGAACCCAGAGGAGGGCTGACCAGCAAAAGCATGTATTCATAGATGTGGGGAGCGAGGCAATGCTAACTGAGTATGAACTACTCTAAGAGTGTGACTGATCAGAGTCTCATGACAGAAAATTCTACATAAAGTCAGAACTTGCATTATAAATAGTCTACCAAAATTCCATATTGTAAGAGAAAAACAAAGAATAATCATAAAAATGATATGAGAATATGACAAGAGTCAGGGCAGAGCTACACCCTTTCTTGTCTTTCTTTGCACCTAATTTTTTTCATGTTCATCCTTCACACTTTCACAGTTGAACAAAATTATCTCTGTGAAGGGATCTGGAAGTTTCCCCACTAGTGCCATTGCTTCCTTTCTTGCATGCTCTTCTACAGCTCTGGATGACCCTTTTGCATCCAACATCAAAAATATATCCTGTGGGCTTCCCTGGTGGCGCAGCGGTTGAGAATCCGCCTGCCGACGCAGGGGACGCGGGTTCGTGCCCCGGTCCGGGAAGATCCCACGTGCCACGGAGCGGCTGGGCCTGTGAGCCGTGGCCGCTGAGCCTGCGCGTCCGGAGCCCGTGCTCCGCAGCGGGAGAGGCCACAACGGTGAGAGGCCCGGGTACCGCAAAAAAACAAACAAACAAAAAAACCCATATATATATATATATATATATATATAGTGTTATATTCTGTATATTTTCCTGATAAAATGTGTTTTTTATCACTCAGTAGTGCACTCCTCACTTTTTCTGCAATACTAATAGCAAATTATTGAGAACACTAGTAATGCTCCTTGGATCCTGCTGGGTGTATCCACAGGCACTGTCTTTGATCCACATATCTGTCTTGTGTGCAGCCTGTCACAGTGCAAGGGAACAGGAAGCCGAGTGCCAAAAGCCCTGTTTGGGGACAGGCACCTTTCGAATGTCCTGCCAACCATGCCGGTCTTGCGGAATTGAGCGTGGGTGGATTGTCAGGTCCACACCTAGCACACTGACAGGTGGAAAGCACTGGAGAGAAATTGGCAGTTTGTGCCCTCTGGGAGGCAAAGGCATGAAATGCCATATTCCCCCCCCTTTGGAGGGGCACCTCCTATTTCTAAAAGACACAGGTAGAAATAGTAACAGTCACAGACAGAATACTATAGTTTACCCACCTTGGACATTTTTCTTTGCCCTCCAAATTCAAATTTGCTTTCTTCAATCTGAGAAGAAAACTCCATGGCCGTTTTCCAGAAAAATACAATAAAATCACAGGTTTTAGCTCTACTGGATAATAAAGGGTGTTTACTTTTTTAAAGATCTCACTTGTCCTCCGTTGCTTCCTATATGGGATAGAAAAAGGCAGACAGCTCTACTAGGGCGACAGTATTGAAATAGTATTCACACCAGTTCCAGTAGATGGTTCACACACTTTAATTCCTGTTAAAAACTTAATTAAATCGCATGATTTATTAGCTTGTGTTAGATGTTGAGAAAAGCAGTCTGGAAAACCTAGGTACTCTGTGTAAGACCCAGCCAGCTGTCTCAGAGGAAAGATTTTTGGTCCTGTGTAAATTTTGCAAACAACTGAATTGCTAACAGGCTCTTTGTCAGATGTTCATCTACTCTTAACAGAGCCCACAACACCTGAAAAAAAAAATGGTGTTCTAAAAGAAGAAAAGACAGTGTGTGTTTTGTTAAACCAATCGGCATACGCAATAAGGATATTTTTCTTTAATGTCTAACAGATTCTGCTACATTTCTACAACTATTAGCCTATGAAGGTATTTTGTAATATAGTCCACCTCTAATTTTACTTTCTAGGAAACTGTCAACTGTATTTATCTCCGTGCTTTCAAACCTGATAAAAATGCACATCTTTCTGTGATTGCTTTTAAGAGCACAACCTTAATTCAGGCTTTCTACACTCCTTCTGGTTTATGGTGATATTAAACTCAAAGCAAATTCACTCGTTGAAATCAATCTGGGGGAAAACCTCACTGGTCTATAATTTAAGATTATTTGACTGTTCACTGGCAAACGATTAGATAGCATAATCATTTACTGAGACTCAATCTGCATTTTCTGAAATACTTTTACGTACTATGTGGTAGATGAGAAAAGAGAAAGGAGAGAAAAATAGCATCAAAGTTACCAGACAAGCCATTCTGCAACTCTTGAGTTGCATGTCTAACTTAAAATGCCTTTAGAGAGATGAGAGAAGGCAGACTCACAGAATTTTCTAAGATATCTCATATTTGTGGATAGACTCACACAGTCACACAAACGTGTATGTACATGCACACACACACACACACACATACTGGCACACATAGATTTCTTTGCAATGAACTCATCAGGGAGCTCCTCCCTAATTTAGGCCCAAGCTTGCAAAGAAGTCAGTTGTTTTTTCTTTTTCCTGACACTATTACATCAAAACAGTATCCAGGCATTAGACAGTATTTATTAGCTTGTAAGCCCAGAGATAATGATCCTATTCAATCAGAACACATGAATAATTCAAGAGTCCCAACCTCACATAATTTCTGGCTCTACTTTTAAAATCAGTAACAGAAACATTTGTATCATTTATTTATTTTTGTTGACAATGAATAAAAGACAAAAGAGGTTTTGTTTTGTGTGTGTGTGTGTGTGTGTGTGTGTGTGTGTGTGTATTTTTTTCTCCAGGAGGGAGAGACTGTTGGGTCTCTCATTTCAAACTGATCAAAGCCAGTGCCAAAAGAACATGTATATCTATGAAAATATGAAAAAGCATGATACTACAAGGGGAATATACAGCAACAACAATTACCTTTCTGGATGATTTCTATATAAATTTGTTAAAGGTGTTTTAATCACGGTGAATGGTTTAATATTATTTTACACACTACGGCTAGGAAACGATTATGGTTTCTGCAAGATCTGTGAATCTACAATTTCAGGGGTCATTTCTGCAATCTGCAATCTTCATATTACATTTGAAAGAGGATGGACTATTTTCAGCACCAAAGAGAAGTTGAAATAATTTAATCTTATGACAAAATGTCGCTCCTAATTTTCTAACATAAACAAGGAAAGTCAACGGAAGAGGTCACTGCTGTCTCTCTAAAGCAGCTCTGTCCTATAGAACTTTCTGCAAAGAAGGGTATGTTCCAAATTTACACTGTGCAATATAGAAACCATTAGGCACATGTGGTTACTGAGCACTTGAAATGTGGCTGGTGCAACCAAGAAACAAAACTTGAAATCTTATTTACTTTTAATTAATTTAAATATAAATAGCCATATGTACACTACCAAATGTAAAACAGATAGCTAGTGGGACGCAGTCCCATAGCACAGGGAGATCAGCTGAGTGTTTTGTGACCACCTAGAGGGGTGGGATAGGGAGGGTGGGAGGGAGACGCAAGAGGGAGGAGATACGGGGACATATGTATACGTATAGCTGATTCTCTTTGTTATAAAGCAGAAGCTAACACACCATTGTAAAGCAATTATACTCCAACAAAAATGTTAAAAATATATATATATATATATATATATATATATATGGCCACATGTGACCAGTGGCTCCCTGTTAAGACATCACAGCATTTAAGTCCTCAAGGAGAATGGCTATTGGAATATAAATATCAACAGGTAGATGCTTATTGTTTTAAAAAATATTTATATTAACTTAAGAATTATAATTCTACAAAGTTCCCATTTGGACAAAAAAATATAATTACCTAAGTAATGAGAGATCATTAGGAGTTACATCAGAAGAGCAATAAAAGAGTCTTTGTTTGGTTTCTTTTTAGCACTAAATAATATTCCATTGTCTGGATGTAGCACAGTTTACTTTTCCCTTCCCCTCTTGAAGGACATCTTGATTGCTTCCAAGTTTTGGAAATCATGAATAAAGCTGCTCTAAACATCTGTGTTCAGGTTTTTGTGTGGGCGTAAGTTTTCAACTGCTTTGGGTAAATACTAAGGAGTATAATTGCTGGATTGAATAGTAAGAGTATGTTTAGTTTTTTAAGAAACTGCCAAGCTGTCTTCCAAGGTGGCTGTACCATTCTGTATCTTTACCAGCAATGAATGAGAGTTCCTGCTTTTCCATTGTTTTGGATTTTGGCCATTCTAATATAGATGCTTACTATTAAGGTATTTTAATCCATCTTTTAAATTTACAATTTCTATTAAAACTCTCACTACCTTCTTACGAAATATCCAGATATTTTTGATTAACACATCATGTACTTTCTTTGGCCAATTCATGTGACAAAATTAGAGTGAAATAGTGTTCCAGTTGATGCATTTGGTAAAATGAACTATAACGAATAATATATGACGTAACCATTTGAATGAATCAAAAGAAGCAATAGACAAATTAGATGAGAGAAAGCTTTTCTTTATATCTAAGTGGTTTAACAATAGGCAAAAATGTATTATCAATTTAAAAGACCTTGGAAAGAAAATTAATTTGGGAAATACTCCCTAAGAAAATGCTTGGTCTCCAATAAGCTAAATTTTGAATTTGCTCTTCAGTAAACTAAAAAGTGAGCTTCTCTAAAAGTATAAAATGATTATACTTTAGGAATTGTAGAAGTGATGATCGACACTCTTTTCTTTATTATAGTCTGGTAGTGGGTTTTTCTCCACCCCCATGCAGAGTAGGTGAAGAAGAAGAAGAATCAGTGAAGTAAAAATTATAGGATAGGAGTCAATAAGACCAATCGATATACCTCTTAGGTTTATTTGAAGTTTGTAAACAACTACTATATGCATTGTCTCAATCAGGGGTTCACAGAAGGAAGGTCATTATCGAATCTCAAGATACAAATGCACTGTTAACTTCCAGATACAGTCCAAGTGCATGCTCGTGCATTCATATTAGCCATTAATTAAGGGCCACTTGGGGGGACTTTAAGCTCTTAAACTGGATTAGTGAAAGTGATCAAAAGGACCAATTGAGTTTTGTAAATTGAGTTTTACAAGATAGTGAGTGGACTTTGAAAAGGACTTTCTAAATCAGACATCATTTATTTCTTCATCACAGCCTTAAGATGAGGGTTGACATCCAGAGGATTTGAGCAGAATCATCAACTGAATGTTGACACTATCTCCACAGTAGCTGAAATGTGATGTGTTGTACCCACAATTAATGTCAAAATTCCAAATGCAAACTCCAGTGACACTTTATGATTTAAAAGTTAAGTTTGAGATGAAAGGTACCTTTCCTTAGGCTCGTGACTGATTTAGAAAGAATCTCACTGTTATTCTCAAAAGGCATTAATAAATACTTTTGGATTTCTACATTAATGGATTTCTGGGTTGGGTAATTAGAGTGTTGTTAGATGCAGCACAATGTTTATGGGTATTTTCTGCTATTATAGTTGTTGCTTGGTTAAGAAGTGCCATTTTTTGAGTTCCAATTTTGTGTACGTTATTTTTAATCCTCACAAAACCTTGCAGGGTGCATGTTCCTATTTTGCAAAGGAGAGAAAAAAGATTCAAAGATATTAGTAAATTTCTCTATGGTTTCATGGGTAACATGTCATAGAAGCAAAAACTTCATAAATTTCTTTCTGGCTATATGGGCAGCAGGGGCTAGAACTGAAAGTAAATTCAGAATCATCCAGATGCAAAGCCCTTGTTTATCTTCAACACCATGTTATCTCTCCAATCTTGAACAAAAAGCACACAATATTTAAGTCTGTTTACAAAAGCACATTCTTTTATAAAAAATAAATGTATGTGATCTAGGTCACTTATTTTGGGGAGACCTTTTGTCTAGGATTAAGATTTTTTTCTATCTTATCTATGGAACTGAGCTATTGACCATTGCTACACATTTTCAAGAAGCACAAGATTCTCCAAAGATTAGGCCCAAAGAAAGTCATATTTTGTTCACATTTGTCTTCTGGTCTTTCTGTGATGTGCATTTTTCTTATTGAAAGCTAATAGTTCTGAGTTAGCTCAGAGGCCCCTTTGAGAATTGGGTGTGTGTGTTGACTGATTTCTCAGAAAATATATATATATTATTTTATAGGGTTCAAGAACCACCTGAAGTGCAGGATTTCTAAAGTATGATTTTCAGTTCTCTGCCAAGGAAGATACTATTATAAATCCTTTATAGGAAAGACAGATAGTAGGTGTTTTTGCTTCCTAGGGTTGCAGTAACAGATTATCAAAAGCTCGACAGCATAAAACAGCAGAAATTTATTTTCTCACAGTTTTGGAGGCCAGAAGTTTGAAATCAAGATGTCAGCTGGGTTAGCCTCCCCCCAAAGCCTTTAGAAAGACTCTTTCCTAGCCTCTTCCAGCTTCTTGGGGCTCCGGCTGTTTCTCGTGACTGCAATCCTACCTCCGTCTTCACATGGCCTTCTCCACATGACTGTCTTTTCGTCTGTTTTTTATAAGGACACTTGCCACGGGATTTCGGGCCCACCCATGGATCCCGGATGATCTCATCTCAAAAATCCTTTACTTACTTACATCTGAGAAGCTCCTTTTTCCAAAAAAGGTCACATTTACAGTCTCCGGGGGTTACAATGTAAAGATCTTTTTGGGGAGGCCACCATCCAATTAGAGTCAGTAAGCCTTATTTTCTTTTGGAACCTCATTTCCCCACATAACTGGTCCAGAGAAGGCCTCAAAATACTCCTACTTAGAGTGTAATTAACTCATAACAATTGATAGAAACAAAACCTAGGAAGGCAAACTATAGACCTAAGTAGGAGGCAGGACATGCAGTGGTTAAGGGCACAGACACGAACATCAGACGGACTATAGCTGGGGTACAATCCCACTCACGTGCTCTATGACTGAGGACAAGTTGTAAACCTCTTCCATCTTCACTTTCCTCATCTGTATAATAGGATGAGTATCTCCCTCGCAGGGTTCTTGTAAAGATTCAATGAAAAAAGTCATGTCAAGAATTTAGCATAATTCCCTGGTATGGAGGCAGGCATAGTTATCTATCTATCAATTTATGTATCTATCTACTTATCTCTCCATCCATTTTTTTTTTTTTTTTTTGCTTAGCCCAGTCTTTATTTATTTATTTATTTTTTAACCTTTTTATGGAATATAATTGCTTTACAATGTTGTGTTAGTTTCTGCTTTATAACAAAGTGAATCAGTTATACATATACACATATCCCCATATCTCTTCCCTCGCATCTCCCTCCCTCCCACCCTCCCTATCCCACCCCTCTAGGTGGTCACAAAGCACCGAGCTGATCTCCCTGTGCTATGCGGCTGCTTCCCACTAGCTATCCATTTTACATTTGGTAATGTATATATGTCCATATATACACTACCATTCTCACTTTGTCCCAGCTTACACTTCCTCCTCCCCATGTCCTCAAGTCCATTCTCTAGTAGGTCTGCATCTTTATTCCCATCTTGCCCTTGGGTTCCTCATGACCTTTTTTTTTAAGATTCCATATATATGTGTTAGCATACGGTGTTTGTTTTTCTCTTCCTGATATACTTCACTCTGTATGACAAACTCTAGGTCTATCCACCTCACCACATATAATTCAATTTTGTTTCCTTTTATGGCTGAGTAATATTCCATTGTATATATGTGCCACATCTTCTTTATCCATTCATCTGTCAGTGGACACTTAGGTTGCTTCCATGTCCTGGCTATTGTAAATAGAGCTGCAATGAACATTGTGGTACATGACTCTTTTTGAATTATGGTTTTCTCAGGGTATATGTCCAGTAGTGGGATTGCTGGTTATATGGTAGTTCTATTTTTAGTTTTTTAAGGAACCTCCATACTGTTTTCCATAGTGGCTGTATCAATTTACATTACCATCAACAGTGTATGAGGTTTCTCTTTTCTCCACATCCCCTCCAGCCTTTGTTGTTTGTAGATTTTTTGATGATGGCCATTCAGACCGGTGTGAGATAATATCTCACTGTAGTTTTGATTTGCATTTCTCTAATGCTTAATGATATTGAGCATTCTTTCATATGTTTGTTGGCAATCTGTATATCTTCTTTGGAGAAATGTCCGTTTAGGTCTTCTGCCCATTTTTGGATTGGGTTGTTTGTTTTTTTATATTGAGCTGCACATGCTGCTTGTAAATTTTAGAGATTAATCCTTTGTCAGTTGCTTCATTCTCAAATATTTTCTCCCATTCTGAGGGCTGTCTTTTCGTCTTATTTATGGTTTCCTTTGCTGTGCAAAAGCTTTTAAGTTTCATTAGGTCCCATTTGTTTATTTTTGTTTTTATTTCCATTTCTCTAGGAGGTGGGTCAAAAAGAATCTTGCTGTGATTTGTGTCATACAGTGTTCTGCCTATGTTTTCCTCTAAGAGTTTGATAGTGTCTGGCCTTACATTTAAGTCTTTAATCCATTATGAGTTTATTTTTGTGTATGGTGTTAGGGAGTGTTCTAACTTCATCCTTTCACATGTAGCTGTCCAGTTTTTCCAGCACCACTTATTGAAGAGGCTATCTTTTCTCCATTGTATATTCTTGCCTCCTTTATCAAAGATAAGATGACCGTATGTGTGTGGGTTTATCTCTGCGCTTTCTATCCTGTTCCATTGATCTATATTTCGGTTTTTGTGCCAGTACCATACTATCTTGATTATTGTAGCTTTGTAATATAGTCTTAAGTCCAGGAGCCTGCTTCCTTCAGCTCCATTTTTCTTTCTCAAGATTGCTTTGGCTATTCGGGGTCTTTTGTGTTTCCATACAAATTGTGAAATTTTTGGTTCTTGTTCTGTGAAAAATGCCCATGGTAGTTTGATAGGGATTGCATTGAATCTGTAGTTTGCTTTGGGGAGTAGAGTCATTTTCACAAAGTTGATTCTTCCAATCCAAGAACATGGTATATCTCTCCGTCTATTTGTATCATCTTTAATTTCTTTCATTAGTGTCATAATTTTCTGCATACAGGTCTTTTGTCTCCTTAGGTAGGTTTATTCCTAGATGTTTTATTCTTTTTGTTGCAATGGTAAATGGGAGTGTTTTTTCTTAATTTCACTTTCAGATATTTCATCATTAGTGTACAGCAATGCAAGAGATTTCTGTGTATTAATTTTGTATCCTGCTACTTTACCAAATTCATTGATTAGCTCTAGTAGTTTTCTTTTCTTTCTTTTTTTTTTTTTTTTTATGGTACGTGGGCCTCTCACCATTGTGGCCTCTCCCACCCCAGAGCACAGGCTCCAGACGCACTGGCTCAGCGGCCATGGCTCACGGGCCCAGCCGCTCCGCGGCATGTGCGATCTTCCCGGACCAGGGCACGAACCCGTGTCCCCTGCATCAGCAGGCGGACTCTCAACCACTGCGCCACCAGGGAAGCCCAGCTCTAGTAGTTTTCTGGTAGCATCTTTAGGATTCTCTATGTATAGTATCATGTCATCTGCAGTGACAGCTTTACTTCTTCTTTTCCGATTTGGATTCCTTTTATTTCTTTTTCTTCTCTGATTGTTGTGGCTAAAACTTCCCAAACTATGTTGAATAATAGTGGTAAGAGTGGTCAACCTTGTCTTGTTCCTGATCTTAGTGGAAGTGGTTTCACTTTTTCACCATTGAGGATGATGTTGGCTCTGGGTTTGTCATATATGGCCTTTATTATATTGAGGTAAGTTCCCCCTATGCCTACTTTCTTGAGGGTTTTTATCATAAATGGGTGTTGAATTTTGTCAAAAGCTTTCTCTGCATCTATTGAGATGATCATATGGTTTTTCTCCTTCAGTTTCTTGATATGGTGTACCACATTGATTGATTTGCATATATTGAGGAATGCTTGCATTCCTGGGATAAACCCCACTTGATCATGGTGTATGATCCTTTTAATGTGCTGTTGGATTCTGTTTGCTAGTATTTTGTTGAGGATTTTTGCATCTATGTTCATCAGTGATATTGGCCTGTAGTTCTCTTTCTTTGTGACATGTTTGTCTGGTTTTGGTATCAGGGTGATGGTGCTCTCATAGAATGAGTTTGGGAATGTGCCTCCCTCTGCTATATTTTGGAAGAGTTTGCGGAGAATAGGTATTAGCTCTTCTCTAAATGTTTGATAGAATTCGCCTGTGAAGCCATCTGGTCCTGGGCTTTGGTTTGTTGCAAGAGTTTTAATCAGTCTCAATTTCAGTGCTTGTGATTGGTCTGTTCATATTTTGTATTTCTTCCTGGTTCAGTCTTAGAAGGTTATACTTTTCTAAGAATTTGTCCATTTCTTCCAGGTTGTCCATTTTATTGGCATAGAGTTGCTTGTAGTAGCACATGCAATTTAGAAGGGCAGCGGAGAGGTAGGTCAAAAGACTCTCTCCCAAAAGATAGCATTTTAGTGGGAAGAACATAGGTCCGGGAGTCATGGAGAAGTTAGAGGAATGAATTCTCTCTTTGTCACTATTGAGCTGTTCCTTAACCTCTCCATTTCCTCACCTGTAAAATGAGGCTAAGATTCACATCATTGAATTGTTGTGGGCACTAATTAAATAACGCATTTAGAACAATGTCTGGTACCTAGCAAAGGATATATAAATATTACCTATTTAGTTGTTGTTATTGTTACAGTCACTATTAATCAATTTCCTAGTGCACAGAAGTTTCAACAAGGCATGTTTTCTGGACAGCAATTTCCATTTTAGAATCATCTCATCAAGGAGGCCATCTGTACCTGTATACCCCTCCCTGACCCATTCTCTATACTCTATGACAAGAACCTATGTATGTTGAAATAACTGGTTTCTGTGTTTTTCTTCACCATTGTACTATAATCTCCTTGAACACTAGTAAAGTATCTTATTCATACATGTTGCCCTAGCGTATAATAAAATACTTGGGAATTAGTCAATGAATATTTTTTGAACTGTTATGATTTCAGGTACACAATTTCCTGCATGTGCCTCCCTCCTGCCCACCAAAAATCTGATAGGCTATGAAGTTGTAGTAATATCCAAAGAAATTCCATATTGATAACTTTAGATCAGAAGTCTAGGGTGAGGTCCATTAAGTGTACTTGTGCTAGTTTTCTACTGCTGCATAATAATTACCACAAACATAGTGGTTCAAAGTAGCAAACTTTTGTGATCTCACAGCTGAGGTTTGGCTAAGCTAGGTTCTTGTCTTCAGGGTCCTGCACGAGGTTGGAATCAAGGTGCAGGTTGGGTCTTCCATCTCCTCAGAACAATTGGGCAAGGATTCGTTTTCAAGCTCCCTCAGATTGTTGACAGAATTCATGTTCTTGTAGCTTTAGAATTCATGGCAGCTTGCTTCTTCAAAGTCAGCAAGGAAGATGGCACCTCTAGAACAAGTTTTCTAGCAAGGTGGAATCATATACGGTAATCACAGGAGTGATATCCCATGACCTTGGCCATATAACATAGCGTAATAATGGCAGAGATAAGCCATTATCTTTGCCTTTATTCTACTGGTTAGAAGCAAGTTCTGCTCACACTCGAGAGAAGGAGATTGTACAAGGGGTAAACATCAGGAGGTAGGGATCCCTAGAGCCACCTTAAGGTCTGTCTTCTACAGTAATGTTAGGGGTGCCCAAGAGTTCTGGACTTCAGACTTGTATTCTTTTTTTTTTTTTTTTTTTTAATTTTATTTGTTTATTTATTTATGGCTGTGTTGGGTCTTCGTTTCTGTGCAAGGGCTTTCTCTAGTTTTGGCAAGCGGGGGCCACTCTTCATTGCGGTGCGCGGGCCTCTCACTATCGCGGCCTCTCTTGTTGTGGAGCACAGGCTCCAGACGCGCAGGCTCAGTAGTTATGGCTCACGGGCCCAGCTGCTTTGTGGCATGTGGGATCTTCCCAGACCAGGGCTTGAACCCGTGGCCCCTGCATTGGCAGGCAGATTCTCAACCACTGCTCCACCAGGGAAGCCCCCCAGACTTGTATTCTTAATCATTTATTCACTGGTGCTTTTATTGAGGACTGAGGATTAGATAATAGTAATAGGATATAACAATGCTATATGCATTAAGAAGAAAAACAGTAGAGTGTGGAAAAGAATACAAAAATTCTTCTGATATAATTCTCTATAATAAAAAGAGTCATGTAACTGAGGCATGTTACTCTGTGAACTCAGAAGTACCTATTAGTTGATATATTATGGTGGAGCCATCATTAGGAAGATAATTTATCACACTAGAAGAGCTGTACTGTGCATTATAAATTACTATAATAATACACTGCACCTGATAGTTATTAATTTTAGTGCCATCTGATTTATCATAACATTAAACCATTCTGTATTTGAAGAGAGACGAATAGAAGTTCATTTTCTTGGTGTTCTGTGATATGGAGAAACAAGATGCTCAAGAATAATAATTAGAGGTAGAGAGTTACTGTATTTTCTGGACCAGAGTCTGTGATTACATGGACATGGTAGTTAAATCCTTTAACCTCATTATTATTATTATTATTATTATTTAACAACCCGTCTGTGTTTTACTAAATGAAGATGGCTGTGAAGCTCACTTAGGTTGCGATATCTGCCTGCAATATCACATTGGCTACCTGGATGATTTGGCCAATCTGACTGCCTGAGTGGGGCCTCTTCCCTCACCATTGCTCCTTGCAGATCTCTTTTAAACTTGCAGACTAGTGGACAAAGACCACCTTCCCAGCTTCAAGAGGACTTTGCTAGGCATTCCTCATGGAACCTCTGAATTAGGACTCAATTCAAGTAACTTCAGAAGTCAGGAAAATGGAGTTACAGAATGAGGAAGTTGTGATGTCACATAACAGTGTTAAGCATATGCCCCATTCCCTCGGGACAAATATTAATCATACCCAATGGATTATTTCTACTCAGGAACATGGGCCTAATGACATCCAACAAGCCACAGGAGTAGGGAAGCACCTATTGGTTTTGTAGTTTAATTATCCATGAGGAGGTTAATTTTCATAAGTGTTTAAGTCCCAATATTTTCTTATATATTTTATATTTTGTGAATAAAATGCCTATCTGTCCTTTATTCAATAATCATTTCCCAATCCATATTTAAAAACATGCAATGTTGGGCTTCCCTGGTGGCGCAGTGGTTGAGAGTCCGCCTGCTGATGCAGGGGATACGGGTTCGTGCCCCGGTCCGGGAAGATCCCACATGCCGCGGAGCGGCTGGGCCCGTGAGCCATGGCCGCTGAGCCTGCGTGTCCGGAGCCTGTGCTCCGCGGCGGGAGAGGACACGACAGTGCGAGGCCCGCATACCGCAAAAAAAAAAAAAAAAAAAAAGTCATTAAAAACATGCAATGTCATCTTGTATATGAAAGCTTGAAGAAGGATGTCTGTCACTAATTATCAGCCCCATCCTGGCAATTTGGGTTTTTATTAGAGGAGAGCTTTACGTGAAATGACTTTGGGAAGCTGTTCACACCGTATTGACTCTTTAGAGTGGTGAACCTCCGCTGTTCACTCATTCATGAGTGAGCATCTATGCGTACATAGCACTGTTCTAGACACTGGAGATACAACAGTGTATAAGATAAAATCCCTGCCTTCAACAAGCTTGTTAGTGAAATGGGGAGTGAGAAGCAGACAAAAAACAAGCAGATATGTGACATAATGTCAGATAGTGAGGAGTGCTGTGTTTAAAAAAAAAGAAAAATAAGAAAACAAGGCATCTTAGAAAACACCCCCTTCCCCTAGCTCTCGTGGGTAGAGTGCGCTCCTAAACCATCCTTGGTTCGGCCCTACCTGATTCTAATGGATGTATGCTCAAATAAACGCTTGAAAAATTTAATGTACCTTGGTTTATCTTTTCACAGGTGCGTTTTGGGGGCACAGACATTCAGTCCATAACATAAAATATGAGGTTAAGAAGATGGTAGCAGAATCCATTTAGGCTTATAGTAGTGATTCTCAATGGGGCGGTGATTCAAATTATATTTTGTAAATGGCAAAAGAATACTTCTGGATTTTACCCCAAATGTAGCTGGTACACCTCTTCTTTAAAATGACATTATCCCCAATATCATATAGCCTTGTCCTCAACCGTGTTTAAGCCAATGCCTAAAGTTGAAAATATTTTTGCAGGGCTTTATTTTACCTTATTTACAACAGGTATGAAACATATAAAATTATAAAATACTCTTATTGTTAACAACTTCTTTATTTCTTCTGATAGTTGAAATATATATATATAGATAGATAGATAGATAGATAGATATAGTTGTTTGTTTGTCTGTTGCCAAATCATCACCACCACTCCCTCCCATGTTCTCCTTTCCCACAATGGCTCTCCTTGTATGGTACCTGTTTAGTCAACTGGGGGAACTGGGTAAGATTTGGAAGGTGGTGGGGAGAAGCAGTTGTTCTCCACAGGCAGTAGCAGCCAGATGTTTACTCTTGCCGACAGAGGGATCTGGAAGCCATTCAAACATCTTGTCTTAAAAGACTAAAAATGGCTGTTCCAGATTAAAGGAGGCTAACATGGCAACCAAATGCAACATCCCGTCCTAAACTGGATCCTGTCTGGGAGAGAAGTAAAATGCTATAAAGGATATTATTAATTCAACTGGCAAAACTTGCATACAAATAGTCTATTGGGTAAAAACATTGTATCAATGTTAAATTTACTGGAGTTGATAACCATACTGTGATTATGCAAGAAAATATCTCTACTCTGAAGAACTGCACAAAAAATCTTTAAGGATAAAAAGTAATGATTTAAGTAATTTACCCTCAAAAGGTTCAGCAAAAAACGTGTGTGTGTGTGTGTGTGTGTGTGTGTGTGTGTGTGTGTGTGTGTGTGTAGGGCTGCAAATAATAAAGCAAATGTAGTAATTTTTAAAAACAAGTGAATGTGTATAAAGAGTGAGTGTTTTGTACTCTTTAAAATTTGGCAAGTTTCTCTGTTTGAAATTATTTCCAAATTTTAAAAAAAGTAAATCTTTAATTGCTCTCTCATGTGATTAGATTTAATAGCAAAAATGACCTCTTTGCCAGTAGGAAAAGGGACAGTGGTTAAGTGCATGGTGTGTAGGGGCCAAAGAGTTGCTTAAATGATCACTTGTAGTTTCCTGGAGTAAAGTACCTATAGAAGGAAAGACTTCAGAATCTCAAGTAGATTTTGTAATAGATCATAATGGCGGATATAAGCTCATGAGGACTGTAGGTAGTTTGGCTATGTCGACAGCCCTGGAGAATTTTAAAAAAGAAAATGATGAATTCAGGGTAACTTCTCAGCTCAAGGTGCAAATAAAGAGCCAGAAATTTTCTAAGACTGCCAAAAAATAAAATCTTTTTTTTTCTATAATTGCAAGACAGATTTCTGAAACAGACTGTCTCTGCAAATTGTTGAGTTACAATATAAATTGAATTCACAGCTTGCAAGCTCCCTGAGGTTCAAGTTAGTATATTGACAGGATAAACTGGAGTCTGGAAAACAGGAATAAACTCTGGATCTCGAGTGATGTGCTTGTGTAGTCTTTTATTATTTTAATTTTACAAATCTGAATATAATATACATACTTTGAAATTCATGGAGAATAGACATACAGTGGAAAGGTACAGTTCACTAAACGTTGACAAATATCTATGCATATGTAATTTACAACCCAGTCAAAATACATAACATCTGCATCAACCTAAAAAAGTACTACATGCCCCTTTCCAGTTAATCCCTGCACCACACCCAGGAGTAATCACTGCTCTGATTTCTGTTGTCCTGGAGTAGTTTTCTTCTTCTTTTATTTCATGTGGTAGACAGAATAATTATCACCCACAGATGTCCACATCCTAATCCCTAGAACCTGTGATTACATTAAGTTGCGTGGCAAAGGGGAATTAAGGTTGCAGATGCTCTTACATTTGCTAATCAGCTAACCTTAAAATAGAGAGAGTGTCTGGGATTATCTGGGTGGACCCTATGTCCTTAAAAGTGAAAGAGGGAGGCAGAAAATATCGTCAGAATGACTGGAAACGGAGAGATGGAATGTCGCTAGCTTTGAAGATGGGGGATGTGGGCTATGATCCGAGAAACATGGGTAGTCCCTAGAAGTTGGAAATGCAAAGAAACGGAATTTTCCCCTAAAACCTCTAGAAAAGAAAAAAAACAAGCTTATATCTTAATTTTAGCCTCTTGAGACCCATGTCAGATTTTTTTTTTTTTTGCGGTACGCGAGCCTCTGCCTGCTGTGGCCTCTCCCGTCGCGGAGCACAGGCTCCAGACGCGCAGGCGCAGCGGCCATGGCTCACGGGCCCAGCCGCTCCGCGGCACGTGGGATCTTCCCGGACCGGGGCACGAACCCGCGTCCCCTGCATCGGCAGCCGGACTCTCAACCACTGCGCCACCAGGGAAGCCCCCATGTCAGATTTTTAACCCACATAACTATAAGATCATGTTTATGTTGTTTTAAGCCACAAGAATGTGTTTATTGTTGCATCAGCAATCAAGTAATACACTTAATGTATGCAGAAGAATACAGCATGTATTCTTTTACGTATGGCTTTTCTTGCTCAGCCTAATATTTCTGAGATTCACCAATGTTGTTGCATATATAAGCATGCATAGCTGAGCATACTACAGTTTCTTCTAAAGATGGGCATGTGAATTGTTTTTAGCTATAATCAGCAAACCGTATGTCCTTAAGTTTATTTTTGTGTGTGCTTCTGATGTTTAGGGCTCCCACCCAAGCATAAATCTGGTCTAGAATCTCTCCAGTTAGGTGCCATTTCCTAAAAAGAGATTTTTATTTTTTACATTTTAATGTTAAATTAAAACTTGTCTTCCATGAGGCAACTTAGAATACTAGTGTTATGACTATTTATATTCATAACAGCAATAACAGCAGTAAATCATCTTTATAAAGTTATATATTATCTCTTTTGATTACTACAAAAATATTCTAAAGGAGTCCAGAGATGAGAAATGTCTCTCTTAAATGACTATAGCAAGTGAAGCTGGAACCAGGCAAGACTTTTGACTCAAATTCTTACATCCTTCCATAGCAGTTCTTTGCCTCATTCATTCATCAAATAGTTATGGAATGCCTATAATATGCTAAGCACTGTACTACCACAGCCTGCAATACCATACTGTATATTTATTTTAACATGTAATAGAGATTAATAACCTATTCGTATATAGCAATGGAACTTTCATAGGGCATATTCTATTTTCTTATATGCTCATGACAATAGGGGAAGGCCAGCATTTTATGAAGTTACAAATAGGGACTCGATTTTCAGAAATGTGCCCACTTTTTCAACATGAAAATTTAAAAAAGAACAAACTCTTCATATACCTTTATATATATGCCCATATAAATGAGGTTGATGAGCTCTTTTGCTTTTATCAACACATTTAAGTGTTGTTTCACATGGAAGAAAAGAGAGATGTATGGTCTCATTTCTAATAAAAGTAGTAATATTTGATTAGCTTATTTCTTTGATATGATATAAATGATCAGACTTCTGATTCTTATTCCAGGACTGTTTCACTGTAATCATCTACCAGTGAATTATTTTCATGCAAATTATTCAAAACAGCATCTCCAAAACATATTTGATCATAAAACTTTAAAAATTATAACACATTTTCCAAACACCAGACTCACGAACTCTAATGCCTGCTTGTATAAAAGAGAAGCAAAAAGTTGTCTCATAGAAAAATGAACAGCTTCGCGGGCTGACACCAGATTTAATTTATATGTTTAATATACAATAACCACCAGATACATCATACATACATAATCTGAATCAGCGGGCAGTTACAAGATGACATGTGATGAGATGGTTATTAGAAGAGGTTGCCTGTGTGTAGTTGGGCAGCTTGAATGCCATGCCTTCATTCATGTCACAGCAATTTTCTAGTCTCTCCTGAGAGATGGTACATCTCAGGCAAGTTTTGCATTAAAAATAACTATCTAAATCTATGCAATTTTTCAACCCACCTGTATGAAACTTTTTAGAAAAACAATGTCCCTAGCATCAGGTTCCCCTGAAGTTTTGTTTTTTTGTTTGTTTTTCCAGAACACAAACTGATACCACACAAAGCAGAGTTCGGGAAAAACTAATCTCACTTCTCTCTCTTTGCTGCTTCTAGTCACAACGCTGAGACAGGGGTTTTGTAACTGTAGAGTTTGTTTGTGATTGTACTTATCTCTGGCGGCACTCCAGATGAAACATAAATTGTGTCTGCACAATCATTTCCTCTGTTCCATTCCTCTGGCCTATATCATTGATAATGTTCTGGGGATGGAGGTTACAAATGACAGAATGATAACATCATGCTAACTTTTCATCACTTATACATTGTTTCTTTTTTTTTAAAGTGTCGCACTTGGGAACACAAATACAAAGACTGAAGTCCCAAGTGCAAAGTGAATAAAAGCGATTTCTTGATAACGCAGAGCCTGTAAACAGAAAAGGGGAACATTTGGATTTGGATACTTGAGCTCATCTTTATCAATGAAATATGCCTCAACACTCTTACCTGTCTCTCTGCCTGCATAACATCTTTTTACTTCTTTTCTTAGACTTCTTTTCTTGATGCTCAAGGTCAGGTTAGCTATGTCTCCACTGTGCTCCCTAATATACTCCAATTTTCCAATCATAGCACTTTCTCCCACTGTAATGTGATTTCCTCTTTGTTTCGGTGTATTTACTCCTGAACTGTAAAATCTCTATGGACACAGATCATTTCTCTAGTTCACTGTTCTATTGCTGGTGACCAGCATGATATCTGGTATATAGTATGTGCTCAATAAATATTTGGGAAATTAATAAGTGTTCTCTCCCCTCTGTGTGTGTGTGTGTGTGTGTGTGTGTGTATCAAAAGAAAGACAGACCAAGAATTAACAATTATAAGGACATAATGTCTCATGTTATAATCTTAGTGTTGGTAAAATTGAAGAATACCATGTCAGTAATCTTCTGATGTCTTTACTATATACATTGGCTTGATATTTGTGAATATTAGATTGGCTTAGTTTTCCTAAAATGAGTATTGAATAATGTCAGCCTAACTAGATTTCAGCTCCACACATGCTTTGTTGAAGTATCCATTTTTCCTTTCCCTTCCTCCCTCCTTCCCTTCCTTCCTCCCTGTTTTGTTTTTGTTGAGTTCTTGTTTAGGAAATATTTTTGGCTATCAAACAGTTAAATTCTGGGCAGCACTGCTGAGTTTGGATTCCATGTGGTTGATGTTCTTATTATTCATTTTAAATAGACCTATGCTATGTAGCTGCCATTATGAAATGCAACTGTAATTTTTTCCATTTTATAATTTTTTCAAGTGCACCCTTGAGTATCTTAGATACTTCTCTTTGAGTAGAATTTACAATGCTACAATGCTACACTGTACACTGTAGGTGATGGATCTCCAAGGAACTTAAAAATCGTGTAGTCTACAGTGGGAAAAGTGGAAAAGACTTGATAATTTGTATATTATGGTTCTCCAGAGAAACAGAACCAACAGCATGGGTAGATAGATAGGGAAAGAGAGAGAGGAAGAGAGACAAGAGAGACATTTTAAGGAATTGGCTCATGTAATTGTGAAGGCTGACAAGTCTAAAATCTGTAGAGTACTCTGGCAGACTAAAAACCCAGCAAAGAGTTGTCGCTGCAGATCCGAAGGCCATCTGCTGGCAGAAATCTCTGTTCTTTGACAGAGGTCAGCCTTTTTCTATTTAGACCTTCGCCTGATTGTAAGGCCCACCCATATTATGGAGAGTAATATTCTTTACTCAAAGTCTACTCATTTAAATGTTAAACTCATCTAAAAAACTATTTTCACAGAAACATCTAGAATGATGTTTGAACGAATATCTGAGCACTGTGACCTAATCACGCTGACATAAAGTTAACCATTATATTCCATATAATGTATCTTTTCTCTTTCACCATGCGTAACAGGCATAAACAGTTTAGAAGAGCAAAGCTGTTGTGCGAATCCTGGTTGGGATCTCTTCCTCCAGAGCAAGGAGTATTTAGGAATCAACAGTCAGCAAACAGGATCAATAGTTTTTACCGTTAAATTTAGAATGGGTTCTGCCATCAGCTTGTGTGGCTATAGGTATCCGTTTAAGTTGTTCTAAAACAACATGCATCGGTTTCCTCATTGTCAAAAATAACCATAAATTCAGAGATGTGGTAAGTGGCATATACATGTTAGGATACAATTATTCCAATTGACTGGTTATTTCTGTGATAAATGCGGAGATTCTGATATTGGTTATCAGAAATGGAGCACCGGAGGCTAGAAGCTGCCTCTGAATTTAGAATATAAGATCTAATTGGGTTCTAAAGTTGACGAAATGGTTGTTCCTTGTTCTCAATCAATGATGAGTACTAAAAGAATCATACGCTACGTACACACTACATTTACTTTTGATGCTTGTTAGTACACCAGTTGCTTTTTATCCACATTTGAACGTTCCCACAAAGCACATTCAAGAATTGTTGTAAAAATATTTGTCTACATAAGAAAATAAAAATAAAGTCCCCTGATTTTGCCATGTGGCAAGACAGGTGGCCATCTGGAAGGGGTCTGCCTATGTATGTTGTGGATGAGAATGGCCTTCCCTGATGATAAACAATGTGTCCAAAGAACTTTGTCAAGGAGCTTGTCATAAGGTAGACCAGGTGCTCACAATACCACACGGGAAAGACACTATGCGGTGGAATCCGGTTTCTCCTTGATGCATGCAAGCTTCATTATAGATAATGGGAATTGCATGTGTATTTTCCGAAAGCACTATGCTGTGTGAACTGCAAAGGCAAGGAAAACACAGGCATGAGATTTTAAAAGAAAGATAAAAAAGAAAGAAAAAAATAACAAGAAAGAAAAGAAACCCCGAACATTATGTGTCTGAACTCCTATGGTGATAATAAAAACTGTGGATGCTGAAAATGAAAGCATGCACTTTTTAAAGAGACTAAATGTGGTTACATGCCCTCCCACCTATGTGTAAGCTCAGATTTAAGAGCATTTTTGGCAACTTGTACTTTAGCTATTCATTTGCTTCCATAAAACAGTAGGTATACTGCATGGGGGTGTTGACTTTATTTTTTTCTTTTTAGTTATTTATTTTCAGTGATTTTTAAATATTATAATTATAAATTCTGGAATTAATGTAACTATAAATATAATGTTTTTTTTCTATGTAGAGACCAGGAAATACAGCCTATGGTAAGCATTTATATGTCAAACTATCCTTCAAATAAAAACAATAGTCATATGTAGTATCAGAATATATTCAAGATTACAATTTTAGGCAATTGTTGATAAGAATACAAATTAATTCCTATTAAAAGAGGTAGCATCAAAAACTCAAATGAGGATAGTGCTTTTTTGATGTACGTAAAATTTGGGGAATATGTAAATATTTTGAATTCTTGCCACATCGCTAAGTACAAATTCCTAGCATGGATCAAAAGCTTGTGAAAAAAAAAAAAGTCTTGCCAAAACAATAAAACAAAACAAAAAACCCCAGAAAATATTGAGTCAGTCTCATAAAAGGCAGTAAATAGACGGCAAATAGAAATTGCTTTATTTCCAAGTCAATTCATTTTTGGCAAACTGCATGGTAATATAATGTCTTTTATTTTATTTATTTACTTTTGTCTGCGTTGGGTCTTCTTTGCTGCGCACGGGCTTTCTCCAGTTGTGGCAAGCGGGGTCTACTCTTGGTTACGGTGCACAGGCTTCTCATTGCGGTGGCTTCTCTCCTTGTGGAGCCCGGGCTCTAGGCACGCAGGCTTCAGTAGTTGTGGCACACGGGCTTAGTTGCTCCGTGGCACGTGGGATCTTCCCGGACCAGGGATCGAACCCGCGTCCCCTGCATTGGCAGGCGGATTCCTAACCACTGCACCACCAGGGAAGCCCCTATAATGTCTTTTATATGGTGCTAAAAGAATAGTTTTCACTGTGAATCGTGAATAGACCCATTACTAATGATTAACATTTACTAAATGATAGTTAATATTCACAATAGAGTAGATATGGTTTCTGCAATATAATTTAATCAAATGCCATAAGAATTGCGTGTGTGTGTGTGTGTGTGTGTGTGTGTGTGTGTGTGTGTTTAAACTGACCAACATCCAGTTATCCCCTGTGTGTGGTTTCTGTGTACAAAGGGAAGGTGGTTCCTCTTTCGCATTGCCACCATGACCCCTGGGGCTGTTAGAATTAAGATCACAGCCACAACTTAGATTTGCCTGGGCAATTAATAATTCTGGAACTTATCTTGTTCTGCTGGATGGATTTTCCAACATTTTAATAATAAAGTTGGTAAGGATAACTATGATGATACTCTATACTTTACATAAATCACTGTTTCTTCTCACAAGAATCCTGCTGTATACTCCCAGCAAAATGCCTATTATAGATGAAGAAACTGGGCTCCTGAAGCTAAATAACTTTTCCAAGGTTGCACAACTAGAAAGTGTCTGAATGACTAAGCTCAAGGACCTATAACCCTATAGTTTATGTTCTTCTCCATTTACACTACTGCCTATCTGCCTGTCTTTATGTGGTAATTGCATATCATGTACACAAGAATTAAGTAACTCTATATTAGAGGTGGTCAAATAAAAATTTAATATGCCACAACAAATAATTTTATGTAAAAAGAAGAAATGTCCCATATATATTTTGTGACATAACTTTTTTTTAAACATCTTTATTGGAGTACAATTGCTTTGTGTGTTAGTTTCTGCTTTATAACAAAGTGAATCAGCTATACATATACATAACTTCTTAATTTTACTATTGTCCAAAAAAATTAAGCCACTTTGACAAAACACATCATTACTTTGTTACATTTTAAAATATAATGATTAAAAATTTTATTGCACACTTTGTTGTACAGCAGAAATGAACACACCATCGTAAAGCAATTATACTCCAATAAAGATGTTAAAAAAAATTTATTGCAGATGGAAACTCCTTTAAAATGCAAAATATATATGCGTTGTACATGCATGCTGATATAGCATGCTTCAGCATAGTTTAAATTCTAGAATTAGAGGGTGTCTATTAAATTAGGACATCAAACAGCATCAGTTATTTTGCCTAGCCATTGTCTAAATCCATTATCAGAAATAACAATGTGCCAACACTGCCAAAGTTCTGGAGCATTTATTTCCCACCCAACTGCTTCATGTTTTATAGTTCCCTACAAGTGCATGAATATTAGTAGCTTTTGCTAGCAGAGTGGATGCTTGGTGGCTTACATTTTTTTCCCAAAGTTTTTGAAATAGAAAAGAAAACTTCCTTCTGTTTGACTCAAATTGGATTTCCAGATGTGCAGGGTCAAAGGTTGGAAATAAAAGTATCAAATTTTGGCCTACTCTAACCAGACAGCACGCCCAAATGTGTGAGAGCTTTCCCAGAGGGTTTCCTTCTGTAGTTTTATTTTTTCTTTTGCTTCTTCTAGTAAGAGGTCCATACTAACTCTGCTGAATTATGCCATTCTAATTCCACCTTGAAAGTGGTCTGGGTCTTCTCTTGTATTTATTCTTCAGGAATTGACTGCACTGTGAACCCTTAAAATGCTTGTTATAAGTGCCTAAATTTGCAAAGATGCTAATTTTCTTCTTCCTGAGTTTGAGGTGTCATGTTCTACTAGGTAACATTTGATGTTCTCTTTCTTTGTTAACTAACTACTAATATAAGATGAGAGCTAGAGGGTGAACTAATAAAAAAGAGAGACATTATGAACGAGATTCCTTTTTGCTCTGCTGAATGGTTGATCTTTAACAATTACTTTACATTTTAAGAAATAAAACTTCTGTTTGCTCGCCATATAAATTTAGAAAATATCTAGAAATTGAAATTTTACCAGAAACTATGTTAAAGGATTCCTTTTAAAGGGTTGAATTAGGATGTCAACTTGAAATATGATACTACCAAAAATAAGCCTGAAGAAACATCTATGGCTTTTGTTCTTCTTAATTCTGTATGAATATACTAAATAGTTTATGATGTTATACAGTCATACCTCAGAGATATTGTGGGTTCAGTTCCAGATGACTTCAATACAGCAAATATCACAGTTAAGTGAGTCACATGAAACTTTTGTTTTCCCAGTACATATAAATGTTATGTTTATCCTATAAGGTAGTCTATTAAGCATGCAGTAGCATTATGTCTAAAGAAACAAGGTACATGATTTAATTAAAAATACCTTACTCTAGGGCTTCCCTGGTGGTGCAGTGGTTGAGAGTCCGCCTGCCGATGCAGGGGACACGGGGTCGTGCCCCGGTTCGGGAAGATCCCACGTGCCGCGGAGCAGCTCGGCCTTTTCGCTATTGGAGTCGATCCTCTCAAACTCTGCCATTGCTTTTTAACTAAGTTTATGTAATATTCTAAATCCTTTGTTGTCGTTTCAACAATCTTCACAGCATATCCACCAGGAGTAGTTTCCATCTCAAGAAAAATGTCTTTGTTCATCCATAACAAGCAACTCCTCAGCCTTCAAAGTTTTATCATGAGATCACAGTGATTCAGTCACATCTTCAGGCTCCACTTCTAATTCTAGTTCTCTCTTTATTTTCATCATATGTTCAGTTACTTCCTCCACTGAAGTCTTGAATCCCTCAAAGTCATCCATGAGAGCTGGAATCAACTTCTTCCAAACTCCTGTTCATGTTGATATTTTGACCCCTTTCCATGAATCACAAATGTTCTTAGTAGCTTCTAGAATGGTGACTCATTTCCAGAAGATTTTCAATTGACTTTGCTCAGATCCATCAGAGGGATCACTATCTGAGGCATCTAGAGCCTTAAAATGTATTTCTTAAATAATAAGACTTGTAAGTGGAAATTCCTCTTTTTTTTTTTTTTGCGGTACGCGGGCCTCTCACTGTTGTGGCCTCTCCCGCTGCGAAGCACAGGCTCTGGACGCGCAGGCGCAGCGGCCACGGCTCACGGGCCCAGCCGCTCCGCGGCACGTGGGATCTTCCCGGACCAGGGCACGAACCCGTGTCTCCCGCATCGGCAGGCGGATTCCCAACCACTGCGCCACCAGGGAAGCCCTGAAATTCCTCTTTGATCCATGAGCTGTGGGATGGACGTTGTGTTAGCCTGCATGAAAACAACATTAATCTCATTGTACATCTCCATCAGAGCTCTTGGGTGACAAGGTTCATTGTCAATGAGCAGTAATATTTTGAAAGGAATGTTTTTTCTCAACAGTGGGCTTAAAATATTCAAAAAACTATGTTGTAAACAGATGTGCTGTCATCCAGGCTTTGTTGTTCCATTTATAGAGCACAGGCAGAGTAGATTTAGTGTGATTCTTAAGGGCCCTAGGATTTTCAAAATGGTAAATGAACATTGGCTTCAATTTAAAGTCACCAGCTGCATTCTTCCCTAACAAGAGAGTCAGCCTGTCCTTTGAAGGTCTGAGCCAGGCATTGACTTCTACACTCTAGATATGGAAGTCCTAGAAAGCATCTTCTTCCAATAGAAGGCTCTTTGATCTACATTGAAAAACGGTTGTTTAGTGTAGCCACCTTCATTACTTATCTTAGTTAAGACTTCTGGATAACTTGCTGCAGCTTTTACGTCAGCACTTGCTGCTTTACCTTGTACTTTTATGTTATGGAGAAGGCTTCTTTCTTTAAACCTCATGAATCAACCTCTACTAGCTTCAAACTTTTCTCCTGCAGCTCCCTTACCTCTCTCAGCCCTCACAGAATTAAAGAGAGTTAAGGCTTTGTTCTGGACTAGGCTTTGGCTTAAGGAAATGTGGTAGCTCGCTTGATCTTCTAAAACTCTCTCCATATCAGCAATAAGGCTATTTCTCTTTCTTATCTCTGTGTTCACTGGAGTAGCACTTTTTTATTCTTCAAGTCTTTTTTAAAAAATTGGAATATAATTGCTTTAAAATGTTGTGTTAGTTTTTGCTGTACAATGAAGTGAATCAGCTAGATGTATACATATATCCCCTTCTAGCTTTTGATTTAAAGTGAGAGATGTGCAACTCTCCTTTTCACTTGAACACTTAAAGGTTATTGTAGGGTTAATTGGCCTAATTTCAATATTGTTTTGTCTCAGAGAATAGGGAGGCTCAAAGAGAGGGAGAGAGATAGTGAACAGCTGGTCAGTGGAGCAATCAAAGCACACATAACATTTATGGATTAAGTTTACCATCTTATATAGACACAGTTTTTGGCACCCGGGACAATTACAACATCAGAGATCACTTATCACACGCAGATCACCATAACACATATAGTAATAATGAAAAGGTTTGAAATTTTGCGAAAATTACCAAATGTGACACAAAGACATGAAGTGAGCAAATACTGTAGGAAAAACAGCGCCATAGACTTGGTGGAGGCAGGGTTGCCACAAACCTTCAACTTGTAAAAAATGCAGTATCTGCAAAGCTTAATAAAGTGAAGCACAATGAAATGAGGTATTTAGTAACTCAACAAATATACAAAGAGCAAATATTAAAAAGTGCCTAGTACAGAGCAGGAACAAAAAACTGGTCTCTTCCCTTCTATTAAGTTGAAACACTTATTCTAATGCTTTGAGCCCTTTATATGGGTTTTAAAACTATAGGACATCTTTGATTTGCATTTCTCTGATGGTTAGTGATGTTGAGCATACGAAGTGAGAGAGTGGCATGGACATACATACACTACCAAATGTAAAACAGCTAGCTAGTGGGAAGCGGCCGCATAGCACAGGGAGATCAGCTCGGTGCTTTGTGACCACCTAGAGGGGTGGGATAGGGAGGGTGGGAGGGAGGGAGACGCAAGAGGGAAGAGATATGGGAACATATGTATATGTATAACCGATTCACTTTGTTATGCAGCAGAAACTAACACACCATTGTAAAGCACTTATACTCCAAAAAGATGTTAAAAAAAAAAAACCACAAAACTGTAGGACATCTCATGAAACAGTTGTAAAGCTGTATGTCTAATTAATGCCTTGCAGTCTCATGATGAGGAAGATAACAGGGAACAGTGAAGGAAGACAGGAAGGACTGGGAGTGAGAAAAAAGTTATGGTGGTAATAAAATAGAAGTACCAAAATTAATCCATGATCTGTTATCAACATAGGAGAACATAACATAGGAAACAACGTGTGACAACTGTAAGCACAGCAATGCAGTTGGGTTCTAGTCTCAAAACCTCAGACCTTCCATTCCAACTGATACAAATATGCGCATATTCAAAAGGAGAGTTTCCCTTTATATGTCCCCTTTTTAAAGACCATCAGTGAATCATAGGTCAGATCTCTGATAAGACCCACTCATATGTTTTACAATCTGTATTGAAGAACAGCTGTTCTTTTCTTTCTTATGAGTTTGTTGGACCCATTAAGTATCGTATATGAGAAAAATGAGGTTGTTAAAATTGCATTTCTCATAAAATATATAAATAATAAAATGTGTTAATATCTTATTGATAACTATTAAGTTCTGTTCATGTGCTTAATATAGGGTTCAATTTTTTTAAATAAATTTATTTTATTTATTTATTTATTTTTGGCTGCATTGGGTCATTGTTGCTGCGTGCAGGCTAGTTACAGTGAGCAGCGGTTACTCTTCATTGCAGCAAGCGGGGGCTACTCTTCGTTGTGGTGCACAGGCTTCTCATTGTGGTGGCTTCTCTTGTCGCAGAGCATGGGCTCTAGGGTGCACCAGCTTCACTAGTTGCAGCACATAGGCTCAGTAGTTGTGGCATGCGGGCTTAGTTGCTCTGTGGCATGTGGGATCTTCCCGGACCAGCGCTCGAACCCGTGTCCCCTGCGTTGGCAGGTGGATTCTTAACCCCTGCGCCACCAGGAAGTCCCTAGGACTCAATTTTTAAAAATCTTTGGACCTAAGCTTGGTTGCTTTGGGCAATATACCAAACCAATTAAATTAAAGGAAATATGCTTGTTGTAAACGCATTCAACATTACTACTGAATGCACTGATTAAGGGTGCAGTCTTAGGAGTAAGATTGCATGGTCATTCAAATTCTGACTGTCCCAATATGGCTAGTAACTTTACTTGTCTATGATACAATTTCCTTACTTGTAAATACCTCATAGACTTATTGTTAGAAATAAAAGTGGTATATGTAAAGTTCTAAGGCCAGAGTCTAACACATAAATATTATTATGAATTAGAATATAAGCTCCATGGGGCAGGGTTTTTTTTGTCTTAATTGTTCACTTTTGTATTCCAAACACTTAGGAAAGTGAATACATATAATAGAAACTCAAAAAATACTTTAAAGTAAATAAAAGAATCTCCCAAGTTAAAGAAATTTTGTGTTAATCAGTTACACCTTTGTGGTCAAATATGACTATCAACTTACATTAATAAATAATATATGTAGAGTCAGAAGGAATAAAATCTCATTCAAATGCAGGGAAATATGCAGAGAAAATAGAAATTGGATTCACCTATTATTAAAAAGGAACTCATAGATTCTAGTTTTTAAAAGTTTAGTATGTTTCCAAGAGACACACCTAAGGGGTGAAAACTGTATAGAGTAATACAGAAAAATGGGTGGGAAAATGTACAAGGAGCAACTCTAATAAAAATAAAAGTGATATAGCAATATTATTTGTTAGACAAAATAGAATTTAAGGGGAAAATCATTAGTAGTGGCAAAGAACAGCATTCCATACTGATAAAGAAAACAATTTGTCAGAAAGTATAATAATTATTAACTTTTAAGTACCTAACAACTTAGATTTAAATATATAAAGCAATATCTGATAGATCAAAAATGGGATTTTATCAAATCCAGTTTCAGTGACAAAATTTAACATACTTTTCTCAGAAATTGACAGAATCATGCAGGCACAAATTAGAAGTTTAACAAGATTTGAAAAACATAGGTGAGTTCGATATATGTTATATATTATATATATATATATACATATATATATAATAATGTAATAACTCTCCATTCCACAAGTAGAATATTAACATCCTTGTCAAACACACATGGACATTTCAGAAAATTGAATAACTTTTAGGCCACATAAAGAATCTCAAAAAAATCCCCAAAATAACTACTATATAGGCTACATTGAATGACTACAATGCAATAAAGGATGAAGTCAAAAAGGAAACTATGCCAAACTTTCCCTTCCCTTTTGCTTGAAACCTAAGTCCATCCTAAATTACTTGAAAATAAATGTATTCACATCTAGAAGCCAAAAGAGAAAAACAAAAACAAAACAGAAGAAAACCAAAGAAAATAAAAGCAGAAGAAAAGGAAAAAGAGCAGAAATTAATAAAAACACAATAAAAAATGCCCCTAAAGAAAAATAAGTTCCTTGAAAAAAAAAATGCAGTTTTAAAATACCAGCAAGATCAATCAAGGAAATAACATCAAACACATATAAATAACATTAGGAACAAAAATGGGACTATTACAACAAACGAAATGGAGATTTTTAAAAACCTATATGAAATTACAGTAAATAAATTATTGGTTATAATCTGGAGACTTAGATGCACGTGACCACTTCATAGATAACCACAAGTTTCTAAGACTGATTGAAGAGGACATAGAAAACCAGAGTATATTAATAACCATCAAATAAGTAAATTAGTATCACAAAGTTTTATGACAAGTTTTATCATATTTTCAGAAAAGAGATAATCTCCATCAGTAAAATTCTGTTTACTAGAAAGTATAAATGAAGGTGAACAAAATATAGGGAGGTCACTTGAAGAGCCCTAAAAATAATTTCCTGTGTTCTTTTCCTCTGTGATGTTCAGTGTTTCAAAGCTTTAGGGGGAAAAATGGGACCCAGAATATGCTAACAAAGTGACTCCCCACATCTATCATGGATTCTTCAAATAAGCCGCCACCATAAACTGCTGCCATGCAGTTCAGATATAAGAACCCATTCTTTCATTTCCGTAATCTCCTTCTTTCAGAACGGGGAAACTTGGCCTTTGCACGGGATTCTCTCTAAAAAGGAAAGTGCCTCGCTCTGTGGAATTGGAGATCTGATACCAAAGGTCATTTTCCTACCATGAATTCCCAGTCATAATCTTCCATTATCCCTTATACTTGCTAGAGAAAATAAAGGTGACCAGAATTAATTATCTGTGATCTTCCACCCTTCAACCTCCAGTAGTACACATGAAAATATCCAAAAACATATTCTCTATCCCTTATTTCCTTCAAGTCCAGGTTCTCTGCATTACAATGCCTATTATGTTTTTTCAATATCTTCAATCTCTTTCTATCTTGAGTCTTTTCCTCATCCTTTACCATAGATTAAAAATAAAACAAACATAAATCACCTGTGTCAATTTTCTGTTGCTACGTAACAAATTACCACAAACTCAGTAGCTTAAAAGAAGCACAAACTCATTATCTTCTGGGTTGGGTGTGGGTCAGGAGGTGCTATGGGTCAGGATTCTTGAACGGCATGACCGAGTTTTCCGCGCAGGGCCTCACAGGACTGAGATCAAGCTGTTGGCCAGGACTGCTGTTACCCCTGACGCTCAGGATTCTCTTCCAAACTTGTTCAGCCTGTTGGCAACATGTAGTTCTTTGAGGTGTAGGACTGAGGTCTGTTTTCTTGCTGGCTGATGACGAGAGGCTGTTGCTAGAGGCTTCCTCCAGTTCCTTGCCAATGACCACCCTGTAGGCTGTTCACAAAATGGAAGTTTGGTTTCTTCCAGGCCATTTGAAGCACATCCCTTTGACTTCCTCTTCTCAGATCAACTGGAGAAACTCTTCTTTCAAAAGCCTTCCTGATTAGGTTAGAATCAGCAGGATAATCTCCCTTTTGCCATATAAGCTACCATAATCATGAGAGTGACATATTGTATTGACAGGTCCTCTTCACATCTAAATTGGAGAGGATCATACAAGGGTGACATTCCTTGGGAACCATCTTAAGAGTTCTGCCTTCCCCAACACCCAAATAAAACAAAACAAAACAAAAGTCTTTCTTTGTACCTCCTTTTCTTGTTTCCCTTTACTACTGAACAGGAACTAATACTTACATTTATAGCTGTCTCTACTTTCTCGAGTCTCTTTCCAAAATAGACTTTCGAAAATAGCTTAAAAAAAAACTATTCTAAACCCATTTATCCTATTTCCCACCAGCCATCTCCATTCAGAACATCTTCAAAAACATCACTTCCAAATCTAAACTTATTTCTTCCCTCCCTTTCACTTCTCTTATTTTCCTAATATGATTAATAGCCCAGTCAACTATCTTTTCTTCCAGAATAGGATCCTGAAATCATACTTGACTATCTACACCTTTATTTCCCACTTTTAGGTAGTCATTAGGTCCTGACAATCTTCCTTTGAAATGTTGAATCTGGTCTCTTTCCAAACATTCTGCCCATTATTATTATTTCTAATTAAAGTACAGTTGATTTACAATATTCTATTAGTTTCAGGTATACAACAGAGTGATTCAGTATTTTTACAGAGTATACTCCATTAAAAGTTATTACAAGATAATGTCTATATCCTTGTTGCTTATCTGTTGATACATAGAGAATATTCTTCTCAGTGAAGTAAGTCAGGCAGAGAAAGACAAATACTGTACGATATCACTTACATGTGAAATCTAAAGAACAATACAAATGAGAGTATATGCAAAACAGAAAAAGACTCACAGATGTGGAAAACAAACTAGTGGTTACCAAGGGAAAGGGGAAGAGGTATGGGATTAAGAGATACAAACTACTGTTTATAAAATAGGTAAGCAACAAGGTCTGCCCATTATTTTAGTTCATTTCCTCTTTCACATGGGGGCAGCCTGGTTTCTGCTTATCCAATCATCTGCAGTTACTTCTGTCTGTCCTCTAACTGCTACTCCTTGCTGTTTCCCTAAACATGGAAATGTCCAAGGAACGGTTTGAGGACACTTTGAAAATTCAAAATCCACAATACTAACACTACAAGTTGTATAACTGATAAAGGATAACCAGTCAAAGTAAACCATTCCTTGAAACCTGATTAGATCAACCTTTAAAAATCATCACACTATTACAAACCTCCCGAATTTTTGATGTGCTTGTTTATACAATTTCTCTACCTTTCGAAATATCAGCAAGGATAGATTAAATACATACTTATTATTACAACTTATAAACCCAATTCTACTCCCAGTTCACCTCCTCACGCAAATATGGAATATGAGGGGAAATTTTATTGATTTTAATTTCTTTTTTGTGTCTCGGTTAACTCTTTACCACAGTAACATCACCCCTGGATGTTTTTCCAAACCTCCATCCGCCCACCCCTAAGCCATATTTTGTTTCAAAATTTCCCTTTACATGTGCTTATCCTGTTAGCAGTGTTGCTTTCCCATAACTGCTCAACAGCAGTCCTACCCACACCCCCAATTCCTCTCTTTGACTTGTAACAGTCATTATCGTCTTGCTCACCATAATCAGCTCGTTCTATGAGAATCCATGACCCATCCTCAGGGAACCCTATGTTTTCCTAAAGGTAGGACTGTGGCTCCCTTGGATTAATTTCCCGGAATAAAGAAAAAACATTAAAGGATATCAAATATGTTAGATCTCTGTCTCACGAGGTATGTCCCAAACTCTAGGGCAGTGTTTTTCTTTCTTAATTTTTATTGGAGTATATTTGATTTACAATGTTGTGTTAGTTTCAGGTGTACACTTATACATATACATATCGCCACTCTGTTTTAGATTCTTTTCCCATACAGGCCATTACAGTGTACTGAGTAGAGTTCCCTGTGCTATACAGTAGGTCCTTATTAGTTATCTATTTTATACATAATATATATATACTATATATATATTATATAATAATATATAATATATAATATATATATTATATATATATAATAGTATATAATAATATATATATATAATAATATAATTGACTATTATATAATATATAATAGTCAATCTCAATCTCCCAATTTATCCCTCTCCCCTCTCTTACCCCTTGGTAACCATATGTTTGTTTTCTACATCTGTAACTCTATTTCTGTCTTATAGATAAGTTCATTTGTACCCTTTTTTAAGGTTCCACATATAAGTGATATCATATGATATTTTAATGCAGCATTTTTCAAGACTGAACACTCATTAACTTTGAAGCTTACGGAGATGGACATCTGTATTTTAAGATCATACAATGGTTAGAGTTTGGGAATTTTAAAGTTATTAAAAAGTTAACTCAACCTTGTTTGTGTACAGCTGCAGTCCTCTTTTGGGCATGTCATTTACATGGTAGAAATACTTTTCTAGATAAGACAACTCTGGTAGGACAAAGTACTAAACATTGCTGGATAATGTTTTAAAAACCCTCAGACCACCAGCAGGCTTAAAATGGGCTTGTGTCTTATATTTTGCTTTCAAAGTCCTGCAGTGACTTTACATATATTTTTCTGGTAATCTACATATCATTGAGCTGGAAGACTCCATAGTGAAAACCTTTAATAATCGTGAAGAAAAATAACAGTCTGGTACACTAGGAAAGCCTTTTTCTCTCACTTTCCCTGCACATTAAATCTAATAAATTAATGTCAACCTTTGCTAAAAATCTCTAATTAGAAGTTTTTGCTTCTGGAATAAAAACGCAAATGATCTGAAATATTTTAGAAGTATTCAGTGTTTCAAACTGTTTCTACCATGACACAATTTAAACTTCAAAGAAATGGTGATTTATTCAATAAAACAACTTGTGTGCTTTTGACTGATGGCTCAAAGGACATTTGCTGGTCTATGCTTTCCCTTAAATCATGGATGGTCTTATCTCAATTTGAGAGTTTGAATAAAATTTTCCATTTGTAGCCTTTAGTCACTTCAGTTTTAATATTGTATTTTTTCAGAGGTGACTGAAAGATTTTCTTTAAAAACTGTCAATATATCGACACTGATATGTGATATGTAAAAGTATTGTCTATTGAAGTGAATATAATAGCCACAGTTTCACTGAAAATCAGTACCAGTTTGGAAGAAATAGCTGAACCAATTTTCTAAATGGAAGCTTTAATAGGAAAGAAAAAACAATCTGTGAGAGCAGATACTTTTAAAAAATATTTTAAAATATCATTTTACTGTATATTGTACTGTAGCTTAAACCAATTTCTTAGCTTATTAGATTTAAACAATGGTAATTTTCTTCCAGAGCATCATTAAAATTATTTACAAAACTTCTGCTTATGCAAGGCACTTACTGAAACGAGGCAAAATTAGTTAGAAGGATAATCCATGAACACTTAGTATTAATGATTTAACAAAAACTTCCCAGGCTGATATAAACAATCACTAGAATGTATAGAACACATACTATGTGTCAGGCACTGTTCTTTCTATTTAATTATTTTTAATTACCTACCATTATATATAAAATCTCATTTTTCAGATGAGGAAAAAGAAGCCCAGAGGCTGTGCCTTGTCTAAATCTATTGTCTAAAGTCACATAGTTAGTAAGTGAAACAGGATTCAAACTCACTCTCCATGATTGTAACCATTATGGTATACAGCTTTCAAAGAACCAACCAGACTTGACTGAAGCCTGTTGATATTTTTAAGTGTCGGTTTTAAAGAAGTCACACAATATTGTTATATATGTAGAAATAAACAGAAACTGGAAGCAGAAAATCAGAAAAGAGAAGAGATAACTATATGCTTTTTACTTGCTGAAGATATATGAGAGTCTGGGAAAAAGCTGTATTAGTATTTTAGAAGCAAAAACTTCTAAAAACATACTAATAAATGCATGTATTTTAACTTGACAGTGATACTTTGCCACCTGTTTAACATATACCCTTTGTGTTTAATTTATACCTAATTTATTATATATATTCCCCCCCACTAAAAAGGCTTCTGATCTTTCTAAAATGAACAAATATTTTATTCCTTTAAGAAAAATTTTAAAAAATTTGTTATTTTTTCTATTCTTCTGTGAACAATAACATCAAAATCTTACAGAACTTAAATGGAATAAAAATAAAATTGAGCTGCTAGCCAGACAAAGGGCTTTTATACATTAGTGACTATCATGCAAAGAAAATGAGAAAGCAACTTTTCCAAGAACAAAAATTGCCCTCTTTCCTATAATATGACTCAGACCCTGAGTTATAAATAAAGAGAAACACACACAGAGAGGATGAGAGGTGATAGTAACTGACAGCACTGCTGGCTGTGAATACTGAACTAAACTAATAACCAACTGGCTGGCAGCTTATAGGGTTTTTTAAACTCTTTTTAAAAAAAATCTCCATAGGTTTTAGTCAAATTCATTACCCAATCTGCCAGAGCCGTTATAGTATTTGTATGCATGTCTGTATCTATCTATATATCTATATCTATATATATATATATGAGGTCAATTATTTTATGGCTATAATATACCTATGTTTAATTTTAGTTGACCATAAATCACCTTTGGAGGTAAGAGGAACAGAAATAAGTAAATATGTATATATATTATATTTTATATAAACTACATAATTTTATATAATATATATGGTATTATATATATATATATATATATATATATAGTGTATACACACATACACACAAAAACAGAGGGGGGAGAGAGAGAAAATTTGGGGATTCCAAGAATTTTTCTTCTCAGCTGGTAACAGATAACCCAGAGATATTTTATCGATTGTCTCTGTGATGAAATTATCACTTTCTCTCCTAATCTCCATTTACCTCAATCTCATATATTTTCTAGGACACAAAAAATTATTTAGATTTATCAAGCATATTTGTAATAGATTCTTAAATAAATCATTCAAAAACCATAACAAAACAGCTCAGATATCTGTACTCATGTTATGATAGTTCTCAGATATTTTCCACAAAATGCCTCTCCAAATAAAAACTAGAGCTAAGGAACAGTTAGATGTGTTTTTTTTTTTTTTTACATGTATAATAGTAGGACCGACAGTTCATTAGCTCTAGTAGTAGGAGCAGGTAGAATGCGGATAACTGCAACTAAAGTGTCTCAGCCAACCTCGTGTGTCTAGTCTTCTGGCTCACTCACTGTCTGCTTTTTGAGATTAGTAACAGTGGTGAATGGATTGTCATATCATTTTTGCTTTCTTTTTTTTTTTTTTCACTGAGAAATATTGAGGCAATGAAATGTCCAACATTTTTTTCCCACATGTTTTCCTTCTCCTTGTCATTGTTTATGTGGCTGCACATTATTCCATCAATTCTAGAATGACTCAGGATTCGTTTTCGCCAAGTGATGGAGGATTGAAATAAATGCCAGATTTAACCAGTTGTAATTACACCTGAAATGGTATTCTCTTCCTGAAACTTCCTTAGTCTCCTCCTCCCCCAACAAAATAACAATAGCACAACTTTGTTGTAATTTTGTTTACTAGAATCTAAGGCAAGTAATTTCAAAATGGCCTTTAAAAATTGTGTTATTGTTATGACCTTTTATTCTAGAGTAGCTTTATTTATGTCTGCAAATGCCATCAATGACTCCCACCCTAATGAGCCATTGACTGCAAAGATCTATTTTCACCAGATGGGGATGTTGCATCAGGAAAGAGCACAAGGGTCCTCCTACTCCTAGGGAAGGACAGAGGGCAAAACCATCTGTATTTTCAAGACTGGACATGAAATAAGAGATGCTTAAAAGTATTTTGAAAATATTTTATTTGGGTGCTGAAGTAGATTATTTACATTAGGTAAATATTTGCAAGTTGGAACTAATTTATTGATATTTTTTTCTTTGTGTCTTGCTAGCAAAAAGGATTTTGTTATCAACCACTCTTTCCCATCCAGGTAATATGAACATCGAAATAAATAGTATTTTAAGGAGGACAGTAAGGTGTGGTGGATTTCTTTTTTTTTTTTTTTAATTTTCTTGACACAGAGCTGTAGGTCAATGTTATTTTACCATTCCACAATTTATTTTCAGTCCATTTTAAATTTCCTTGTCATTAGAGAAAATGCTATATTCTTAAGATCTCCACATGGATAGCTATTCACAAATATGATTAGTAACTGGTGATACATATTTGTTTATATTGCATTTTAACTACAATTCTTTTATTCCATTTTTTAAAGAAAAATAGTTGAGATTGACAAAATAAGTTTTATTTGTTTGATCATAAACATTTCAAATATGTATTGATTAAATTGTATAAACATGCTTTATTGCATGTGTCTCTGAAGTGAACTGTGAATATTTCGGGCTGTAGAAAAACAAATTTTCAGGAGAACTTCAGTTTGAGGAATTCTCTGAGGTAATTAGCTTAAAAATCCCTATGGATGAGAACAGACAAATAGACACGTAAAAGGGCAATTTTTCACTTATTTTTTCTCCCTATTTTGTTTCAAGTGAGCAAAATAAAATTATTATAGGATACAAGGTTTACTCAGGAATTACTTAGGCATAAATGAACTATAAATATTATAAATGTATCATTCTGTATTTCAAGCCAGGAAACTAAAGAAATTCTTCATTTCTGACTATAATGTCTTGCTTTTCGGGTTACTTTGTCACATCTCTACGCTTACCATGAGTGGATCTGGGAGATAAAAATAGTGCCAATAAGCTAATAAGAAGAAGAAGAGGAGGAAAAGGAGGGGGAGGGGAATGAGAAAATATCCTAAATATTAATAAGTAGAATAAATCCTCCAACTCTACCTCCCATGTATGGAAGGCAGTTCCTTTGAGGAATTCCAAGGAGTGCTCTGCTAGCTTCCACATACCTGTCCGCTATGATTATCACACATTTTCCAACCTGATCACTTCTCCTGTTGTGGCTCCCGCTTAACCAATTCCATGGTTTGAAAAACTGTCCTAAACTGTTCGTGAAACTAGAAATTACACATAATAAGCACTAAAGAAGCATTAGTCAGTATTATCATTGCTAATTTTCCCAACTTTCGTGCAAGACATATGTTATTATCCCCATTTCCCAGAAAAGAGACTTGAGGCTCAGAGCAAGTAAGTAATTCAATAATTATTAGCAGTTTGTCCTTTACAATAGCTAATCTTTATAACTACCTCACAAGGTAGGTATTATTCCCGTTTTTGTTCATGCAAAGGGCGTGGTTCAAAAAAGATAACCTGAGTGAAGGCTCAGGCTTTGAAACTGACTTTAGGTCCATAGCTCCTGCGAATCTACCCCACCCCATCTCGTGACAGTTTCCATCCGCTCTGTGAACAGTTTACTCACTAGCCTCTTCCTTATCCATGAGTTATTGCGAAACTCCTTTAGATGAGTAGTAGGGAGTACGTATTATTTTGGGGGTGAGAAGGTGGCAGGGAAGGGTTAGAGGATAACTTCCTGTTAACACTAATAGCAGCCAATCTACAGCAACATTCACAAGGGCTTACTATGTGGCAGCTACTGTGCTAAGCACGTCACACAAATCATCGATTTAATTTTCAGAATAAACGAATGAAGTCAATATTGCTATTGCTCCTAGTTATGAAAAGGGGACACTGACACTTCTACGACTTAAGTAGTCAGGTCACACAAGTGAGGGGCAGGGGCAGGACTGGAACCAGGTAGTATGCATTCTGTTATTCAGCACTTCTTGAGGACCTCATTGGTGCATGTTCCTCAAGCCTAGAGTTTGAGGGGGTTATAAAAATAGTTTATAACATGGAGTGGCCGGAGCTCCAGCAATATGTATTACAATTTTGTTTTCAAAATGTATTAAAATGTATCACAAGAAGGATCTTGTGGAGATTAACCTGGCAGAAGGTCGAAGGCTGAAATGGAGTAAGTAGCTATTTGGGGAAGGCAGGTACTAGGTAGGAATGTATGGGCATGGCTCAGGCATATGCTGCTGAGGAACTTAGAAAGGGTGTTGGCAGGAAGGTCATTTTTACAGTGAGGATTGATTGCCTTCAAAGCAGAAGACTATGAATGTGTAATGTGAACACACACTACTGGTTCAGAATGCCTCTAAAAGTAAAAACAGATATTTTACAATCACAATTAGGCAAAGGTCCATCACGCCACAAAACTGCTTCCAAATGAGGAAATGATTTTCAAAAAACAGCACAACTAACACTTGGCTCAGAAACATTTTCTGTTGTGAATGAATAATTGTTTCAAATTTCTTCTTTCTGACTTTGCACTTAACATTTGCTTATTGAGCATCTTCTGTGTGCCATAGACTCGGGTTTTCTAATCATACAGTAAGAGCATATCTGAAACAATCCCAACCAATGAAAGAGATGAAAAAGGAGAATGCAGTTTTCTGAAATCCTTAAGATAGCCTCATTTTTTCCCACTTCAGAATATGTACATTTTTACATTGTACCTGTCCTCTTGGAAAGTATGTGTAACCATGTTTCTGTAAATCAAAACCTATTATACATTCATGCTTCTTAAGGAAATCCTGCGGTGAATCCTCTGTTGTTAATTAATCACCCTTCCTGTATCCGGTTGTCAATCTCGAATCTCATAATCGATCAGCCTTCCTTGGAGTATCACCTAGATTGTTATTTACTCGCAATGTATAAAATGAACCCTCCTTTATATAAAGGCCAAGATCAATACTAAAGTTACAAAATAACATAACTTTGAGAAAAATTCACAGGAAATAAGATGGTTATCTTCTAATCCAGATGAAAACATTTGAGCTATTTAGCATTTCAGTATCAGTAATCATTAAGGTAATTTTTAGAGCATATTTTATCCCATGGAAAATGTGCCAAACCTCATTTCTCAGCCCTTTTTCAATCAATTGCACTTGCTGTGATATAGGAAACATAAAACAATCTGAAAAAAAGTGATACATTGAGTTAAATTTGATTCGTGGAATCTGATGCTTTCTTGAAAAAAATGTCTATTTCCTTTCATGTCTCTCTTTTGCTCACAATTGAAATGAGAAAGTATAAATGACCGCAGAAAGCTATAGATTTTTCTAGCACAAAAACTCGAGCAGAGACTCAATTGGGATCTTGTCATAAGGAGATGAGAAAGTCAGGTTGTGCTCAGGCCCCAGATACGTGTATATTTGCACACGGTGATGGAGCCACATTCTTTGGCCACAGATGTGTGCTACTGTAGGATGTGTTTTAGTGATGAATGCTTATTTAGTTGTAACAAACCGGCCAGCTCTTTCTCAGGTAGCAAATAAAACCCAGAAAGTTCTACTGTGTCACAGCTATTAAACAATTTTAGAAAGGCCTTTGATATTCATATTGCATATATCAAACACTAGCTTTATGTAAAGCTCTGATCTCTCTAATGTTTGTGAATGCACATTCTAGTTGAACGAACAAAATATGAACCAGCTAGATAAAATATTATGATGCATGCATAAAAGCAAAATATTGCACAACACAAACTCTGATTTCCTGTCTTATTCTCTATTTTAATTTTTATCATCCTGTTGATAACATTAGAATATTAATGATAAATATTATTTTTTAGAACATAAACTATTGATGCCATTGCTATGGCCAGAAGTCTGGTTGATATTTAAATACAGAAAAAAGAATCAGCAAGTAAGATACCCAGTTTCCTGTTTACACAGATATTATAACATTGAGCTTTACATTAATTAAAAGGTTTATAGTTAATTGCAGTCGTTATTAACTAGAATTAATTATAGCCTTTACCTTCTCCCAAATAATGACTTTCCACAGCATATTTGAACTTTCTATTCTATTTATATCAGGAATCTGAAGTCTGATAGTAAAATCTGAAGTCTTATGTCTTTAATAAATCTATGCCATCTATCTTAAGCTAAAACATTCTTAACCCTAACCATTTACATAAGTGCTGAACATGAATTATTTTTCCTGTCTTATTGATATAATTTTTATTATTGATATTGGTCCTTAATTGATTTTTAGCCCAAATGAAATCACAAAAGCTACAGTGTCAGTTTAAGTGTGGAGTTGCTTCTAAGAGATTTAAGATAACTACGGAGGCGGGCTTTAGAAGAAGTAAACTAGAAGATCAAGAAAGAGTTTGCAGGAATGTCAAGGAAAATCAGAAGGAATTAGCAACCATGTTTTTGGGAAAATGTTTCTCATGAACATAGTGGGACCGTGTTGACAAACATCAAAGTTAATTCGTTGGAATATAACAATGGGAACTGAAGGGCATGGGAAGATTTGTAACATGACCTACTTCAAATAACTGAATGAGGGAGTTACAGAAAGAAAAACATGACCCAGTGAAAGCTGGACTAGAGAGGGAAAATTAGGAGGAAAATCTCTAGAAAAACTGTTTCTGAGTTCCTACTTGCCAGTTTTGTCCTCATAGCCTCTAATGTCAATGTCCTTCTTGTTTGGGAGTGATACATCTACCAAAAAAAAAAAGATGTTGCCAGCAGACAGAGCTAGAGAAATAGTAGCAGGGAGTCAGCACAGCATGGAGGAGAGGTGGGGGTGGGGGCACAGCGCTGGGAGTCAGGAGAGGGTCCCCTGCCTGAGCCTCTGACCACTTAGCTGCTTGACTTGACACAGGTTCCTTCAATTCTCTGTCACTCAGTGTCTAACTTCGTTAAGTGAATGTGGCACGCTAAAACGTTTCTAAGGTTGTTCCCGGTTATAGACTTGACCAAGTTTGGAATTAAGAGGAACATTTTAGAAACATATGGCAGAGAAGGTACTTTTATTTTTCTCAAGTAGGGTGAGAATGATCTCTGCCCTCATTCTGCTAAGAAACAGCTACTAGTGCCGGCTGAACTGGCATGAGAGATATGACTGTATATCCATTCTGGTTTGGACTTCTTCAGGGTGTCATCAATTATGCACCCACGATGCTAGTAAACAAACAAAGCTGGTTGGTTGACACTGCAAGAAATGAAGACTTACTAAAAGCTACAGTAATTAAGCCAGTGTGGTAGAGGGGAAAGACAGACCAATAGGACAGAAGAGAGAATACAGAAATGGACTCACACTATGTGGTTATCTAATTTTGATGAAGATGACACAAATACATCAGCAGAAGTAGGTCCTTTTCCATAAACTGTGTTGGGTTAATTGGAGGTACATGTGGGGAAAAATGAATCTTAACTTTTAACTCATTCCAAGCACAAAAACCAATTTCATATGGATTATAAATATAGACATAAAAGATAAATCAATAAACTTTGAGATGAAAAGGAAATATTTTCAGAAATTTGATGTAGGTAAAAATCTCTTAGATAAAAGAAAAAACAAAGAATTCCGAGTATGAGAAAAAAAAATGACTACATTAAAATTAGGAACTCTTTTTATCAAAGCAGTACTGAAACAATGGAAGGCAAGCTACATGGTGGTAGAAGAGATTTACGATACTTAAGGGCTGACAAAAGACACGTATTGTTTAAGAGCTCCCTCAAATTAGTATGCAAAAAGTAGGCAACTCTTTAAAAAATGGGAAAGAGGTATTTCCAGGCACTTCACAAAAGATCATGTCCGATGGTAAAATAAATATATGAACGAAAAGGTACCTCATCTTTCTTAGACATCAGTGAAATGCAAATAAAACTATAATATGACACCACTATGCACCCACTAGTATTTTCTGTCAAAATAAGAAAGACAGAAAATACTAAGTGTTGGCTGAGGAGGTGGAACAACTGGAACTCTCTTAAAATGCTGTCAGTTCTACTCCTAGATATTTATCCAAAAGAAATGCAAACACTTGATCACCAGATAAATTTCAGAATTTTCACAGCAGCAGTATTTGTAATATTACCAAAGTAGAAATGGCCTGTCAATAATGTAATGAATAGATAAATTTTGGTATATTCATTCACCGTAACACTATAGCGCAATAAGAAAGGGAAAAAAAACCTATCATTACATCCAAAATGTGGATGAATTTACAAGCATAATGCCAAAGTTCAGTGTGTGATTCCATGCTTATAGATTCAAAAATGGAAAAAGATATCGACTCATCTATGGGAGGAGAAGTTGATGGTGTGGCAGTAAGAGGCATAGAAGGAGGTCTTCTGGGGAGTCCATCAGTATTCTGTTTTTGATCTCGGGTACTGGTTATGTGAGTCTGTTCAACTTGTAATATTTAAACAGCTGTATAATGATGATAGGTGCACTTTTGTGTTTGGGGGTTATGCATCAAAAAGAAAAAAGCTTTCTACAAAAAAAAAGTTACAGAATGTGGTGAAAGTTGCACTCTTAAAACACCAGTCAGGATGTAGTGTGGGAGAGATGGATCTGGGTCACAAAAGCCATGAGGGAAAAGAGGTTATGAGACTACTGCTTTAGGCTGGGACAGAGATAAGAGTAGTTGCAGAGGAGAAGGTAGACGCAGGGGAGACAGAGAAAAGCAGATGAATTCGAAGGTAAAGTGATCAAATAGAACTGCAGAACATGGTGATGGATCTGATAGGGAAGAGAACCAAGTACGGGTAGGGTGTAAATTACCTCCTAAGAAACTCCTGTCATCGAGGTGTATGTACAAAGCAGTCCGAATGACAGGGATCCCTAAAGCTGTGTGGGAGAGAAGGAGGTGCTCCACAGGCCGCAGAACTTGAGTTGAGTCAACTAAGTGCTTTTCGGAGGAAGTATCTGCAGGTCGATCTCCTTTTTGACTGACTTTCCTCACTGACCTTCTTCCGGTATAACATGTTCTCCAGGTTCTCCTCCTACCCCTTGATGAGTCTTTCTCGTTCTTACATTTGGTTCCTTCTCTGGGATGCCCAGATTTCTCTTCCAAGTCCCTTTTTCTTCTCTATTAACGTGATCAACCAAGGCCATGAATTTCAACGTTATCTTTGCCAAAAATCTCTCCTCCAGATCCATATACACAAATGGCTACCTAACTTGCCTACTTGTATTCCTCAAAAGTACGTGTGTCTCAGATTTCATATAACGAGAATTGAACTAATTATTCTACCTCTGGATCTAATCCCTTTCCAGAGTGTCCTTCCTCAGTGAATGGCTCCACCCACCCACCCAAAATACAGAAATATGGACTTCATCCTTGTTTTTTTTTTTCAGCTTGCATGATCTTAGT